>NC_084704.1:34421201-34736122 GCF_033807575.1 Cydia pomonella
CATGAAATTCGGCCGACAACAACTCATGGCGCAAAATACTGGTTGTCTGTGCCAGTTCTATACGTAGTAATAATAGTTCAGTGACCATAAATAAATATAAATAATAAATAAATAAAAAATATTATAGGACATTATTACACAAATTGACTAAGTCCCACAGTAAGCTCAATAAGGCTTGTGTTGAGGGTACTTAGACAACGATATATATAATATATAAATATTGATAAATACTTAGATACATAGAAAACACCCATGACTCAGGAACAAATATCCATGCTCATCACACAAATAAATGCCCTTACCAGGATTTGAACCTGGGACCATCGGCTTCATAGGCAGGGTCACTACCCACGAGGCCAGACCGGTCGTCAAAACGACCATAGGTAACTATAGTGTCTCTGTGAGCTGTAAACCTCGCGGGAATAGCTTAAAAGGGTAATTCCACGAGACTGTAACGTCAGTTACCAATTCTTTCGTGTGTTCTTACATTAATTAAGCTAATTCAAGTATCCAGATATTTACCTGTAGGGCTACACCAGACATACAGACACTTAAATTTGCTTAATTATGTAAGAAATTCTTACTAAGAACACACAAAATAATTGGTAACTGACCTTAAAGTCTTGTGGACTTACTAAATGTGTAGCACCGCCATTTTGAAAAAAAAATCAAAGTCATCAAACCTACTCACGATTTTTTACTAAAATCGATCGACCTGTAGACGAGAACATCCGCACATACAAAAGCATTTTTACCCAAGCTGAAACAGAGAACTTCTATAATGCTCGGTCAATTATATGACTCGAGTTTTCTAAAAAGGAGCAGGACAGCGGTGATGAGATCTAAGGTATAATTTGAATGTTGGATTCAAGGTAAAACGTAGGCCATTTTTCCCGGGTGACAGTTTATGACCTGAAATTTCATTACTGTTTTTCATAATGGCACTTGAAAATAGCAATTTATCATAAAATCTGGAACTTTAGGTAAGTTGTGAAGAAAAGCAACCGGACATCTTAAACTTCCTTCATTCTTCAAGATTTCACCGTTCAGTTTACGTGTAGATGACAGTAATATACTCTTGAATTGAAAATTGGAATATTTTTGATCAGTGCCCCTAGTTAAATTTATTCGATTGCGAAACGTGACGTACGCGTTTGCGTTAAGTCTCATTTTGTATGGGATTTTGAGTTTCCAAAACGTTCCGCACATCACGTTTCGAAATCGAATAAATTTACACTAGGGGCTCTGGTCACCTTAAAACAAAAAATCGCGGGATTCGTTTAATAAATATCGTTGGAAGTACCATAGAAAAAAATGTTTATAAAGCCAAAAATAGGGATGAGTATAGTTTTTAGGGTTCCGTAGTCAACTAGGAACCCTTATAGTTTCGCCATGTCCGTCCGTTTGTCCTTCCGCGGCTTTCGTCCGTGATCGTTAGTGCTAGAAAGCTTCATTTGGCATGGACACATGGCGACAGAACAGTAAAATAAAAACTACAAAAAATAAATCTTTTAGGGTAGGTACGTTCCATACATTTTTTTTTGTCTTTTACCCAATGGAGGGTATCGTTGGATAGGTCTTACAAAATGAATAGAGGTCGTTAAAAATATTTTTTTTGATAACGAGAATATTTGGGAAATATTCGCTCCGAAAGATAAAAAATGTGTAGCCCCCGTTCAAGGCAGCCTATTCTGACAAGCGGATAACTACGGAACCCTACATTGAGCATAACCCGACATGCTCTTGGCCGGTTTTTTATTTATTTTACTATTATTGAGAAAACTTGTTTGCCACACTATATTTTTATAATAAATGATACAATAAAAAAAATACTTTTCTAGTGCAAAAACTTGGGTTTCTCTTTCAGCTGATCTTAAATACAAATGGAATCGATTGGCATCAATATATTCTCACGCGTTTTTTTGGTAGTCGCGCGACATCTTCATTTTTCCAATATTAGTACCTAAATGTCAATCGTCCTTAAACTCTTTAATTAAAAAGTTAGGTAAAGTCCCCTAAGATCTCCTAAGACCATTTTCTATTAGCAACAGCACGGGATCAGGTAGCTGCCCTCAGTGCCTTATTTAAATATTCCACTCTGTAGGTACCTACAGTAAAAAAGCACTTACTTAAACGCATTAAAAACATCCACAACTCAGAAAATATTCCTTATCCAAATAAAATATATACACGTATTCGTTATACCTAGATTATATATTTGACTACTCAGGTTTATAAACTAATATAATGGCTTCCGAGTTCGCCATCTTTTTATCCCATTCGATTTAAGGTTCGTTATCAGAAATTGCCGAAACATTCCTGGCCGCGTAGCCAACGTTACAATCGTTCATGCTCCGTAGCGTATCGTAGCTATCTCTCTCTATCACTCTTCCATATTAGTGCGACTGTGACAGTTGCGTTTCATTCGCCACGGAGCGTGAACAATATGCACGTTGGCTACGCGGCCTGTTTCATCTCTTTCCTTAATATGGTAAACGAAAGTGACAGGACCACACATCAAAATAAAGGAGTGGTGCTAGCGACCGAGTATTATCGTATTTATGGCGAAAACACTTGAATTTATTATTCCCTGTATTTCTGCTTCTTTATTGGATGTTCGCGCGTGATTTTTCTTTTTTACGGCTTCGGAAATGCCATTCGTGTAAAATACAGCGTAACGAAGTACAAATGTTAGAATATAACTTCCGCGATATAACTTTATCGACGGTTGCGGGAAATAAAAAGAAATTTATAGGGATAATCCTCGTAGATTGTACAGAATACCAGGCTTTTAACGAAGTGACTCTCTCGAATTTTCTGGTGCAATCATTTAATTTTTTAGGTAGTTAAGGTAATTGTTCGGAACTCCTTTAGAGAATCTATTAAGTACCTATTGTATAAATTGATAATTGTAAGATATGGGTATGACAACCCAACGCCACTTGATTTTTGAGGGTTCAAAGGTGCATTGAGTAAAAATTTGACGTGTGTGTTTGATCGTAGCATCAGATGGGTTTATCATACCAATATTAGGTATGTCATACCAATATATGGAGAACGAATGGGTCTGACATAAAATAAACCACCAAACAATAAGGTTGGCCGGTCGAAGTATTTTATGTCTCCTCTACACGATGAGCCATCATACTAGCTACCACTAGGATGGGCCAGCGTGTAGAGAAGGTAGTGGGTCACATGGCTTAAGGCGCGGCGGTATGGCGGTTTTTCGTCCGCAGCTACCAACTACAAAGGTCGACTACCTTTCAGGTGGGACCAGTAATGGTGCGTACGCAATCTACACGTGGCCCATTCCATAGTGCGTGCTCTCATGGCCATCACGCTGGTCCAGCGCTGGGCCATCGTGTAAGGAGCCATTACAGTTGGTGCCAGCATAGGTTTTTTCTATCAATCCTATGACTGATGTCAAATTCTTGTTTTTTTTATGGCCCTTAAGCCAAATCCCATAGAACAAAACTAGAAACAGGTAAATCCTGTGATGGTACCATCTAAAACCCGTTGACTCTTGCCAACCCCATTGTTTATTTAAGGGTTAAGCAAGCTGGCTTCTCCATACAAAAGTAGTTACGCTACCATTTTAAAACGACTAATGAGATTGCTCTGAAACTTTGTACTTGCAATAGAATAAGGTATATCTAGTCCTGTAGGTAATTATTTTCATACAAAACTTGTTTTTGATCTATTTCGTTTGTTTTATAAACTGGAACTATATAAATTACAGTGGTGGAAGCATGGTTGCATTTTTATCACCTGTCACTATGCCTGTCACTTTCGCACTTACATACTTGTTAGAACGTGACAGACATGGTGACAGGCGATAAAAATGCGACCGTGCTTAGCCCGCAGGACTAGATATACCTCATGTCATTGTATGTGCAGTTTCATTACAATCCAATACGTAATTTCAAAATGAGAACGGAACTCCGTTTGTATGGGGAGGTGAAATTCGGACGAGCTTGCCGGGAACTCATCTGCAAAATAAGTACATATATTCATATTACCTATATGCGTAGGTATAAGATAAATATAATAAGAAAGCTTTGAAAATAACAAACATATTCTACGCAATAAATTTTAATTAGACATGTGTCTCGGCGGCAGACCACTCATTACAGGCTTCGCTCGGCGCAGCTATTATATCAAACCATTTTACTTTGCTCTGCGACTTGGAAGGGTTTTACCACGATTGTTATCATAAAGGCAGAGACGAGGGAATGATGAGACTGGTACTTAATCCTTATAAAGACGTCATAGTTGTAATAATAGCGGATAACCTGTAGCCTATAAAAAAAAGGACTCCCATTCTCATAGTGTCTAACCTCTGTATGCATTTCATAGTTTTATTTGCAAAAAGTTAATTTTAACTGTCAAATTGCCTTCTAGATGTCGCTGTACCGTGTATTGAAATTTCTAGTTCGCGGTGTTAAGATTTTTCCGAGAAACATGACGACCGGCCGGTACTAAATATTGACAAGCTTTTATAACAGTTCTACAATTGTATTACATTATTGTATAGTCAACAAGAGTGATCTTCCTTTTGGGCCTTTTTACACATTGAGTTATTATTATTACTAAGGGCGTCCGCTAGCTGGCGCGGGTGCACGGAGCGGACGAGCGGGTTAACGAAAAATAGTATGAGCAACGCTAACTGAAGCGGACGCGTGCGGCGGATTTCACCTACAAATAGCACCCGGAAGCCATACCAAACAATGAAATTGTTGCAATCGCAACCTGTACCACGCGACCAAAACGTCGTAAGTCGTAAAAATTCATGGCGCTTACGCGTTTAGGTCGCGAGATTCATGCTCCGCTTCTATGGTTTGTTGTGAAAACAACTGATTGCTCAAAATACTGGTTCTTTGTGCCGGTTCTATACGTAGTAATAATTAGAGATGCAACGAATATTCGGCCATTATTCGGTATTCGGCCTATTCGGACACAATTTCACTATTCGGCCGAATACCGAATAGTGGCATAGTATTCGGCCGAATACCGAATAGTACGTTAACATGTAGATAACGGCAAACGAGGGGTATAAAAAGTAATAAACTACAAGTCAGACTACCTTTATATTCATAGATAGTAATACAAAGATATGAGAAAATTAATACAAAATATTTTTTTTACACACACGACGAAATCTAATGCACCGCAATATCGTGCAGCATAAGCGCAATTTCTATCAGACTGCCTACAGCGAGAAATAAGTTGCAACTTGCACAGCGCATGCACGCGCGCGTTCGAATTTACTTCGTTTTAGGTAAAACTTCTTGCCGATTATTTGGCGGCCGAAAATTGGGCTAATCAGCCGATGGCTCCGCCGAATATTCGGTATTCGGCCAAGCCACTATTCGTTGCATCTCTAGTAATAATAGTCCAATGCCCATTCTATTCTATTTTGAATATTTATTTAGACAAATCTTAGGTTAAAGGTTAAGTTACTAAGAACAAATTTCTTATATCTGATTTTCCCTCATTGTCCCTGAAAATGTAAATGCTGTTATACACGGCATCAGTTTGCATGAAAATGATGTTGTTTAATGACATATTTCATGAGCATGGTGTCAAAAATATCAAAATTGTTTAGTCTCAGTTTGTCGAGGATAGCTATAAGGCGTAAATATAGGCACGTATATTATTTGTAATTTACGTCAATTTTCGATTAATCGTTCATTGTCAACTCTCTCTATGGCGCATTGCAATGCCATCTACCTAGAACAAAACAAGGTAGGTACTTGACTAATTGACAGTTGAAAGTATTCCCTTTTAGCCGAAGTAAGTAACTTAGAAGACTACTACTTGTTGAAGGAAGTTCCTTTCGAGGTAATGTCACTTCCTGAGGACGTAATTTTCTTAAGGACATCACATTCTGGGTACGTCACTATCTGAGAAAGTTAGTTTTTGAGAACGTCACTTTCTGAGGAAGTCACTTTTTTAATATTGTACAATTTAACTATACCTGTACAAAAACTGGATTGCAGATTGGGGTCAATTTCGTAAATGCTAACATTTGAAGTTCCATACACATGTAATTTTTCTTTTTTTTCGGTAGTCTTTATTGTTTCCTCGTCCCTACTTTCACCTTTATTACACCAATAATAAACCTTATAAATGCGTAGCATCTGGCCTTTTCCTTGTAATACCAGTACCTAGATATTCGTAGAGGAAAATGAACGTTTTTAAATTCCACTGCAACCATTCCAATTACTTAAGTCCATTTCAATTATAGAATTTTGCTTAAAACGGTTTTTTCTGTCAGGGCCATTTTTAGGGTTTCGTAGTCAACTAGAAACCCTTATAGTTTCGCCATGTCCGTCTGTCCGTCCGTCCTCGGCTTTGTTCCGTGATCGTTAGTGCTAGAAAGCTGAGATTTGGCAGGGATACTTGAATCCTGCATGGTGACAGAACGGTAAAATAAAATGTAGAAATTTTTCTTGGTACAACCCATACAAAATACCATACAATTTTTTTCACTTTAACCCAATGGTGTGGAGTTTCGTTGGATAGGTCTTTCAAAACGAATAAGGGTATGTAAGTCGGGTGACAATGCAATATTATGGTACCATCGAGCTGATCTGATGATGGAGACAAGAGGTGGACATAGGAACTCTGTGATGAAACAACGCAACCTACTTGTGTTTGGTGTTTTTAGAATTGGCTCGATGAGTATTAGTTGCCTGTGGAAAGAAAAGTACAGTCAGCGATAATTGTACCAAAAATGAAATTTTTGCCAAAAACTTATTTTCTTACCGATTTTTTTTTCATCAGATTTCGTTAATGTTTAGTGGATTTACACCAATCCAGAGTTAGCTACTAACTCAGAGTTAACGATTAACTCAGGGTTAAGTTATACTGGTAACACCTGGTTTACCCGGTTAACCTCGAGTTGGTGACTATAATCCTAGATGGCGCAAGTGCCCTAAGAGCCACCGCTAAGGGTGTCCTCAAATATTTATTTAATTTGACACTCGGTTAACGGTTTAACCGGTTAACCCCGGGTTGGTGGGATGGTGCAAGTGGCGCTAAGAAGTATAATGAATAAAATTATAATCTCCTTAACTACAGGTTTACATAATTTCATTTAAATTAGAACAAAAATGCCGGGACGTGCCCATAGCCAGCCATGTGTTCCAAGTTCAATGCAAAAACTTCGCTCGGTTCGGCTCGCTACGTTCACAACTACATGTAAAACAGACCCATTTTACCCATGCCAGATTCGAAACGATAGCGAAACGTGACGTACGCGTTTGCGTTTAGTCTCATTTGGTATGGGATTTTGAGTTTCCAAAACGTTCCACTTGGCGCGCTGTTTCAGAATCCCATACAAAATGAGAATTAACGCTAGCACGTACGTCATGTCACGCTATCGAATAAATTTACACTAGGGGTTCTGACGTCTACGTCTGACGTCATAACCAATTTTGACCGAGTAAGCGATAAGCATAAATATTTCAGCATTGGTAAAAAAACTGTCTGTCCGACGTCAGGCTGTATTCCTCTAAAAGTAGCATTACTCAAGCAATTCTCGTAAAATGTTGTGAGCTGGTTCAATAATTATATGGATAATTTTACGTATACTTTCTATTATTTTTTTGGATTTCTCTTTAATGGCTTCACAAGTTTTAAATTTTAAGGTCCGAAAAATTACGACGCAATCGAACAAAAATACTAAAATAACCCCAAAATTTTATGGCGGCATCTGGCGGCCTGTTAAGCGGACTCGAAGCATAACGATCACCCTCCCCTCGGAAAGCTTTCAGGTACCTATTAAGTATATTTCGACGTAAATTTAATTACTTAGCCGGGTAATAACCTTGACGCTTCGAGCGCTGGGCTCGATAGGGCAGTAAAAGTGTTATAAAGATTAGAGATGCAACGAATATTCGGCCACTATTCGGTATCCGGCCCGGCTAATTTAACTACTCACCCGAATACCGAATAGTAGCATAGTATTCGGCCGGATACCGAATAGTACGTTAACACGTAGATAACGGTAAACGATAGGTACAAAAAGTAACAAACTACAAGTAATCAATTATTAGTAGAGAGTACCATTTTGTACCTTTTGGCGTTGAAACTCTAGGTCCATGGGGTCCCAGCGCGCACAAGTTTTTTGGAGAAATCGCGAAACGTCTGGTTGACGTAACTGGTGACCGAAGAGCTGGCGGCTTCCTCGCACAACGTATCAGTATTGCGATACAACGAGGAAATGCCGCCAGCATCCTTGGTACAATGCCTCAAGGGCCTATTTTAGATATAAGCTAGTTATAGTATTCATCTGTATATATCCATTATGTATATTGTTATTGTCAATAAAAATCCAGTACATCAATTATTAAGATCAGTATAATCTTTCAGACTACCTTTATATTTATAGGTAGTACAAAGACATGAGAAAAATAATACATTTTTATTATATACATAAAAAAACTAAGGCACCGCAATGTCCGCAATTCAATACGCACTGCGTGCAGAATAAGCGCAATTTCTATCAGTGACTGCCTACAGCGAGAAACAAGTTGCAACTTGCACAGCGCACGCACGCGCGCGTTTAAATTTACTTAATTTTAGGTAAGACTTCTAGCCGATTATTCGGCGGCCGAATATTCGGCTATTCGGCCGATGGCTCCGCCGGATATTCCGTACTCGGCCAAGCCACTATTCGTTGCATCTCTAATAAAGATAATCACCTGAGTTGATTCGGATAGGACAGGGGTCGTCAAAGCGCGCCAAAGATCCGATATCGGATAGATGTACAAAATGTAAGACATCTGTGTTTTTCTGTATTAATTTTGAATGGCGCCGTAGGCCTTTAATAGATTGGATTATTGGATACTTGAGAAAATTCTACCCATACCGCCAAGACTCGGGTGGCTGGCATTGAAGCATCTGCCGCGAATACAAAACACGCTGCTGGTTAAATCAAACTCAGCCCTGGGCACCGAAGGCCTTGGTCACTTCTATTTTCGCGTTCGTACACATATCATCATTGATATCGATGTTATATAGAGATCCATAGCAAAATCATCATTATATAGACCGACAGAAGTACTTTCAGAGATAGGCCTGATCCAAGTATGTTCACAACAATCAGTCCCTACGATCTTTTGATCTTCGGTCGATCTTAATAGGTCTTACGTTGGCTCTTGGTCGCCAACTGCCCATTTAAGAACCACTATCGTAAATATAAGTCAGGTCTAATAAACTGATAGTATAGGTCTGCAAAATAGGTTACAAGCTACTTTCCGTCCATTTTGGATATGGGTACGTGTACATGGTATCAATTTATTCAGTATGATTTCCTAAATACAAATAACAGAGATGACAAGCGCGAAAATTTGAAGTTTTATTCGACGCAGAATTTAACCCTCTTTAATATTAAACGGAACGATATTTTCCGTCAAACACGGTTTTCGAGCTACAAGCAAAAAACTAAAAAAAGAGCAAAAATTTCGCTCCTAAAAGTTACGCACACTTCCTGGAATTGCGCAAACTCGGATTAGACGCATTCAGGAGCAATTGAAGGTATTGAAACGATTTCTCACTTGCTGGAAATTAATTCCTCAAAACGCTTTTTATGGATCTAATTTGTTTGGCCTATAATTCTAGGTTAGCAATGAGAATAATAGGCCAGAGGGCATCCCTGCCGGGTCGGTATCACTGGCTTAGCAAAAATAAACTTTACGTTTTACAACCGGAGGTTCTGGCGCTGTTTTTTATTAATTTATTAACTTACTTAATCCTTGTACTTTGTCGCGTTATAATTAAGATTTTAGTTGAAACTTGTTAAGGGCCCGGGAATTTCGCAGTTTGACCTTCGAATTAATCAGGTTGGAGTTCAGTAACCAGAGGGTGTACCGCGAAAGACAAACATTTGAAAATTCTGTATCTGCCTCTCTATTGCACAAATTACTTAGAGTGATAGAGAGGCACACAGCGAAATTTCGATTTTCGTTTCTCGCAGTAGGTCCTCAGTTCGTTCAAATGGATCACAACTAAACTACAACTTGGTTTCTTAGCATTCAATTTTATAAGCGTTTGTAAGTTTTCTTTGGGTTACCTACATACATAATATGGGTAAAACAGACAGCCCCATGTGCAGAGCGTGCGTGGAAGAAGAAAAAACAGCGAAACATATTCTTCTAGACTGCAAACAGGTAGAAGTATATAGGAGCAAATACCTAGGGACTTCGTGTATACTAAAGGAGGCAATTAGCAACCTGAAGACACTGCTAGGTTTCGTGGAGGAGCTGGGGTGGCTATAGTAGTGCTACCTCGTTTTCACGCAAAATAGGCACAATGGTTGTCGATTTGCAGAAAATGCCCAGCATAACTAACTAAAGTGTTCTTTGTAAGACTTTCGAAGAATTTTAGGTTATTCGTACTCGGTCATACACTTCTTGCAAACTCATTCGCGTTTTTCCTGTAGACATCGCAAATTCAAAGGAATCTAAAGGTAATTTTAATGAAGCACCTGGCGGGATACATTAATTTCTTCAGTACTTGAGACTCAAGTAAGAAAAACGGGATATCTGTGAACTAGAGTCGTTAACTTTGATTGTATTGTCCACAGAAGTGGCCGACTTCTAAAATATAGTCGACCCACTCAGCTTCGCGAACATTATTGATTACTAGGAGATAAGATAAAAGTCTTAAGTTATTCTTACTATTTTAAAATTTCCGTAACGTTACATCGAAAAAGAGCGTTAGTGGATTCTGAGAAGCTGGGCACTCTTTTTCTAGTAGAATCAATACTTGTGATTTTAGGTAGGTATAACCTCGTAGGCAGGGATCGGAAACCGGTATTTTTTCGTTCTTTGTTAATTACTTCATTTCTAATTAGGCAATCTAATAATACGAAGTCGTTATCTGAAAACACAACTGAGTCCTATACTACATTTAGAGTATAAAATAAACCGAAATATATGGTTATTTCGATGTTTTTGCAAAAAAACCGGTTCCGATCCCTGCTCGTAGGTATATAAGGTCCACCATACAAAATGTTCCTATTTTTAATTCGAACTTTGTTGTATAGTAAATTGTGATGATTTGCGTTTGGGTGAGAAACAAAGGAAACGCTACTTTATTTGGTTTATGAAAAGTTCTAATTTGATTGAAACATTCCAATGCACATTGGCAGTGGCGGGGGAAGACCAAAATGTTATGAAAGCAAGGTACATTTAGCGAGGCCCTCTGGTGGCGCAAGATATAACGAACATTTTTACGTTGTGTCTGAGTTATAGGGACCGTACGCGTTGGAGGGTCTGCCATCTTGTAGCCTGAATCGGAACCATAAACATGCACATTTACACGTCACGTGTTTTCTCTGCCATCTTGTGGGCTACATCGGAACAATAAACATCAAATTTACGCCTCGCGCCAAAAACCTGACGGCACCTGTGCTGCCTCCTACAGTTCATGCACGCTCCCTATAGTTATTTGAGGCGCAAAACCCCTTGTACGGCGAGGCCGTAGGCGGTGGCCCGCGTCGCCCACGACTAAAGCCGCCTCTGCACATTGGGCCTTACCAGGTTAAATAGGTACCCAATAATCCGAAGAACACATCAACATTGTGGAAACGCACAAGTATCGTGCTTTTTCGAAGTCGTTTACTCTTTCCGGATACATTGCCGTTGTCTATATAGAAAAGGTTTTGCCAATAAGTGGTGTAAGAAAAAAAAAAAAGAATTCAGGAATGAATTAGATATCATTGATCAATCATAGTTTTATAGAACCACAATAACTATCAACTAAGCATGAACTTCTACAAACGATGCTATTAAGCTTAGAAAATAAATATAGCTGCTGCTGCCTCGGGCAAACTCGAACTCGGAACACTGGATCACTTTTTTTAAGAGGGGAAGTGCGTTTCGCATGACACCCAGGCGTCACTAGCCCATGCTCTGCCAACTGACCTACCCAGACTACACCCCAGGACAACCTAGGTACATCATGAACTAGTAAGTATGGATTGGGCATGAGTGGTGGGGGGAACTGACAGAACGGGATAGTCTTATGTATCTTTCAGTAGGAGTAGCAGAGAAAGGGTTATTATTGTTTGTCCTTTTCTTATTCCCCAACGTAAATTTAATAGGGTAACAAATAACCCCACCAAATTACGTAGGTTGTTTATGGTATGCCGACAAAAACGAGTTTTAAATTTTGTCGCATTGCATGTTCTTCGCGAGCTCACGCGGTATCACATATGTATGGGATCCTGCCATTTATGGCCTATATATGACAGACGCCACTTTTTGATATTTAACACATATCAGTAAAAAAATAAGGATCAAAGTCTAATGGCGTTCTAAAAGTTTTAATCATGAGTCGAAAAATGGCAGTAAATTTACGTGGCTACAAAGTTTTCTTTGACAATCCACCTCTATTTCAAATTATCTTTGCTCGTACTCCTACCAGCCACTTTAGCCAGCAATTATCTAAAGTCATATACCATTTGTTGCAACGTGTGTAGAAGCCTTTAGTAGTAGAATAAGTCAGTATAATCTGCTTGTGTTGCGCTTAATACGCGTTATCCATATCAAATACTATTTTGCTGAACCACTCTTCAATATTAAGAAAATAAAGGAATATTATTTGTAATCTAAATTGATTACAACCATTCATTATTTCCTGTTACTATTGGCGAAATTTCAATTAAGGCAATTGACAACATGGCGGAACATTATGGGGCACCGCGGGAGCTTAAAAAGCCGGACCAATCGTTACTAAATTGCCTCTTGCGGCCTTCGATATATATATTTAGCTTTTTGGGATTCCCTCGTCTGTAGAACCCTTCGTATTATTTTCTAATGTTAGTAAAGCTCACAATTTAACTATGAAATTAAACTAAACTATTATTTAAATCAGCATTATATATTATTTTTGTCAGCATTAATAATACCAGCATATGAAAGCGGAGAATTAAATCTCAGTACCTAACAATGCACTGACTAATAGTGTTATTTACATATTATTGTGCCACAATATTCGATATCATAGGAACCCTAATATTTCGGAGGAAAAAGTTGATTACTACTTTTGATGTTAGAAAAATTAATAAACGGGATATTAAAAAATAAAATGAAATAATCATTTCATTCAGGCATAGTTCATAATTAATTATTAATGCGTTTGCTTTGTCCACGGCACAGTACTGCCGGCAATTTCGTGGCAGGTTTAAATTTTCTGCCACAAAATGCTGGAACAAATATACCACCACCTATGAGGAAATTATTGTCAGTCTATTCTTTTAAGCCAATTTATTATTAATAACTTAGTTTTATTGCTTTTTTGTTTAATTAATGATGATTAGGCATAATAGATAATATATCACCAATTCATTATAAATCATGGGAAATCTAGTATTTTCCATATATAAAATAGAAACATCTGTTATTTCCATTTTCTTTCACGCAAATAATTCATTACATTTTTTCGCTAAGATCAACATTTGAAAAGATATTAAAGCGGGGAAGTTAATTAAAATCAATTTTATAGTCCATTTTTCTATATTTTCGTAAATAACTCGTAAACGGTGGTCAATAGCAAAAAACGCCGTTATACGTAAATAATCTACACAAAATTTTCTACAAATATCTCACAGGGTACTTTAATGGTATTGAAATTAATTTCTTGGACCGTACAATTCGTTTAATTATTAGGTAGATAATGTTTCGCTTACTCGGTACTCGGGACTCAAAATAGACACGAAGTAAAAACCAACATTCCAATTTTTTGTACCACTACTTATACTATAGATCCATGGTCATATTAACGGATCCGAAATACCAGGTCCTATGAGACGTTGGATCCGGATCTTATATTTCGGATATCCGGGTCTCAAACCCTACTTATTTTATTACCGACCCACATCACGCTTAGGAAAGCTCTCTGCTTTTTAACTATAGATACCAGTAACAGAATTGCTCTCACATACTAATTCCTTACGTAAAGGTAGCATTCCAATTGCGACAACATTGCAGCTAGCTATTGCTGCAGGCTCCGTTGTAAGAAATTTCAATTATCAAGGTCATCGACATAGAAATAATCAGCCGTGCAGTCGGCACTCGGCAGCACTGCGGCACTGCAATCTATTTGTTGCTGGAGGACATATCAAGTTTAAGAGGCTGTCAATACCTAAAGCGCGCACACTGTCTATTTGTATCGGAGTAAATGAGATAGCACTGTCGCATGTTACTGGGCCTGGGCAAGGGAATAATAAGAAAAATATTTAAATAAAAAAAAGTGGATTATTAGTGTAATATTTAACTCGACCACGGTTTAGATATAAATGTTTTGAAATTGTGATTTTAATTGCAGACCCATAAGTCAAAACAATAAAGAGATAAAACCGTTTAATTGTGATTTTAAGACCAATCTTTGCAATTATTTTCTATCGAGCCGATTTCGTTCAATCGTGTATCGAGTACAACCACGGTCTTTGAAATATAATTGAACATATATTTTTCTTACTTGACTAAAACAAATAGTCTTTCTTAAAAACTCTTTAAGTAACATCAATTTCAAGGACATTGGGTGTTGACAGCTCAGTTGACAGCCTCTTAACATTAATTTCATTGATAAAATCTGGGGGCACGGCAGTGCCCCCACCAAGTCGAGCAAAAAAGCATCACGGCCGTACCATCCTTTTCTCGAAGCAATTCAGACCATTTTCGACCCCCTGTAACTTCGTTGTGAATAAACAAGAAGACTGAAATTTTCAGTAACCATGCAGGCATTGTAAAGACACGGTATATTTCAAATTTCATTCAATTTGAACCAGTATTTTAAGAATTATAACGGGTCAAATTTCTTAATTTTGTCACTCACTGACTCACCGATCATCAAAATTCTAAGGCACTTCTAGCAGACCTAGAAGCTTCAAATTTGGAATATAAGTAGTGTTTGGTGTATGAATCAAGGAAAAACTAAAAAATCTAGAAAAGACCGCAAAGAAAATTAAGCCCATACAGCCAAGTCTTCAGTTAATTTTTTCAATATTGGCTTTATTCGTAACGATGTTTTATTTATGTAAATACAAAAAGAAATGAGATCCCATCAAAAACAATACTTGTCAAAAAAACCAAGTCTCGCAACTCAGTTGTTCTGCGGTAAAAAGTTGTGAGATCCATGTAATACCAAGTCGGTTATTAATTTATTCAGTCTCTACTTAAGCGACTTTCTGTCTTAATACGTCCAGACTCTAAGACCACGATCGAGGTTCATAACAATTGAAAATCAATTGTGTCTGGAATCTCCGTACTCGAAGCATTAAGTTGTTACGTAATAATTAACAGCATCTTATAGTGACGCATATCAATATTAAAATTCTTTAATGTTTTATATAAATATATTGAGACTTCGTACGTCAGCGCGATGCGCCACCGCCGTTGCTTAGCAACGAATATGCACAATAAACCACCGTACCCTAGTTGATGGTTGGATACCAAGACGTTGAGTCACAATTTGACGTCAAAAAGCAAAAGAAGGTTGCTTTACAGTCCTAAGTGTGTAAGGCTGTATGAAATTCCTTTATATACATATCATGTTCACTCATGCCACCTGATATGTAGTATTTCCGGACCTAATTTGACGTAAGTCATGTCATCATTTCATAGCAAGTTTGAGAAAAATAATTTTACAGAATTTTCAATCGTGGCTGAAAGCCGGATAGGTCTGTGCCTTCGATGCCTAACCTGTCAAAGAATGAAAGGGGAGTAAGAATATAGGGATTCTCGGGGAGTAAGAATATTGCAAACTCCAGTCTTTAATGCACTCCAGCCTGCGGCTGTCTTGCATTTAAAGACCTTGATAGCAAAAATTCACTTACCCCCCTCGTTGCACAATGTACTATTGTACCAGCAATGCAGTATTTATTAGGGAGTGCTCCCGGTACCGGTTTTCTATACAAATACAATACCGGAACCGGGAATTTCCGGTTCTCCCCATACAAGCTCAGTACCGACAGCGATCCCTAGTATTTATGCAGCATATTGCAGTGCAGCGCAGCAATGCAGTCTGCAGCAACGCTGCGCTGCAATGCAATCATGTCGCAATCGGAATGGTAAGGTATAGGTAAGGCAGGGATCGGAACCGGTTTTTTTGCAAAAACATCGAAATAACCATATATTTCGGTTTATTTTATACTCTAGATGTAGGACTCAGTTGTGTTTTCAGATAACGACTTCGTATTATTAGATTGCCTAATTAGAAATGAAGTAATTAACAAAGAACGAAAAAATACCGTTTTCGTTCCCATACAAAAAAATACCGGTTTCCGATCCCTGAGGTAAGGTACTACTTAGTGTACCAATCCATTCACGTCACGCTCATTGACTCGTTTCATAGTGTCGCATTTCGTGCTAGTTGAAATGCATTACTAGGAACTCTGAGAAACTTGAAGTAGGTATAATAATGATGAATTTCCTTCATGATACTTCTGCAATTGCAATGTCTCCAAACGGAATATTATGGATAGTACCTATGCTCTTTTGTTTATAAAACATTTTTTTCCATGTCAAGTACCTATATTTTGTGATTCTATTTTTATTTCACCATCATAATCTAGAAACTGCGACGATTAATTTGACGTCCGTCTCTACTCAATATATGCTCAATATACGCTCTAGTATATGTTGGGCCGAATAGGGTTGTTTCCAATTTTTTGAAACGCTTGTATTACGTTCTATATTAGCTAAAAGTTGCCCTAAAATTCAACTTTTATACTAAAAACGGTTTTAAATATATTAAATTAACAAAATATATTTTGACAGATGCTTTCGCGCCCAAAACGCTCTTTGAAAATTGTGTGACGTCACAGTTTACGGTTTGACACATAAGTACATACGCACGTAGAAGATACGAACTGTCAACTGACATTTATCATTTGTTGTTTATCGCCTAACTGTCAAGAGTGTCAATCCGAGAGTTGTGACGTCATCAGAATCTTCAAAGACGTTTCGAGTTTGGTCACGTGACGTGTGCCAAAAGATATTTTAAATTCAATATTTACAAAAATATGGTCATTACAGGTCCCCTCAAAGTAGTTTAACATGTTCTTATAATCCAAAAGAATTTATTGGGATACAATTCTGCCCTAAGATTTGTAGATGGAAACAACCCTATTGCTTAACAAAATTTACGGTCTTCCTTCTTCTCTTAGTATACCTAATTGTTTTTTTTGGTAAGGCGGTGCACGACAGTGGCGTCTGCGTGGCGTCAATGGGAAGGGCTCTATAGCTATTTTGACAGTTGTTTTTTTATTAATACTTGTTACTTTAATATCACAATACCTATGTCAAAAACCTTCGGAGTCGCCTTAAAGAGCTTACCCCTCTGTCGAAAACCTCGGCCAATGGATGTATTGTATGGACTAACGTTTATCTCACATGGCTATTTGTACGCTACGTGCAAATAGCCATACATTTGACGTGACCCTCCCCCGCTAAAATTGGCAGACTATTCTGTACAGAAAGTTACAGACAAGGCGTCTCCAGTTGTTACATCCTCCAAGACCATAAATATTACAAATACTTAGTCATCCTTTCCGAGAATTTGGTAATTTCTGTAAAAAAAAAAACGCCGAAAGCTGTCATCCAGGCCATGATTGTTGAAAAAAAAAGTTGTAGGTCTTGGAACTGTCAAAAGGTCAAGCGAAAAGAAACAATTTCTAAAGTAATTAATTATAACTAAAACTTCCCAAAAAATGTGTGCTAGCTCAACATACGCATATTTATCGTGACGATGTATAGTTACAATGTTAAATTTCTGACATGCGACGAATCCATCACTCTGAAAAACGGGGACTTTAAAAGTTACAAGTGAGTAAACTTGCTAACGTTGTGCGAAAGTTTTTTGTTGTTCTTTACTTAGCGGGATTTTGTTTATAGGTATGAAACGAAGAAGAAATCTGAGGAATCAGTATATGATAGTGGTAAGAGGAGTTTTTGTGAGCGTCGAGGCGGACATTGGACAGCGGTGAATCCTCGTCAGATCAGGAAACTTGAGGCTAATTTCCGAGAACGCACGGCCGTTTACTGCGAATGGTTGAATGAGAACTTGATCGTAATAGTGTTTTCGTCTGGTGCCATCGCCTACCTCACTGTGAAGCCTAGCACATTGGATGTGACACAGATTTTATTTGATAGATATGTTGTTGGGAAGATATCTGGACAGTCTGTTACTGGAGGTTTGCTATTTAACATTTTTTATCTTAAATTAACTTAGACAATGGTATCCTAGTACAGCCGGGTTTACAAACATCTGTACAAGCTGACATTAAAAAAATATGCCTATATGACTGACAATAAGGCTGTGTAAATATATTTCTTGAATGTTGGCCTGTAAGATATTTATGTACTCAACCATTATATATATAATTAGTACTGGCATGGACTGTGAGAGCCAGGATGGCAGGCTAATTTGTACTATTTAGTACATTCTTTAAAAAATATATTACCTCCCCATAGTTCCCATACTTATACTAATTATCAAAATAATGGTACACCCGCCATTCTGATTCACCATTCTGACTTGATGTATCAAATGCAAGCATCAATAATCTGTTTATGCTACACTATACCTACATTTTCTAAAATTGAAGCTAAAAATACCACGTTTTTGATTCATTTCATTTCATTTCATTTATTTCATTGTAAAATCATGTACATAAAATCTAAAAGGTGTTAAACAAGTAATAATGTCAGTCCATGACGCCCTGCTAGGGCACACAACATACTTATAACTAATTAAATTAGGCCAAAACAAAAATTCTTCTAAAGGAAAAACATACTTATTGCATTTTTACATCAGTAACTCCATATTGACAAATGTCAATGAGGTATTTTTGTCTTAAATAGCTCATATTTATAATGCTACGTGCCAAAACTTGGCAAGCGACAGGGATGCAGCTATGCGGTGGAATGAAATAGCAATATTGCTTGCTCCCTCAAACGCAAAACTGCTTCTCTGAGGCTTGTCAAGACTTGCCATGCATGTAAACATAGTGTAAAACATTCCTGTTTGCAGTTGCATTCTGCAAGTCGCACTTACTCTTCACACACACAGAACGAACAGCAACATTGGTTACTTTTGGTAAAAGTGTACCAAATCAACCATGCCGTATCAAGGACAGAGATCCACACATACAAGTAAGTTACACGTACATACTACTATCCTTACCTTGGTAAGAGGACTAGTGGAAGGCCACTGGCACACTGGTCAGATGACGTAACGAAACTGGCAGGGGCCAGCTGGATGTGGGAGGCCCAAGACAGAAAGTGTGTAGGGTTCTGGAAGAAGCCTTTACCTCCTAAGGGTTAAGTATTTTGTTATTTTCACCCGGAAATAAGAGGCTTTTTTATTTTATTTATTACTGCTATCCTATATTTATTTATTTATTTAGCCTAGTAATAAAAAGGTATTACAAAAAATCCGATTGCTGGGCATAGGCCTCCCCCATCTTATTCCAATTTCGTTTGTCAGTAGCCTGGCTGTTCCATGTTAATCCCGTGAAGTCAGTCAGCTTGTCACATCATCGGGTCCTCAGTTGTTTCTGCACCCTTTACGATTTTTAGCAACAAAAAACTAGTACCCAGACAAAGATGTAAGTATGTTACTTAAGCTTTATTTGACGTTTATAAGCGCATTGTAATATGCCTACTTGAAAAATATCTTTAACTTTGAATTTCCATGCCAAGTTTCATGTATTACCAAGTGGTTTGGTGGTTTGTAGGTGGCGTTGCCGCCATCGACTGTATTCCTTTTACTGTACCGTTTCATTTTACTAACCTTTCAAAGGATTCTGAAAATTCTGAGAATTCTGAGAAATATTGTTGGGATCCGTTTTTCGGTATCATGTTCTGATTAGGAAAAAACAAAAGGAATTTTTTTTTTGACGCGGAAAAAATGTGGGCCTTGGTATGGAGGGTTGGCCGCCTTGGACTTCTAAGCATATCGTGAATCGTGAAAATTTTTGTCTCGGTCGCCGAGTCGACGCTTCTATTGGATAGTTTTCTCTTCAGGAATCTGAAGCAACCTAACGACCTATCCTACCTACCTACTGGTTTAATGCGACTACCGTCAAAACATTACAAAGGAACATTACGATCTGCCTTATTTTACTATCGGCCGCCGATATTAACTATAGTAACCCTATGTGCAGACAGTGGAACTGGGAGGCTCCCGCCGAACAGAGAGGCGGGTGTCCTGGTGCGAGGGCCCGGGCGCGGGCGCCGGCGTGCGGGCGCTGGTGTGGGGCGCCGCCGCCGCGGAGCCGGCGCCCTGGAGCCCCGCGCTCGAGGACCAGGCCAACTTGCATCTGTATCTGCTACGAGGGTAGGTGGAAATACATTTGCATACATTTTTTCTACTTGATTGTAATGGTTGAATTAAGATTTTTGTACCAAGCTATAATTGCGTACCTTTTATGTATGGGCTTGGGTATATGGGATTCATTTCAATAGGCTGTATTCACCTGTAAAATAAATTCACCAATCACGTGCCGCCTCGCTCGGCGCTCCCATAGAAAAGACTAAACGGGCGCGGGCGCGGGGCGGGAGTCGCGCGTTTATGTCTACCGAGATACTTACCAATTTTCATTAATTATGAAGGATTTATAGTAAAAAAAGTATTATTTTAGATGACTCGTAGAAAAAGTAGTGTATACAATAGTGATATAATCAAGCTTTTCAAACTCGTACCTTACTTAGGCAACTCGTACTCGACTGAAAAACTCTCCATTATATAACGATTGTATAAAATACTATTTTGTGTCAGATGCAGTAATATGAGTACGCCTTCTCACGCTATTCCTCGTTTTGTTATTGAGATGATAAAGTGATGATAATAGGGGTAATTACTACAGATTATTCATAATTTTAAATACAATCTAGTGGAATCAAGTAAGGACGCAAAGAACGAATAATTTCGTACATTCACCGACCTATTTCTATATCTATCACATACTCTATGCGAGCGGGACAGCAATATAATTATGCACGTGCGATAGAGATAGTAAATGGTGGGTCAACGTACGAAACTCCTCTTGTTTAGCGTGCTTAATTTAGTAATGTGTAATTATCTATTTATAACTAATAGCTAAATTATAACTAGTACCTAATATATATTTTTAACTATATTTCAGGCAGCAAATGATTCTACTAGCTTACCATCAGTTGGAGAATGAAACGTTGTGCGCCGAGATCTCTTCGACGAATAACAATATCATACACATCATTGAACAGACTGCGTGCCATAAGGTATTATTTTAATGTCGATTTTTTTGGAAGATTCCGATAAAATTATGTATAGCTCACAATACATGGTGTTTCACGAAATCAAAGGAAATTAATAGTGTGTAGATCATATCGTCAGGTGACAAGCAAAACTCACTAATAGGTGGTTCCACACAGAGCGAGGCAATTTCCTCACGCACAAACCGGCCAGTGTAGACGTGCCTCGGCCGAGGCGGCGCGCTCGGGCGAGGAAAACGCGCGCGCTGCCTCGGTCGAGGTCAAGGTCGATGCTCGCTCTGTGTGGACCCGCCTAATTACCACTAATTTAATAATTCATTCGTAGCCATAATTAACCATAATACTGGTCAAATAAGGTTGATTTTTGTTTAATTATATTTTAGTAATTAGTGCGTTTTGCTTCTTATTGTTACTTAGTGCTAATGTAGGGGGTTGTTGGCTCGTTGGGTGGACGACATTCGGAAGATTGCGGGTCACTTCTGGATGAGATTGGCTCATGACCTGAGGCCTATGCTCAGCAGTGGGCGATAAAAGGCTGATATAATGATGATGAGTGCTAAACGCCTTTTTGATGGCGACGTTGCTCCTATGGGACGTTGTATAATAATCTTTCAAGTTTCTCCTGGTACACGGTGTATACGCGCAATTTCACCGTATGTTCGTAGTATCTGTGTGTATACGTTTTTTGATATTCTTGTTTTGATAGTAACTAGATTACTTCAAACAGCGTTAAAAACGGCCAAACAAATGCGCCCTAAACAGACGCTAGCAAACAAAATCGGCAACAATAAACGCAAAAATCAAAACGGTCATATACAGATAATTTCTTTGTCATTCCTTTCCCAAAATTCCGCTACGATTGGTTTAGTTTTGGAGGAGAAAATGACGATAATGAAACCTCGATTTCTTTACGCAGAATTTATCGCCTAAGCTGCAGTTGTCCTTTTCGCACTAATTTTAGGAGCAACCCCGTCCAGGGATCGGAAACCGTTATTTTTTGTATGGGAACGAAAACGGTATTTTTTCGTTCTTTGTTAATTACTTCATTTCTAATTAGGCAATCTAATAATACGAAGTCGTTATCTGAAAACACAACTGAGTCCTACATTTAGTAGTATAAAATAAACCGAAATATATGGTTATTTCGATGTTTTTGCAAAAAACCGGTTCCGATCCCTGACCCCGTCATCGCGACGGAGATATTTACCAAAAATTCTCAAATCCGAGAAAGGGTTTAACTGGTATTTCCCGTTCCGTTTTACCTTTGTGTGTTTTCTTGCAATTTGCTCCAGATATATCGTCTTTAAAACATAAGTATTACTACTTTATGGTGATAGGAAATCTTCAAACACGGTTTATTTTACGTTTTCCAATAAAATAATTTATGGCTCAGCGCATTCGATCTATTATTTATGGTTTATCATAAAAATATTGCACTTTCCGCTTTTAAACTGCTACATTCATATCACATTACTCTAATGCCTTGGCCTGCCATGCCTTTATGGCCTTGTAATGTGTTGATACTATGTATTTTTAGGACACTGCATTAATATTTAACTTTTGAAATATAGATGAACCTCGCTAACCCGGACGGACAAAAAACAAAATACTGATGGATTTTTCTGATGTGAAAATCCTTTCCTTATAGACCTAAGTCGAAGAATCACTTGTGAAAATACATTATTTTCTAAGGGTATTCTACCGGATATACATAAAATTGTTCACTAAAATCTGTACACCTTACTACTTAAAACTTATATTCCACATATTTAGATAAGATAAGTTTATTAAGCTCCGCGCTGATACTTAAAATAGGTATAAACCTGTGCTTTAAGTACCAGTTACCTTCCATTTGCCTCTATATACTTTATACATGTATTATATCTAGACGGGTATTATTTATAATCATACTGTAAAGAAAGTTAAACACAATCTAAGTTAAGATGAGGAAATATTACTAATAATCTATAATAATATTAGAATCTAACCTAACCTAACGTGACATTACGAGACCAAGGCACTCGTCGTCGTGAACGACACGATCTATCTTCCCTGTTTCCACACAGAGCGGTGTAACCATAGAATGGTCGCGCTACACCGCCCCAACATCGGAGGCGCGGCCGAGCCGCCTGCGCTCTTGGGGCGCCGCGCGCGCCGCCTGCACGCTGCCGGCGCCCGCGCGCTGCGTGCGCCGCGCCGCCGCGCGCGCGCTGCTCGCCTGCATCGACGGCTCGCTGCACGTGCTGCACCAGCACGCCGGCCTCACGCACGAGGCCAAGCTCGGCTCGGTAAGGCTCGTGCGCAAACCGTGCGAGTATGAAAGACATTCGATGTTAACTGTTTTGACGACCGGTTTGGCCTAGTGGGTAGTGACCCTGCCTACGAAGCTGATGGTCCCGTGTTCAAATCCTGGTAAGGGCATTTATTCGTGTGATGAGCATGGATATTTGTTCCTGAGTCATGGGTGTTTTCTATGTATTTAAGTATTTATAAATATTTATATATTATATATATCGTTGTCTAAGTACCCTCAATACAAGCCTTATTGAGCTTACTGTGGGACTTAGTCAATTTGTGTAATAATGTCCTATAATATTTATATTTATATTTATTTATAACTGCAGCTGCATTATTGTTGCTTTAGATTACTGCGGCTGTGCGCTGTATCTCTCGGTAGGGATATTACGCGAAACTCTGCGTAGGGGGCGCCCCTCCCACAATCCATCAAAATCTGATGGTCTGCCGCGAAACAAGAAAATCGAAATTTCGTTTGGTATCTAGCCTCTCTATCGCTCTTGCATATTCGAGCGATAAAGACGCAGATAACTAAATTACGAGTTTCCCGGTGGGCTCTTTGTAAACAAACCTAGATCTACGGAAGGTAGAGGGAAGGAACAGAATCTCCATATACCAAAAAGTGTCCGACAAAAAACCATAAATAGGCGCTACAATACCTAGAATATTTGAGAAAAAAATCAAATCGTAGACAGCGCACTTCACTCCGTCAATAACGCCTAAGTTCTTAGCTACTCTAGCGCTACTCTGGAGAGATTTAGAACTATTATTTATAGCTGACAGCTGGACACTTTTGCAACAATTCTGCTTAAGGAGTTTCTATTCCTTGCCTCTACCTTCCATACGCGAGGTTCAATGCCTGTATGAAAGCGCCGCCCATTTTAGAAGCGCGTAAAGCGCGCTCCAAATTTCGGACTCCCATCGCATTGGAGCGCGCAAAGCATGTTGCGAATTTTCTATACGCTTGATATTTTCAATTTTTTACTTTCTTTTTAACAACAGCTCCGACTGTCGCACTGAAAAACAGGTCGAGATTTTGTTTGAGTGTGCGTGCGCACTCAAAGATACTATGGCGCACACAAACAAGCCGCGCGCAGTGCCTTATATGAAGATAACCTACTTCCCCACTCTTTGTTTTATGGTTAGGGGGGCGGGGGGTATATTTACTATATACAATTCTACTTATCTTAAATTAGGTCGAAAAAGAAATTCAAAAAATATAACCTTATATGGGGGAGGAGGGGTAGCCAAGAAAAGTCACAAGCCCTTTCTTAGCCATCGCGGGTTCTGTCATGTATGTGGGTAGTTTTTAATTTCGAATATACCTTGTTATGGAAAGCGTGTTTCATTATCATTACTGCTGGTTCTGATATTCTCCAAAAAAAAATTTTTTATGGTAGAGGAGGCAAACGAGCAGACGGATCACCTGGTGGTAAGCGATTACCGCCGCCCATAGACACCTGCAACACCATTAGAGCGCGCTCTGAATCTTTTGCAGTAACCTGTGTAGTGCGTAGCTTGCTACGAATTTCGTGGTTTGACCCACTCTGCTGTACTCTCTATAGTACAGTGATATGGGCGTCGCTGGCGCCCATTGTTGAATCGCGCAATGCGTGCTCCCGACATTGTAGTATGAGCAGGCTCCAAATGTCGGGCGATGTCTGACTTTGCTGTATGAAAGCGCCGCCCATTTTTGAAGCGCGTAAAGCGCGCTCCAATTTTCGGGCTCCAATCGTAGGAGCGCGCGAAGCACGTTGCGAATTTTCTATACGCTTGATATTTTCTGCTTTATTACTTTAATTTGGTGTCCCACTGTACAATATACATGTCATACATGTTTAATTTTATTTATTCATTAATAAAGCCATTCAATTGGTACTGAAAAAGTCCTATTTGTTTATCTATGGTCCAGGTAGCAACGGACGTCCGTTGGGCGGGGTCGCTCATACTAGCGGCGTCCGACGGCCTGCAGTGCTTCGACGGCGCGCTAACACCTCTACCACACCCTCCGCACCTCTCTAATATACTGCGGTAATCATGGTGTCTATAGTTTAAAAACTATTAAACATTGAAATTGATCCAAACTATATAGCGATTTAGAACCACAAAGATTTTTCCCAGTTATTTTTGAGACGGAACCTCTCAGAATTTATAAATCTAACAGTATAAAGTTACTGCTATTTGTGTCTCTCGAACTGGAAATTAATAAAATTTAACTTGAATTTACATAATGCAGTTTTTTTACTCAATTCATCTGTCAGTTTTAATATATATATTTTTAGAGAGCCGCGTCGAATGCATTTGCTGGCCACGCGGAGCGAACGCGGCGGTCCATTAGTACTGGCGTCGTTCAGCGGAGGACCACTGGCGTTAATCCGGGTGTCACATCCCGAACTTATGACGGTATGTACTTACTGTTAGAAATAATCGCGTCATAATCATAAATCATAAATCTTTATTTGCAATAGATATAGTACTAACAGATCTTAGGCTAATATATACAGGTCCATATATCTAGAATTAAAATAAGTCATGCAAATTTTACATTTTTAGCTTACTTGCTAATAACCTATTAAATACTTCCATTAGCAAAATATTCAGTGGTACTATAAAAACATTTGTTAACCAGCCAAGTAAAAAGTTTGTGCCTTAATTTTTTGACGTCGAAACACTTAACTACTTTTAGATTTATCTTTTTTTTTTTGGGTCTCGTATCTTGTAACTTACGATGGTATGCTATCTAGTGCGTTACTAAACAAAATACTAAAATAGTTCATAAG
Organism: Cydia pomonella; assembly: GCF_033807575.1. NCBI lineage: Eukaryota > Metazoa > Arthropoda > Insecta > Lepidoptera > Tortricidae > Cydia > Cydia pomonella. The sequence goes on from NC_084704.1 coordinate 34,447,546, forward strand.
TGCCTTGTTTCTAAGGGGATGTATTTTTCTTTTCAGAGTGTAGCTGTACTTCCGTTTTGGTTGTATTTATATGATAAATGTTTTGTCCGTAAATAGTTTTTTTATACAATCGTGATATAATATAGGCAACGGAACTTGCTGAGTTGTCTAAGCAAGGCACGAAATTGAATAGCTGAATCATATCGCTATGTTATACAATAGTTTTTTTACGAGTCGTCTAAAATAATAATTTTATCACTATGAAACTAAATAATTATTGAAAATTGGTCAGTGGTCAGTGGTTCAGTGGACAAAAATGTTAAACGAGCGTTGAATGAATATGCTCATGAAATCGTTATTCGTTTATGTCTTTTTTATGGGAGCGCGGCGGCACGTGATTGTTCAAATTATTTATAGTCGACTACATCGTATCGAAATGAATATTATAGTTTAGTTGGGAGCCCATACATGAAAAGTACGTAATTATAGTTTGGCATACGAAATCATAATGCAACTATTATAGTTGAGGAGTAGACAATAGTTATTTACGATACAAGTGCGAAAAATAGGAAATTCGTAACGAGTGGCTACAAATTAAAACACGACCGAAGGGAGTGTTTTAAATCGACACTAGTTGCGAATTACTTATTCGTATATGTATCGTACAACGTTTTACAGTACATATGACCCTTTAAATTTTCGACATAGTTACTGTGCTAATTTTGTAGTGCGGAAAAGTAGCACCATATGTACTATGGAGGTAAGGAATGGAAACTCCTTAGGCAGAATTTTTGCTGTCAGCTATAAATAATAGTTCCAAATCTCTCCAGACTAGCGCTAGAGTAGCTAAGAACCTAGGCATTATTGACAGAGTGAAGTGCGCTGTCTATGATTATAATTTTTTCTCAAGTATTCTAGGTATTGTAGCGTCACCTATTTATGGTTTTTTGACGGACACTTTTTGGTATATAGAGATTTTGTTCCTTGCCTCTACCTTCTATAATAGGTACTGTAAAAAAATTAACAATATTTCCTGTATATTCTGACAACTGTCGCGTTACTACAGACGTGGATCCGTCTCGGGCGGCCCTCCAACGCCATATCCCTCCTCCGTTCCCTGGACTGGGAGCAGGCCGGGCCCGCCGCGCTGCGCGCCGCCGCCGCGCTGGTGGCGGGCGCGCTGCGCGCCGCGCTGGCGCCCGAGCGCGAGGCTGGCGCCCAGGCGGCGCTCGGCGCCTACCTGGCGCCCGGGGCGCCGCACGCGCCTAACGCGCACAAGTACGCGCCCGCGGTTCATGATCTGGCTAGGAAGTTCTTTCATCATTTGTTAAGGTTAGTGGCAATTTTAGGTTCCGAAATGTCATCGGCTGTGAGTACTATTTTTTAATACGATCCGTTACTATTTTTACAAACGTAGGTATTTTAAAAGGATATTACAATTATTTTATATATAGACCGGCTATGACTGCATACTTAGCAATACCACAATAAACACTACCGCGTTGGTCACCGGTGCCCGATACGGAAGCGTGGGCCCAGGCGGCGCTGGGCGCCTACCTGGCGCCCCGGGCGCCGCATGCGCCTAATGCGCACAAGTACGCGCCGGCAGTTCATGATCTGGCTAGGAAGTTCTTTCACATTTGTTAAGATTAGTGGCAATTTTAGGTTCCGAAATGTCATCGTAAGTTTTTGGCAAAAATTTCATATTTGGTACAAGCTTTTATCGCTGACTGTACTTTTCTTTCCACAAGTAACTAATACTCATCGAACAAATCTAAAAACCCCAAACACAATTAGGTTACGTTGTTTTATCACAGAGTTCCTATGGCCACCTCCTGTCTCCATCATCAGATCATCTCGATGCGACCATAATATTGCATTGTCACCCGACTTACATATGTATGCAAATTATCAGCTTCATCGGAAACCGGGAAGTGGGTCAAATTTAACTTGCAAGATTTGATTACAATCAGACAACGGTCAGGTGAAAGTAAATAAAAGCTTGTAATAGCCATACATTTGAGGTGCCTCTCCCCCGCAAAAATTGGCAGATTTTTTGTACAGAAAATTTCGGACAAGGCGTCTCCTCCAAGTTTCAAATCAATGAAGTACCTAGAGAAAGGGCTCAAGGTTGTTATTCATATTAAAAAACCCGCTAATATGTTTCAAATCTTTGCTGGCTGAACTCACTGCAGCTTAAGGGGGTCCCTAACGCCAATGACCTTCGTTCTGAATCCCTTAGTTTTCTAATGTTTTTTTGTAGCTTATCATATTAACAGCAACGGCTGTAAGCAGTTAGTGTCCCATATTTACTTTAAAGTTCACTGTCTTCGAGATATTTGGCAACAAATTTAGGCCAAAAAACTGGTTTACTGGCCATAACTTTTGTATTAATTAGTTTAGAATGAAAATCTCTGACGAGTTTTTAGAGACGTCGAAGACGAAGCCAAATGTGTACATTTCGTACTTGTAAAATCCTTCACAGCTAACGAGTAACGAAAGAAGTGTTTTTTTAGAGAATTTTTTAAATAATTATGAAAAAATAAGTGTTAATTTTTTTTAAATCCGTCAGACCAGAATGGAGATAAAAAATTAAAGAACCGATAGCCGTTTGTCTTATAATTCTATCTATAGTGCAAATGTAGGAGTAACGACTCAAAACTAGTCAAAAATCGATGTAAACCGCGGGGAGCATAATAGTACATTACTATAGAGGACGGGAAACGAAGGGTTGCAGGCCAAGTAGATATAGACGGCCGAGCGTTGCGAGGACGGTAGGGATACGCGGCCGGCAACCCCGTTTCTCGCCGAGATTTGTATAGTGCTTTTCTCAAACTTGCAATGAAATAAAAATAGGATAATGATGATGATGATTGTTTCATGTCTTAACGTGATAGGTTATTCAGTGCGTCGGGTTTCTAGGGGGATAGAAAATTTGATTATTTATGCGTTACGACGCACGGTTTAGGAGATACAGCCTTATAAAGATTTTTGCATGACTGAAAAAAAAACTTTATAGGGCTTTATCTCCTAAACCGTGCGTCGTAGCGCAAAATATTCCAATTTTCGTTCCCCTTTGAAAACTGGAAGTAATATATAACAAACACAAAAAAGAAAAAAAAAAGAAAAACATGCATAATGGTAGAAATTAGCTTATAGGTTTTTTAAGGTTGAATGCCAAGACGTGCCATTTAAAAACAAAAGAATGTTGCCTTACAGGCCTAGGTGTGTATGGCTGTATGAAATTCCTTTATATATCATCTTCACTCATCGCACCTAATACCAAACCATTTCACACACACATCACAGACCACATTTCAGACCAAATTTGAAGTAAGTCATGTCAACATTTCATTACAAGTTTGAGAAAAAAATCGTTCTGTTTTCCCCAGACGAGGCCGCGTAGAGAAAGCCCTAAGCCTCTGCGTGGACCTGGCCGCGTGGGACCTGTGCATGGACGCGCGCTGGGCCGCCGCGCGCGCCGCGCAGCCCGCGCTGGCCGCCGAGGCCGCCGCGCTCGCCGCCGCCGTCGACAACACTCCAGGTCTGTACCAAAACTACGCGTAAACTTGCTAATTGGCACAAAAAGTTGCTAATTGGCATAAAATGTTGCTAAAGTTAGCACAAACGTTGACAAGTTGGGTACATTGTAGAAGTGTTTATTAGGAAAAATATTGACATGAATTTTGTACACACCAAAATAAAGCGCCAAAGTTGCTTAATTTAGCACAATAGTTTGTATGTTAGTAACAGGGGAAATGTAGCTAAATGGTATTAAGGGCTTTTTAACTTGCTAAATTTAGCACAAAAGTTGCCAAATTGTTGAGCTAGCCTAGCGGCATAGGACTTATGCATGTACTCGCGCTGGGCCGCACTGTGTCGGGCACCACTATCGACTACTCCAGGTCAGGATCAGGACGAAAACTACTTATTAAATAGCACAAAATATTGCTAATTGGCATAAAAAGTTGCTAAAATTAGCACAAACGTGAGGTCCAATGCAGAGATGTTCATTAGAAAATTCATAAGTCGCTAAAAATATTGGCATAAATTTTGTGTGTCACCAAAATATAGCGACCTTCCAATCTCCCAAGCGGAAACAATTTCAAAAGTTACTAAAAAATATTCGGTCGATTTTTTTAGGTATCAAAATGTAGGGGAAATGGCACAAAAGAACTGCTAATTGACAGATCATAATTAGTGATTGGAATAATAAGTTATTAACTTTAGTACAAAACTGTCCCGCTTTCACACCACCGGCATCATGAGCGGGACAGCAATATTATTACGCGCGTCGGATAGAGATAGAAAATAGCGAGTCAATGTACGAAGTTACTTCTTCATTTTTCCATATTAAGCAAGTAAATATTTTTTATTGTGCACTATAACGTTAAAAATATATACAGAAAACGATATACAAGTTTAAGAAAAAAAAAGTTAAAAGTTACTAAGGTAAAACACCCAATCTTCGACAAGGCACCAATGTCCGACATTAAAAAAGTTTTCAAAATAAAATAAGAATATTTTCTGACTTCTTAACGCATTCGAAGCATAAACTATAGACCAGGGTTATCTAGCTGTCATTGCGGATGACGTTTCATACATTCGGCCATTTTGTACAAAATGGCGTAATGATATGTTTAGTCCGCGGTAGATTTCGAAAGAAATCCAGTTGTATTAGTGAAATCGTTAAGGAGGTGAGTAAGATTTATTGCCCATAACTTTTAAATGTTTTGCTTTATCGAAAATGTTAGTTATTTATGAAATTAGGATAGACATTCACAACTTTTTAATAATTTCATTAGAAGGGTGAGGTTATATTAAAATGTCAAAACACGCCTGTCGGTAATTGGAGATATTTTTTTTCCGTTTTCTAATCTTCGACAAATGTCGAAACATTTTTTTATTTTATTTTGTGCACTCTATTATATTATTTATCTAAGCTTGTTCAGCACTCTAAATATATAAGCCTTTTATTCAAATATTCAAATTGCTTCCAATGATCGACAGCCGTGTCGATGATTGGATATCCCATACGTTCCAATGACCGACAGCGGTGTGTCGATGATTGGATATTCTATATGCTAGCCTACATGACCCAGTAACCGACATTATTTGCAGGTTGCAGGCATGGCGCCTAAAAAAAATTACACGCCTCTTCAAATGGCCCAGGCGATAGAAGCAGTCAGAAAAAAGAAAAAACTATTTTATAATATACTTAGAGGATTAAAAAAATTAAAACATTAACACCATAGCGTTAAAATTATTAGTTACTTAAGTACAACAATTACCAAAGCATTACATGCCAACATGTCCTTGTTTTTATTTTGCCAGAGCTCATCGAGGGGGGGCGGGTTTAGGGTCGGCAACGCGCATGTAACTCCTCTGGAGTTGCAGGCGTACATAGGCTACGGAGACTGCTTACCATCAGGCGGGCCGTATGCTTGTTTGCCACCGACGTAGTATTTAAAAAAAATGATTAAAAGACTGAGTAAGACTTTTATTTGGGAATGGTGTTCGAAGTTAGGTCGATATTTGGATGACGATAAATAGGATATGTTGATTACTAGATCACGATTATTGGAACATGTCGATTACTGGGTGTCGATATATAGAATTTTGCAGTCGATAACTAGGCTAAAAAGAGCCTAAATCTATCTCGTCTTATTTCCTAAGTTATTAGTATTACACTTCTTTTTACTGTAAAATAATATAGAATGAAGCCTAAAATTTCACTCAGTGCATTAAAGAACCATGTATCATCATAAAGAAACCAGATATTTAAAAAAATGCTCGAATCTCGACGTTAAAGTGTCGATAATTGGGTGTTTTACCTTATATTGGGAAAAATTGCTAAAAAGTATTGGGACAAAAAAATTCGGGTGCCAAAATGTAATGGTTCTTGGTACCTATGTACCTAACTGGTAATTTTGTATGTAAAATTTGCTAAATCGAGCACAATAATTGGTTACATATAGAGAAAACGCTAAGTCTATGTATGGATTTAGCAGCGTGCATGTTATCAGCGACACTTGTGCTATTCTAATATATCTAATCTATCTGTCTAAGCTGTTGTCTGAAAGAAGAGCTAAAATACAAAGATAATTAAAGTACTTAATGATAATAATTATGTTCCGGCACGTGATAAATCACCAACTTGTATCACCGTGGGCTGTAGGAACGTAATATACATTATTAATTTACTATTCTGTAATATAATCTTATCAAAATAATACTGGAAGATCTTCATTATTAAATAAACCCGAATTAAATGTGGATGTGGATTCTTCTAATTTCGTCAGACTCGACTTCGCATCGTCCGACAAGTTCACTCATCCCGGCGAGCGCGGAGTTGCGTTTCCTGGCCTCTGCAATATTTTACTGTATTTTTATCATTCAAAACTGTCTTCTTTTCAGAATCCGTCTGCTCCGACTCATGCTCGCAGTGCTCCACCGACTCGTCTTCCTCCCCCCGTCCCCCCCTGCCCCTCCCCCTCCCGCTCCCCCGCCGGCCCCCTCCCCCTCCCCCGCCCGCCCTCCTCCCCGTCCCCACCGCCCCCGCCCACTCCACCACCACCAGCATCAGACCCAATCTACACCAGTATTTGGAAAAGAATAATACTATATGGAACACAGATGTCAAAGATGACTGGTCTAACGACTTTAGAAGAGAGTCAAGTAATGATTATAGGAGTAGTATAGAAGTTATACCGCGACCAGAGGCTCAGTTTAGACATCTGTACCAAACTGAGCTGAGAGAAGATGCTCCCAACACTATGTACAGGTGAGGCGGCTATATTATATATATTATGTAGTATATTTTTCTTCCTCGCGTTGCCACGGCTCATAGGAGCCTGGGGTCCGCTTGACAACTAATCCCAAGATTTGGCGTAGGCACTAGTTTTTACGAAAGCGACTGCCATCTGACCTTCCAACCCAGAGGGTAAACTAGGCCTTGTTAGGATTAGTCCGGTTTCCTCACGATGTTTTCCTTCACCGAAAAGCGACTGGTAAATATCGAATGATATTTCGTACATAAGTTCTGAAAAACTCATTGGTACGAGCCGGGGTTTGAACCCGCGACCTCCGGATTGCAAGTCGCACGCTCTTACCGCTAGGCCACCAGCGCTTCTTATATTATATTCGTATATTATGTAGTATATTATATGTAGTATATTATAATGATTATAGAAGTTGTACCACGACCAAAGGCTCAATTTAGACATCTGTACCAAATTCAGCTTGCAGAAGAATCTCTTAATACCATGTACAGGTGAGACTGCTATATTATATATGTGTGTGTTTTTTTAATAAACTATAAAATAACGCATTTGTTCTTGAGACGCTCCGAATATACGCTCTGAAGATACTTAGACGGGCTGCTATACTGAAATATGTTAGGAAAAATCGAAACTAAAAGAGATGGCAAAATTCTGAATACTACTCGTACACTATACCTGTGCGATCACTGTCCAAATAAAATAAAATACATAAATAAAAATGTTTAATTGCCACAACACTTCACACTTTCACTTTTGGTGTTCTACATTAAATTTACTCTTAGAATTAGCCACTAGAAATATATATATAATCAAACCAAATATACCTATATCATGGCGGAAGGAAATGATAAATATAAGGAAAATAAACCTGGTAAGTAGTTTTTTTTTTTTTTATTGAGAAACAAACAGTCTTAAAATAAACATATGAGCAACTTAGCTAATAGCTATGGATTGATTTCGTTATAGACCTATAGTTTCCTAATTTTAAATTATTCGATGTACAATTGAAAAAATAAAAATAATAACTTTTAAAAAATAAATAATAAATTTGTAATAATTAAGAACATGACATATTTTTTCACGATTCGTTGTACAAAATGTTATAACAGGTTGCGGGCGCATCATTCGGCCCTGCATACATCCTAATTATAGTTCAGCCGCCTATCCTATCCTCGCCGTCAGCTCAAATGTTTGGGGATTAGCTACAGAACTATTCCCCAACGCATGCTGTATCTCTGCAAAACTCTTCCCTTTCGTCTCCGGTAATCTAAGCGCCACAAACATCGCTAGCACGGCGCAGAACATAGCAGACGCCCAGAACACCGGCGCCGGCCCGAAAATGTCTATCAGAGGCGAGAAGTACCTCAGCGTCAGGAACGAGGGCACGATTCCTATAAGGAGGGTGGTTGCCATCCCGATACCACGGGAACGATCGTCGAAAAGTTCCGCTATTACAACCCAGAGTAAGGATCCGAGACCAGCGCTGTAGCAAAACACAGTTAAAAGCAGAGATATGAGTGGAAGATAGTTCAATATCCCGGACACTTCAGCACCCATTTCAGTCAGCTTAAAGAATACCCCTAGACCGACCATTCCCATGAGCATTCCAAGCAACATCCCTATCAAAATGGGTTTTCTTCCAAACCTATCTGTAGTCATCAGAGTCGAAAAACTTGCTAAAACGTTTATGGCACCGATGATGCCGGACGCCACTTCAGACCTAATGTTTGTTTGCGTTATGTCCAAAATCGTCTGAAGATATGTCATGACGCAGTTGAATCCAATCAAGTAGATGATGATAATAAGGAATCCAGACTTTCCAAGACTTTTCTGAAACATTTTATTACGGAAAATTGTGATCAGACTTGATTTTTCGTCATTTCTGTTTGTGGAGTATTCCTTTAGTTCTTCATTAGCGTTGAGCTCGGAACCTCTTAAGAAGATTAGAACTTTTTTGGATTCCTCTTCTCTACCTTTAGAATATAAGAAGATCGGGCTGTCAGGTAAGAATATAGTCGGTATGCTGGTCACGAAGGTGAACAGAATGAACATGAGATTCAAATTGAAGTATGAGATGAAGGGTCCAACGCTAAGCGTGATCACAGAACCAATGGAAGTAAATATCTGCAGCATCACTCCGAGAGCTCCACGGATTTCTTTGCTGGCGATTTCCGAGGCGTAAACCGGTACTACACTCAATATGATGCCTTCTGAAAGCCCGACGATGGCCCTGCCCAGTATGAGCATCCACACGTCCCTCGCGAACAGGAACAGGAGAGCTGCTGCCATCCTGGTGGCGCTCGACAGGATCACGCACGGCTTCCGACCTATAACGTCCACCAAACCAGATGTCACCACATACCCTAATGATCCAGTAAGGAAAGAAGTGGAAACAATCCAAGATCCTTCATCTTGCTCTAAAGGTTTCCCGAGTACAGATTCTGTGTCGTTGGCTAGCTTCACCAACACGGGAGATGGCCAGCTGGTGCCCAGACCGAAGCTGACGCAGTTCAGGTTTATTGCGAACACCACCACATACTGTCGAAAGTACATATTTTTCATTTTGTATAGCACTTATTCGCTTCACACATAAACTACGACTGATTGAAAAAAAAAACATATATCTGCAATAGCTGGAGGGATGGATATCTATCATAATATTTTTGTTGCAATTGTCTTTAATTAGGTAATTATCGTTAAAATGAGTTTTTAAACATCACTATCGTTCATTTCCATAATAACCTAAAAGGTTAATAACACAGTTAACAGATGTGCATAGAAGCGTCTACTACTAGCTTATCTTAATTCTATTTGGTTTCATTGTTTAGCTAGACATTATCATTACCTATAACTATACATTAGCTGCATTTATTGCCAGATTATAACAGAGATAACACCGTCTTGGCTGTAACTGGGGCACTTTAGACGACTTAGTAAAGCTTGTCTATGAAATGAAGGGTTCCGTTTTATAACCGACTTCAAAATTCCAAATGGAGATTCTTGATTTGCTTGTATGTTTTTTTTCGCGCCGCTTCTGAACCGATTTGGATTTTTTTTTCTATTGAAAGTACAGATTGGTCCCACCCATTATAGTCAAAATCTAATTCTGATGACGGGATCGATGTGGAATCGAGGGAACTCCTCAAATCTTATATTAGCCCTTATAGGTATACAAACAGCGATTATTGTATATTCATTGACAAATCAAGCATTTCTATTCAAAACAGTGTCATTATTTGAAGTGGAACTGCTGATGAAGACCAAAACGGAACAGTCAACGACACGTATTTCACGTTTGGCGATGTTACCATAGCCATATGGGTATAAAATGAAAGCTAGTGAAAATACCTTTTCAAAAATATAATATGTAGCAGTCGGATTTTTATAGTTACTTGTTTATTAATCGAATCCTGATAAGGGCATTTATTTGTGTACTTAACACAAATATTTGTTTCTGAGTTATGTTAGTTTTGTAATTATTTGTATAACTATAATAATAGTTTATGTGACTGCTACATAATAAAAGGCATTAAAATACACGAGTGTGGGTTTGTGGGGAAACGAACGAAGTGAGTGTTTTAATGCCTAATTATGTACAGTTACATACACTATTTTATCTACGCACATATAAACTTTTTATGATATATTCACTAACCCAAATTACAGCCAACGGTGGGACATCGTTGCTCTCTTGGCGGAACTCGCGGATATATGGTGGCGTCACCGACATATTTTTATCGCTCATTTTACGCGAATGTTTTGCTATAGTTACTTCAAAGACAACAAAACATATTCATTTTATACTTAAACGAATTAAAAGATAAACTGTACGTCAAATGAAAACTTTTTTCACGGATGTCACGCATTCGCAGTTTTTTTTTAATTCAGAGACAAACTAGAGTTCGATACAAGCTAACATGCGAGATATTTTAAAATTGTATGCAATTGACATTTCATTTCGAACAAAAAGGCATCTCGACTGATATTAGAATACAGGTCAAATCGAATTGCTTTTTTTGCAGAGATGTTCCAAATTTGAATGTCGTAACCAAATCTATTTTGATGTAGTTAAGTGAAGCAATTACATCATCACAGATAAGAAATTTGTTCTAACAAAACAGTTTATGTTGGCCATTATTTACAGATTTTGAAGGCATCATAGAGGATTTATGATGTTTGTAGATAAAATTATTTATATTGTCATCTAGTACCCACAACATAAGCCTTATTGAGCTTACTGTGGTAGTAGGTCAGTAGGTCCTATAATATTTATTTATTGACGCGTCTCCGATCAGTGGCGGATTAACCGAACAGCAGAAAAAGCATATGCTAAGGGCCCCGCGCTTAGGGGGGCCCCGCTCACCGACCCTGACCATGCGATTTCGGCACGCGGAACCGGGCAAGTTTAAGTAGAACTCGCACTTCGCGGATCCTGTACTATCACATTTTATTTACAATGTATTTGCTTCGTAAGTCAGTAACAATATTGATCAATTATTATTATTTGTTATTATCCTGTTATTTTTCTTTATAAAGACCAAGAGCAGAGTTTAGCATAAAACCGAAGGTGCAGAGTGTCTCAAAACTTTTGTGCATGACTAAGCTGCAGGAAACAGCAGAGCTCGGAAACGAACAAAAGAAGATACTGTGTTAAAAAAAACATATTAGTGAAAAGCAAGGAAGGATGATTTCTTTATTATTTCAAATAACAAATTGCACCTTACAGCTAATGCCTAATGATGATCAACTTTGAACCCGTAGTAGGCCAAAGGACGCGCTCCTCTACGGCTGGCCGGGCGCCCGAAATATGCCGAGTTGCTGCAAAGCCGTTATAAAAAGAAAACAGCGGGGCCCCTATGCAGGGCTTTGCATACGCGTAGGCCGGATGTAAAGCCCTGCATAGGGCCCGATACTCAAAGTATCCCAGCAAGTCGTACTTTCGAGCAAGAACTAAGGCCGAGCAGCAGGCGAGCCGATATCTAAAAATTCGCATACTAGGGAAAATCGGTGACAATACAATATTATCGACCTGATCTGATGATGAAAACCGAAGGTAAAGAGGAAACCTGTATAGAAGATAGGAAATGTGATAAGATAACACAACTTCATTAAGATTAGGCTCTTATAAAATAGCTAAAAAAAAACAAATAAAAAATTCGGAAATCCCTAAAATAAATAAATAAGGAATATACTCCGGATTTTATATAAATATATTTATAAAAATGAAATATAGCTATAGTTCGTGTCATCCACGAAGACGCGCCCCGCTCTTCTTCCTAATCGCTTATAGTACAAATCTGCAACTTTTTGGCAATGTAGTAGTTATGTCTATTAATTAATGTGTATAGACAGAACTACCATCACACTTATAGGTACATACTATAAGCGATTGGGAGGAAGAGTGGGGCGCGTCTTCGTGGACGACACGAACTGCTAGACACAAAAAAAAACATTTCTTGTGTAGGGGCTCCGTTAATTTTTCTTTTTATTTTATAATTATTATTGGTTGTTGTAGATGCAATAGAAGTAGGTACATACTTGATTTAGGTAAAAGACTGTCTACCTGTTACGGGTGATATACGTAAGATTGAGCACACTGAACGACAGATTTAATGAACGGTTTTACGGTTAAAATACAGATCTCAAACTTGGTGTAATAATAAATAAATATCGGCCAAGAGCATATCGGGCCATGCTCAGTGTAGGATTTCGTAGTTACCATTCAGTCAAAAAAGGCCAAACGGGGGCTATTAGTATCATTTACATTACAAGCATAATAAGATTAATAAGGGAGTAACCTTTGCAGCGCTTTGTACGTCTTTTTAGTAAGAAGAGAAGATTTTTTTGCAATAACCCAAAAGCGACTAAACCGACCATTTTCGCTATAGTTTTCATTTAAAGTATATATTAAGCTTAAATTTTTTCTTTCGGGGCGATTATATCCGAAAATAATAACTTTAAGTATAAAAAAAAAAGATTTTTGAAGACCGTTATTTGCTTTGAAAGACCTTATCCAACCGTACGCCACACTGTAGCGCCACAAAGCAAAAAAAAATCTAAGAAAGAACATTTTGTATGGGAGGTACCCTAATTTTTTTTATAAGTAGTTTTTATTTTACCGTTTTGTCGCAATGCATTTATGTATCCATGCCAAATTACAGCTATCTAGCACTAACGATCACGGAGAAAACCCTCGGACAGACGGACATGGCGAAACTATAAGATACACTGCGTAACATGTTACAAACTAATCGAGAACGAGTAAAAAAAAATTAAGACGTAAAAATGTTGTGATGGTACTGAATTCTCGGGGTGCGAGTCCGACTCGCACTTAATCTTTTTTTTTCAAGCCAGGGGGCCCCGCAAGCTATTGTGCTAAGGGCCCCGCGCCTTCTTAATCCGCCCCTGTCTCCGATACACGTTGAACCAAAAAGCTTTCGTACTCATATGTCTTTTCGGATATTCTCGTATAGAGGTCGCATTTTTGAAAATGGTGAATTTAGAATCGGGTGAGCCCCTAGTATAACCAAACAAATTATACTAGGAGCTCACGCGATTCTAAATCCACCATTTCCATAAATTACGTGAATTTACGTTCACGTGCAGTGTTTTTGAAGATTTTTTGCCAAAAAAAAATTACGTGTTATTTGCAGACACGCCTCTCCCCCACGTGATATTTGATTATAATCCGTTTGAACACCTCACGTACTTAATGGACGCCAGCTTTAACCGGCACCTTATTGCAGGTACAACGGGTACAGACCGGGGTCATCAGAGCGTACAATAAAAGTGGACGGCTACGAGCGACCCAAACCGGAGAAAAACAAGGTCAAGTTCTCGGACACCGTCACTATCGCTGTTGTGGCTTCAGTAAGTAGTCTGCGGTAAAGGGTACAAAAGGTACAATGGGTACAAACCAGAGAAAAACAAGGTCAAGTTCTCGGACACCGTCACTATCGCTGTTGTGGCTTCAGTAAGTAGTCTGCGGTAAAGGGTACAATGGGTACAAACCAGAGAAAAACAAGGTCAAGTTCTCGGACACCGTCAATATCGCTGTTGTGGCTTCAGTAAGTAGTCTGCGGTAAATGGTACAAAAGGTACAATGGGTACAAACCAGAGAAAAACAAGGTCAAGTTCTCGGACACCGTCAATATCGCTGTTGTGGCTTCAGTAAGTAGTCTGCGGTAAAGGGTACAAAAGGTACAATGAGTACAAATCAGAGAAAAATGAGTCAACTTATCGGACACTATCACTATTGCTGTTGTGGCTTCAGTAAGTAGTCTGTGGTAAAGGGTACAAAAGGTACAATGGGTACAAACCAGAGAAAAACAAGGTCAAGTTCTCGGAAACCGTCACTATCGCTGTTGTGGCTTCAGTAAATAGTCTGCGGTAAAGGGTACAAAAGGTACAATGGGTACAAACCGGAGAAAAACAAGGCCAAGTTCTCGGAAACCGTCACTATCGCTGTTGTGGCTTCAGTAAGTAGTCTGTGGTAAAAGGTAAAAAAGGTACAATGGGTGCAAACCAGAGAAAAACAAGGTCAAATTCACGGACACCGTCACTATCGCTGTTGTGGCTTCAGTAAGTATTCTGTGGTCACGGGTACAACAGGTACAATGGGTACAAACCAGAGAAAAATATGTCAAGTTCTCGGATACCGTGACTATCTCTACTGTGGCTCTATTAAGTGGTCTATAGGAAAGAGTACACAGGTACAAGGGGTACAAACTAGAACAACCTCTCGGACACCGTCACGATTGTCGTTTTGGCTTTAATAAGGTACAACAGATACAACGGTTATTTAAAATATCTAACTAAAAACACTTAATGAAACCCGTTAATATTAGATTAGAGATGGGCCGATTATTCGGCTGAGTTAATCGGTTAAAATTACGAATATACGATAAAGTCCCGTCATTAAAACACATGATGAATCCATAGGATAGGGTGATTACAATGCCGGATTTAGAGGTCTGGAGGCCTCGGGCAATAAAGGAGTGGAGGCCCCCTGGCCCCAAATTTTTTCCAAATAAAATGATAAATTTTCCGAATTTTCTATTGTGGGGGCCTCTCTTTTGTGGAGGCCCCGGGGCAGTAGTCCCGGTTGCCCTCCCCTAAATCCGGCCCTGGGTGATTACTTAGTTTTTTTTTTTTTTTTTGTTCAGGAGGGCAACGTCGGTTCGGTGGCACGGGAGCTGGCCGACAGCCTGCCGCTGTGCGCGCCGCACAACTACCTCGCGGCGTTCGCGCCGCACGCGCCCGCGCCGCACGTACCGCACGTGCCGCACGCGCCGCACGCCCCGCCGCCCGGTACCAACGACTACGTCGAAGTGTAGCACGCCACACGCCGCACGATGCTTGACGCACCATTGCATGAACACCACAGTCACCACAGAATACAGAAAAAAGTACTACTAATACTAATAGATATAATATTACCACGTCAAATATTGTAATGCCGCGCATGATGTTTGACATACTTAAAATATAATTTTATTTTAGCAAATCAAAACTTGTAATGACCCATTACAACTTTTTTAATACTACCTGGCTAAACATGGCAACACTGAATGTGACGCACGCATGACGCACAGGCATGACGCACGGAACTCGCGCCGCACGACTGCATTTTTCACCTAAACAGAATTCATCCAACAATTTAGCATGTTTTTTATTTATACATATATATATGGGGACACCATTACAGTGTAAAGTACGGAATTATGGTTAAGATTGTAGACAAAGCTACACAGTTGAGAAGAACGAAAGGTACCTAACTTTGTAACATTTAAACATATATATAAATATATATATATATTATAGGACATTATTACACAAATTGACTAAGTCCCACGGTAAGCTCAAGAAGGCTTGTGTTGTGGGTACTCAGACAACGATATACATAATATACAAATACTTAGATACATAAACATCCATGACTCAGGAACAAATATCTGTGCTTATCACACAAATAAATGCCCTTACCGGGATCTGAATCCAGGACCATCGGCTTCATAGGCAGGGTCACTACAAGGCCAGACCGGTCGTTAAATCGATATTGTCAGGTCGATATAGTTCGTGCCATCCAAGATGACGCGCAGAATTGTCAAATCTATCCTTTAATAACACGACAATACAAGTCAAGGCACACGTCTTCGTGAATGACACGATCTGTAGTCGGGCTTTTAAGAGGAATTCCTAGTTACGATTTCTCCATACAAACGCTCTCGACTGTTTCCTCCCTGGATTTTCAACCTAGAGTAATTTTTTTTTTTCAAATAAGGAAATAACTGTGTCGCTATGTTTTGCTTTTTTAGATTATTTTATTTTGAAGAAACTTACAGCGCCACGAAAATCGCAAAAACGGCTCAATTGATTTGGTTGCAAAAAAGACGTAGTATACAAATATGACAACAAATATCCAAAAAATCACAACATAGCGGCATAGATTATTTCTTCCTCTTGCAGTTCCTAAAATTTCATAATGATTGGTTGCGTTTTGGAGGAGGAAACAGTCGAGAGCGAAACCTCGATTTTTGAGTTTTTTGCACGCACTCGCGCCCACCGCAGCGCGACAGAAACATAGCTTCAAAAATTTGAGATTTGAAAAGTTGCTTAGCTAGAAATTGTTCTTAAACTCAAAAGTACAGTTCCAACCGGAAGATGCATGAAACTTGGCATGCATGTAGCTTTTGTGGGTAGGTAAGAAAAAAAAATAGAAAAAATAGAAACTACTTGTTAAGGGGCCCGCCGCAAGCTCGGTTCTCCATACAAATGTAGTTACGCTCTCATTTTGTAACGACTAGCTAGATTGCTCTGAAACTTTGTACGTGTTACAATAGGATAAGGTATATCTATGCCTGTAATTAGTTTATGTAGCTTCAGATACCATCGTTAAAAAAATACAGCGAATTTAATTTTTTCATACAAAACTTGTTTTTGCTCTATATCGTTTATTTCATAAGCTGACGATAAATAAACTTAATACAGGCACAGATATACCTCTTGTCATTGTATGTGCAAAGTTTCATTACAATTCAACACGTATTTTTAAAATGAGAACGGAACTCCGTTTGTATGGGACGGTGAAATTCGGCCGTCTTAATCCCCCAATGTGTCCCATTTTGTAGTTTTTCAAAATACATTAAATTATTATATAACACATAAGCTACATGCCTGTCCATTTTCATGTTTTTTTCCGGATACGAATTCTTTTGAAATTTATAAGAGAAAAAAGCCTTCTATTATAATTCTTTCATTTTTTTATTACTACTTTTAAAATGTAGACAAAGCCATATATGGCAGTTATAAATTTCAACTCTATTGACTCCTGATAAAATTCAAATTTAAACAAATATTTTTTACGACACGCACTAGAGGGTTAAAATATGGTTTTATTCATTCCGTGTCGATGACGCAATATCGCATCATCAGATTTAAAGCGGTCAAACGTCACTAAGTTTATTTACCAAAATTTTTTTGTGTGACAAAATAGGTATATTTTAAGGTTTTAAATAACCTATCGAATGATGCCGCTGCCTACTTTACAAGAGCGAAACAGCTGTATGTTAGAGTGAAAAAGAAATGTCTACTCAAATAGCTGCCTTTCGCTCTTACATGACCTTCAGAGTAGTCAACTAGGTTAAGTTTTAAGGAATCAACTAGATAAAGCATTTGTGTGTATTCAAGCCAAAATAGTGGATTGGCCATTAAAAGTGTGTGGGTAATGTGTTCTTTAAAAATATGTATACTCGCATGTCGCGTTTATATATAGTCTGTTCTTTTATTCCGTAGACTATAATGACAACCACAAATGTCAAACGCAGAAAAAATGTGACCAGCTTAAAACAAATAGTGCTGATCTTTGGTTTCGGTTTGTGAATAACCGATAAATATCAAATTAATTTTAGATCCAAAATAAACAATTAATGAAATCTACTCACTACATGATATGAAGTAAACAATAAATAAAATCTACTCACTACTAATCCACTCAAACATTTAAAAATTGCATTATGAGCTTCGAGGTGACTGTTAATCTTACAATAAAATCGCTTATTTAGAAATATTGTGTTTAGACCTGGATACAAACTTTCTACATGCCTCAAAATGGTGTTACATGCCTATATAAGTAACTCCCAATAGTTTATTTTCGGTTAGCACCGGTTGTAGCACATCACTATTTATAAGACGTAAAAAACCAGCAACACATGAAATGTCATTTTAGTCTACGGGATAAAAAAAATAGACTATAGTCTGTCAATCAACTTTGTCAGTAGAAAAAGGCGCGAAATTCAAATTTTCTACGAGACGATAACGTCGATAACATTTCGCGCCTATATTTTTTAAATTTGCCACTTTTTCTACTGATATAAATGGCTTGACAGACTTGATATTATATATAATGTACCTAACCCTAACAATAATTATTAATTTGTTACAGAAAACGCTGCTCAAAAACCGCCTAAAATTAAAGTAGTCCATTTTGGTATGGTTTAATTTTTCGACGCCATTCCAAATGTATAAATAATACTTTAAGTTAATGTTATCTTAATATGTTGATCGATGTAATATGTTCCGTCCAAATAGTTCGTAATGAAGAATTTTTAGGAGAATTAAGTAATTTGTATTTAAGACAATATTGATAAAACAAAGCACAAAACTCATTTTTATATAGCCAGTTTATTACAAATACATTTTTTATTGTAACTAGTATATACAGTGATGGGTTGTGATTTTACAGTCTTAGTAATAAACCTTGTTTAACATTTCTATAAGTTTTTTTATTATACCTACAGTAAGCAGCAAGATAGCGGAAAATTTTCGATAAAAGAATAGATATAATTAGGGGCCTTACGTCCCGTATCCCGTATATCAATACCGCTGCAGAATCCCTATATAAATGGTCCCAATCATCAAGGTCAAGTTTCTGTTTGACCCAATTGTTGACTGGTAGGCGAAGAGCGCGGACAAGTGACCCGCTACATGCCCGCTACCGTCATATGGGCGATAGGTGAAAATTTTATTAGTAGTAGTAGTATATCTTTATTTGCTAGAATTATGGTTAACACAGATGTTACATCAAAATTTTATCCAGCACAATTCTGCCGACTTACGGCGTGCAAATTTTACTATAAATACTTAATGACTAACATGCATTTACTATATATTTACATTTCATCGATTAATTATTACTTAATAATGTTCACTGTTGACTGTTGTTGTTATTCACTGTTCATTACTTTTTTGTTATACAATTTCTTGAAAAACATTAAAATAAAAATCACAACTTACAGAAAACATTAAATCGTATATGTAGGAGCATAAATAAAACATAATTTTGCTACATAAATAAAATATTGTCTTGAAAGTCAAGCTATTGTTATAAACCGAAAGTGTGAACCCTAGCAATTTTCCCATCTCACCCCATTGCTGTCCATTTTAACCCCAACTACGGGGTGAGATAGGATTGCCTACCATTATGTGTTTAACGTTGAAACAATGAAATGAAACAACAAATTATCATTGACGAACTAAAATTCAAACATACGGAACACTTTTTTTGTATATAAATCAATGTGCCATATATAAATATAAACTTTTATCCAGGTTTGAACTTCGATTTCGTCCCTACTCACCCCATTTTACGGTACCTATCTAACGAAACGGCCAAGCAACTAATTTTGATTAAGGTGTAGAATTAGAGTTATAGAAGCTTGGTAGCTAAGTAGCTAGGAGTTTATGGTTTCGCCTTGGCAACATTTTACATGAATATGGTTTTGGTGGGATAATTTTGAATGCTTAAATTTTACATTATAAATTAAAAATAACAGGTGTCTGCACGAATCCAAATTTTAGTTATACGACATTATTACACAAATTGACTAAGTCCCACAGTAAGCTCAATAAGGCTTGTGTTGAGGGTACATAGACAACGATATATATAATATATAAATACTTAAATACATAGAAAACACCCATGACTCAGGATCAAATATCCATGCTCATCACACGAATAAATGCCCTTACCAGGATTTGAACCCGGGACCATCAGCTTCGTAGGCAGGGTCACTACCCACTGTTAAACTGTCTGTTATACCCTCGGTTCCAGGCGGAATGTTTGGAAATGATTAAGAGAGATACTGACAAGTGAAGCGATATGACTTGTATTTATTACAAATCTCAATTCCCCAACTCTTGCTGTATCTCCGCAAAACTCTTCCCTTTTGTCTCCGGTATTCTAAGCGCCACAAACGTCGCTAGCACGGCACTAGACACAGCAAACGCCCAAAAAACTGGCGCCGGCCCGAAAATGTTTGTCAGAGGCGCGAAATATCTCATCGTCAGGAACGAAGGCATGGTTCCTATAAGAAGGGTGGTCGCCATCCCGGTTCCACGGGAACGATCATCGAAAAGTTCCGCTACAACAACCCAGAATAAGGATCCGAGACCACCACTGTGGCAAAATACAACTATAACAAGAGATATGAGTGGAAGATAGTTCAAAAAACCGGACACTTCAGCCCTCGTTTCAGCCACCTTAAAGAATACTCCTAGGCCGACCATTCCAACAATCAGTCCAAGCGACGTACATATTAAAATAGGTTTTCTTCCAAACCTATCTGTAATCATCAATGTCGAAATACTTGCTAAAAGGTTTATACCACCGATTATGCCAGACGCCACTTCAGACCTTACATTTGTTTGCGTTGAGTCCAAAATCGTCTGAAGATATGTCATGACGCAGTTGAAACCAATTAAGAAGAGGGTGATAATCATGAATCCAGACTTTCCAAGACTTTTCTGAAACATTTTGTCACGGAAAATTGTCAGAAGACCTGGTTTTTCGCTTTTATAATTCATAGTGTATTCCTTTAGCTCATCATTAGCGTTGAGTTCCCCTCTTAAGAATATGAGAACATTTTTGGATTCTTCCTCTTTTCCTTTATTAAATAAGAAGCTTGGGGTGTCAGGTAAGAATATAGTCGGTATGCTGGTCACGAGGGTGAACAGAGTGAACATGAGATTCAGATTAAAGTATGAGATGAAAGGTCCAACGCTGAGCATGATCACAGAGCCAATGGAAGTAAATATCTGCAGCATCACTCCGAGAGCTCCACGGATTTCTTTGCTGGCGATTTCCGAGGCGTAAACCGGTACTACACTCAATATGATGCCTTCTGAAAGCCCGAGAATGGCCCTGCCCAGTATGAGCATCCACACGTCCCTCGCGAACAGGAACAGGAGAGCTGCCGCCATCCTTGTGACACTCGACAGGATCACGCATTGCTTCCGGCCTATAACGTCCACCAAACCAGATGACACCACATACCCTAATGATCCAGTAAGGAAAGAGACGGACACAATCCAAGATCCTTCATCTTGCTCTAAAGGTTGATCGAGTACGGTTTCTGTGTCGTCAGCTAGTTTCACCAACACTGGAGATGCCCAACTTAAGCCCATACCGAGGCTGATGCAGTTCAGGTTTATTGCGAACACCACCAGATACTGTCGAATGTATATATTATTCATTTCGTATAGCACTTATTCGCTTCACACAAAAAATACGACTAATTGAGGGCCACGAATAATTGTTTGTTTTATTTCATTTTTATTAATTAAGTATAGGTAGGTATTCATCCAGTCAATATCTTAATATTTTGTAATCAGCATGTTAAAAAAACCGGTCAAGTGCGAGTTCGTTTAACTCACGCACCGAGGGTTCCGTACAAACTTTCAATTTTCTCATGTAACTATAATCACGGAAAACTTTTGACCAGAAGTATGCTATTAGCATAATTGTGTACAGCACCATCTATGGCATAAATTGGCAAACTAATTTGCGCAACCTGTATATATAGTTGTTGGTTTTTCAGGGATAATTCTTCATCATGTGAACCGATTTCAACGATTATTGTTTTATTTGTAAGAAGGTGTCTTTAGTGTAACCTCATAGGAATTTCAAGTATAATAAATACTACGTCGGTGGCAAAGAAGCATACGGCCTGCCTGATAGTAAGCAGTATCCGTAGCCTATGTACGCCTGCAACTCCAAAGGAGTTACATGCGCGTTGCCGACCCTAACCCCTTCCCACCCTCGTTGAGCTCTGGCAACCTTACTCACCGGCAGGAACACAACACTATGAGTAGGGTCTAGTGTTATTTGGCTGCGATTTTCTGTAAGGTGGAGGTACTTCCCCAGTTGGGCTCTGCTCTAGATCTGGAATGACATCCGCTGTGCTGTGCCCTACCACACAGAGCGAGATGACATTCACAATGCCCATACCTCTCTTGTGGACGTAGTTTAAAGACATACCCTGGTCCAATTGTTTTGTAATGTTCAATTTGAGCTCTTTTAGTTAGACGGACGGACGAATTACAAAGTGATCCTTTAAGGGTAACGTTTCATCCTTTTGAGGTAAGGAACCCTAAAAAAAATTATAACTTATCTTTATTGTAGCTATCTATCTAGCTATCTTTACTTATCGAACGAGCGAGCGAAGCGAAGTGAAGTTCTTACATTCGACTTGGAACACGCGGCTGGCTAAGAGGGCACGTCCCGGCATTTCGATGTTTTTAAGCTGACCTATCAGAGGATAGTTTGATGAACAATAACTTAAGTAAATTTGTTCTAAATTAAATGAAGTGAGGTAAATGCATAGTTGTTATTTTAGTCATTAAATTATGATGAGCAAGCTCGATCAAGGGGTTATTAGGGGTTATCAAGGGGTCTTGCTATTCTGGTCTGGTTATCTTATTTCAATTGAAAGTGCTCGGTATACACATTTGTAATACCTATTGTTTTTTAATTTACGATTTTTAAATAGTAAGTAAGTAATCATTTATTGCATACCATGGTACAATACAAGTTGTTACAAGTGATAAAAGAGTTCACATGGCACCCCGGTGGGGTATGGCAATTTCCTTAAAACTATATTTACACAAGGCTACTTATATCTAAAATATGATTTTTCTTAACTAATTTGTGTAACAATTGTGAAGCTACCACTATATAATATCTATATCGTTGTACTGCATGAATTCGTCTATGGAATAGTATGATTTTTTTATAAGGATAGTCTTGAGTCGATTTGCAAATAAATGTACTTTTTGTCAGGGCCGGATTTAGGGGAGGGCAACCGGGGTTACTGCCCCGGGCCTCCACAAAAGAGGGGCCCCCACAATAGAGAATTCGGAAAATTTACCATTTTATTTGGAAAAAATTTGGGGCCAGGGGCCTCCACTCCTTTATTGCCCGAGGCCTCCAGACCTCTAAATCCGGCATTGCTTTTTGTTATGTAAATAATCGGCAAGATAAAAACGAAATGAATTAAACATAATAGATATTTGACATTTGAAAAGAAATATTACGACTTACCACAGATACAATTAATTTTAATCTCTATGATGACTTAAGAGCCCTACTTTTTTTTTTTTTTTTATACTACGTCGGTGGCAAACAAGCATACGGCCTGCCTGATGGTAAGCAGTCTCCGTAGCCTATGTACACCTGCAACTCCAGAGGAGTTACATGCGCGTTGCCGACCCTAACCCCACCCCCCTCGTTGAGCTCTGGCAACCTTACTCACTTCTATCCTTTATTCCTTAGAGCGCATATAATTAAAAGCAACATAATTTCAAGCAACATTAATTTTAATGTTATATTATATGGGCACTTTTTATTTTATTTTATGTGCACAGTAGGTGTACAGAGTGTACTGTAATCTCTAATCTCTTTCACACCAATGGAAAATGGAATAGATAGTAAATGACTGCAGCCAATGGCTAAATGCTGCTGCTAATGGCTAAATTTGATACTTTGTCAAATGATACGTTCAGATATATATTGTATGCATTTCCTCGTACATCCAAGCAAAATTACTTCAATCACACGCCAATGCTCCACATATAGAAAAAAACAAGCACACAACTGAATAAGAGCAAAAACTTTCTGTCGTATCTTCGTGACCCATATGTGGGGCACGGACGTTTTGAGATAGTTCAGCGTGACCCATATATGGGGCACTGGACTGTGAATGTGTCAAAAAATCGACAGCGGGTTGTATCGCAATGGTAAGAACGTCAGCTGGTCGCATATGAACATGTAAAAATAAGCGCTTTGCCTTTTTATGATAGCAAAGATGATTGTAATAACATCATGAAACTTTACATGTAGCATTCCATCAGGCGTTTCAAATAAACGGATTACACAATTTACACATACTTTGCAGACAAAGTGGCAAGGCGCGTATTTTTTACATGTTCATGTGTCCAGCTGACGCTCTTTCTACAGCGATACAACCGGCTGACTATATTTTTAATTCATGATAGCATCAGTATTATTAGTCCAAGGATAGAATCTATACTATCATCTGACAAAGTAGCAGCCGGGAGGCGATGGCTGACCATATATGCTCCTGGCCCGCGGTCTACATATGCTACTATTTCTGATAAATAAGGGTTTTCTACTCGTCGACTGTAATGGTTGAATTAAGATTTCGTATACCAAACTGTAATTGGGTACTTTTCATGTATGGGCTCCCAACTCAACTATAATATTCAATATTCATTTCGAAACGGTTTAGTCGACTATAATATGATGAAATGAGAATTTTATAAGTTTTTATGGTGGCGTTTTAGGGTTAGGTAAACAATTTTGTAGGTATGATGCGATAAGTGCAAAAAATCCAGTTATCTATAATCTAAAAAGTAAGATTTATTTTCGATTGAAATCTAAAGCCAACGTAAGAAAACACACCGTTGTTGTAAGTTGTTAAACTTTAATTTGGATCTTTTACAGTTTTTATGTCAACCCGCAGATGAAAAGGCAACAAAAATGAATCTAATCCTTCAGCTTCTTCTTGGGGCGGAGGTTGTTGGTGTGGCCACACTTGGTCTTGCGGCAGTTGGTGGCGCGGGGGTGCAGGCGGGCGTAGCACTTGCGGCAGATCATCTTGTCGCAGTTGTACTTCATGGCCAGGATGCGGAGAGAAGGCTCGATGGTACCTGAGGACAAATTATGCATCAAGTGAAATGTCGGAATCCCAGTAAAGGATTTCTTTTTCTATAATGTTTGTTTTTCAAAATGAAACAATTTAGAAAATTATTATAATCCAGTGTTAAAAAAAAACCGGTCAAGTGCTATTCGTTTTACTCGAGGACCGAGGGTTCCATACAAACTTAGAATTATTTCATGTGACTATTATAGGCGAAAGACTTTTGATCAGGAGTACAGTCGCCATCAGATATTTCGGTTCTATTATTAAGGCGTTACAGTGCGTGTTCCGATATTTATGACCACCTTGGCCGCTCTGATATATCTGTTCGCGACTGTACCTATGTGCCTATAATAAATATAATTGTATACACCGCCATCTATCGGCAAATTGTCTAAGATCAGAGTCAGAGGGACAAGTATATTGGCCGATCCACAACACAAACAAGTTATTTAAATTGTGTCTTAGTTAGTTATTTAGTTGCCACTAATCACTTCAATCATTCCTAAAAAATTGACGATATTTATCTGCAGAGTCAAGCAAGGTTTCCTCTTAGCATAGATGGTTATTTCCACTAGTTATCACAAAGTTGGAATCGGGTCGCCACTTTCCTAAATAAAGGTTGAGGGAGGCGATGGCTGAGATACACATCATACTTGTGAACAGGTGCTGTTTGTGGAGACTGGTCTGTTTAAGCTAACTTTATTTTTGAGTATAATAACAGTGAGACACCTCATTCAGTTCTCATATGTTTCTTTTATCATAATGAATGTTTTAACTATAAGGAATTTTGACTCTTGGAGACTGTATACATCTCTAAGGATAATTTGATAAACTATATAATCATTTAGTTCTAACATTTAGAGATATTTACACCTCTTAATAATTTTAGTTTTTTTTGTTTCCGATTGTTTTTTTAGGTTTTTGTGTTTTGTAATTCGACATTTAGAGACTTTATACATCTCTAAGTAATAATACTACTTTAGTTTGCATATTTCATATTTGTATGTGCTTGCTTTTGCTTGTATGTAAATTCCCTGTTGACACGTATAAGTGCCCTTGTGGCCTATTTGCTGAATAAATGTTGGAATTTGATGTTATTACCAGTGGTAACTACTGGGATTTTTTTCCCACTTTTTACCACTGGGAAAAAAACCCAGTAGTCACCCATAGAGGAACAATTTGACAGTGGCCGCGCAACTGATGACCAACTGTGACACTGCAATGGTGGAAGGATTCAATGTATGCGTGTCACAAATACCTAGGCAGATCGAGTACATTTTCTCTAGTTTGGTACAAACATGTGACAGCACCCTCCACTTTAGGTACAACTTCATGAATTAATATCGTATTTTACAAAAGATAATGTGTTAATTGATTAACTTATGTATGACAATTTATCCTGCCTCTTTTTTTTTTTCCATCGGTATAATTATTGCAACATTCGACCACGCATGCCGGTGTATTTAATTTTTTTCTTCGAACAATTAAATGTTTCAATTCGACTGACGGCAGCTTCATGGATGAGGCCATAGAGATGTGAGTGTGTCACGCGTAAATACTAGAAAATTGGTGAATCTTATTTGTGTTTAAGCGAAACTATGTCCTTAGTATTCTAGGTCCATGTAGTCACCACTAATATATAGGTTGCCTTAATAAATAAGTTGAGTAGTGGTGGTAACTAGTGGGAATAATCCAGATAGATGCAAGTGTGTCATAAGGAGTCGCATTTGTTCATGTTTGTTATTTTCAGTGCCAAATGTCTGAATAAAATAATAATAAAATTTGCTTCTTTCTGTATGACTCATTTATATCTCCAATAATCTACATCACTTGATCAGGTGAATGACAGCCTTGCAATTCTATGCCAACTAGTTAAAATGAAAATTATTGCTCAGGGATTGCATAATCTGAACCTAAACAAGTAATAAGACATGAAACAGAAAAAACCGATTGGAATTTCACACTTACCTCCTCTAAGCCTGAGCACCAAGTGAAGGGTGGATTCCTTCTGGATGTTGTAGTCAGACAGAGTGCGGCCATCTTCCAATTGTTTGCCGGCGAAGATCAATCTCTGCTGGTCCGGGGGGATACCCTCCTTGTCCTGGATCTTGGCCTTCACATTCTCGATGGTGTCCGAGGCCTCCACCTCGAGGGTGATGGTCTTCCCCGTGAGGGTTTTTACGAAGATCTGCATTGTGGGACTGGAAAGGTTATTGTGCAAACATTTAGTAAAGTAAGACGGTTGACTCTCGAAGTGAAGGCGGAAAACAAAAGAAAATCTAATAGTCAAGAGTGACAACGCCACGCGGAATTTCAAATTTCGAACATCACTTATATTATTGAGAATAGCGGTTTCACTGTATACATAAAAGGATGTACAGATTTGAGTAAAAACAACCTACTTGATAAAGAGCACTTATAAACACGATTTTGGTTAATACTAGAACATAACCACTCACCTTTTCCAACGTGCTCAAGAAAAGAACTGTCAAAATCATCGACAAAAATATGGCGTCTTTCAGCAACTCGCCAGTAAAAAAATAAGAAAAACGGCAGTTTTATTTTGTTAAAGAAATTAATTTATTACTTAAGTCAAATATTATTATTATTATTTTAAAATTATAATTTGACTTTAGTTTCAATGGTGCAAAAAATTATAAATGTACAAAAATATTTTTAAACAACTATGGAGCTGCCATATTAGAAAAAAAGTTAGAGCACATGCAAGATTATATATATTCATTATAATATTGCAGATGTTATTATTCAAAACAACACTTTGCTACACTGACATAGGTTACATTTTTGTTTTGGCATAATCAATAAATGTCACATTCACTAAGTTCATTAGCAACACTGTGCCTGTGATAACTACTTGTTTCGTAATACCTCTACGATCGAAGAAAATCTTTTCCTCGACGGGCACTAATCTTTTAATTCGTGTAAAAAAATGTATCACCAACTGAGCAGAGCTACCGGCAGGCTGGTTGCCGCCAGCAACCTGCAAGCCCCACTGTTCCCAGTTGTAAGTATCGTTATCTCAAAATAGGAACGTGAGGGAACTTTTCATGTGGTTCAATTGGTCAAAGAAGTGATTTTTGCAGGCACCAATTGCTTTGCAACGAGTGGAGGTGCCCGTGGTGTACAATACGACTCAAATGTCGACGGTCACGGAGGCGGCCTGCTCGACTGGAGGCAAGAGGCGTTTGGTCCCTGGCACCAACATTCCTTACCCGGCGGTGCCCGAGAACATTCGCTCCCAGCAGGCACAGTTCCAGGTATATGACGTTTCTTTACTTTCAATGAATAAGTAACATTAAACTTACAAACATTCATCATCATATCAATTTCGTATATCACAAACCTACCAGAATATTGCTGAATTAACCAATTCACTTTAATTCGTACTTGAAGGTAAATAACTAAACAATTTTACTATTAATCAGCTGAAAAAAATATTGATTACAATTTAGCTGAATTATTTTAATTGAACTTTTTTAATCTAAATGTTTTCCAATATTGGCATTAACTAGTTTTTAGCAAATATCACAAATAAATGTTAAATAACGCTTCCTACTGATTATAAAGTTACTTGCCACACCAATGATTGTGTACGGGCACACAAATCAATGTACTTGTCCAAGCCTCAGAAGTGTTTTGCATTTGCCACCACAGTAACATAAAACCTCTATTGAACATCAGTACTTTTGTTTATTTTATTATACCTTAATTACTAAATATGATCCCCTTCCATTAACCCTTTGATTGCCACGCCTATAGCATGCAGCTCATCATCACAAATCGTGTCAGAATGCATGCAGATTGCTATTAGGCTGTAGCCGCATGCACCTGTTGACATCTTTGGCAGTCAAAGGGTTAACATGGATGCTGCAGCAATTAGTATAGCTCCATAGCTATTTGTTCTAATTAAAAAAAAATGGTCTGGCCTTCTGGGTAGTGACCCTGCATATGAAGCCGAGGGTTCGAATCCCGGTAGGGGCATTTATTTGTGTGATGAACACGAATATTTGTTCCCAACTCATGGATGGAGCATACTTAGTCAATTTGTGTAATATTTATTTATTTATTTATTATAAAATCCATTCCTTCGAGCAACACCGGCTTCCAACATGTCGGAAGGGAGGAGCCTACGCGATATCTTAGCGAACAAATCATTCTGCCATCTTTTGTGGGGTAAAGTGCACACAGTCGCACTTCTCACTCACTACATACAAAATTCAATCTGTAATGATGACACAAATACAAAGAAAATGACATGCGTCAAAGACAAATCTTGCACACCTCGATCTCATTTTGTGTACGGACGAGTCACAACATGCACTGACATAGGTACAGTTGTACCTATGCTTCGGCAGAGGGGAAATAGTATGAACGCCGTCTCCTTTCCCTCATTTCCCGGCGTTGCTCGAAGATCCATTCCTAATACTCAATCAATTTTTCCAGAAAGAGAATGATGTGCCCGTGTTCCTGAAGGGAGGCCCCCTGGACGGTGTCCTGTACCGCTTAACCGTGGCTCTCTGCCTGCTCGGCATTGTCGGTTTTGGCCACACCATCTACTCCCACGCCGTCAAGAAGAACTAATTTAATTAATGTAAACATAATTATGTATTAGTCGCCTGTGTTATAGATTCCAATAAAAGGAAGGATTATAATCACAAGACTTGTTTCAATTGAACATTCTCAGGCAAAATGTACCATTTTTATTAGATTTTTTTTTATAATTAATCTATATATTTAGGGGAAACTACCTATTGCAGTAGAAACTTATTGAAAGCTAATATAAATGTTACCTTGAGGGAATAAAAAATAACCCTGTTAAGTTGTAATCTACAAGGAAAATAAAATAAAATGAATGCTTGAACAATTCTATATTTCACATAATATACATGTAACATAACACAGATGCCAGCTATATTGCAGAGAATGCAGAGTTCGTTAAACACTTAACAATTCATAAAGCACTCAATAATTAAACAGTCTATGATTTACATTCGTGTGTTGTCACTATTCATAAGAAATACTATAAGGTGCATTGGGGTAACATCGGACGCAGGATAATTTTGAAAATGGAAAATATCTATAAAACCTGAACCTCTACATTCTTTAGCAACACGCTACTACGACGCTTACCAACGCATCTTGCATACTTTGCTACAGTAGAAAGTTCTAGTAGGTATAGTAGATATTTGGGTCAACATTTTTTTCGTTGTCTTTTCTGACCACTCTGTCACGCTTGTATCTATGTCTTCTATGAAATAAATAAAAAAAAGTCGACTGCTATTTTATGTCTTTCTAGCTGTACATTAAATTACATGAGAAAAATTAAAAACAAAATTTCATCTCACAAAAATCTCAACTCTGTTACATTTTTTGGGGACAAAAAGTAAGACAACGAAAAGATTTTTGGCCCAATTGCCATTTTCAAATTTATCGCGCTTTCGAAGTAAACCCAATGCATCTTACATAATGATAATGAATGTATTTGTGATGCATCGCAAAATAACCAATAACCATTGCTATATCGTAGAAGAGACTAGTAAACTGTACAGACTTCTAATATCCATATGTTGCACTCCTCATTATTGCACAAATGCACACAGCTAAACAGGATGTAAAACCAGTTAAGTGCACAATACAATCTAGTGAACTACCCAAGAAATATATTCCGATTAACATAGAATATAAAATATATGGAAATATTATTTAATACTGGTCTCTATAGTCAACAATTTGGCAAGCCAATGGGAATATTGGAAATCGGATGCCTCGCCAGTAAAAATGTAACCACGGACATATACAGTCAGCAAAACAAAGATACATAATCATGATTTGCATTACATTACACCTTACACCTCACTGGATTAAAATATTACAACAAGCTTATTTTCTATAACAAATGCATTTTCGCTTGTTTTAAACGTATCATGAAATTTAAGTAGTGATATGATATTATAAATAAAATAAAATATAAAAGTAAAAAAATAATAAGATTTATAAAACAATACAGAAATAGATCTTTGATATACAACTGTATATTTCGTCTCTTGAGAGCCTAGCGAACAGCCTAAAACTAAAACACCTACAAAACAGTAACACTCTTAATAAACAGGGGGCCTAGCCAATATTACAATCGTACATTAACAAACGTCAACGAAACGAAAAAATTTACCGGGTTGACAGATACTACGAAAAGTCACGTAACTATTTAAGTACATTATTTGAGCTTCGTTTTTTGTTTTCTATCAAAGATTGTCATATTGGCTAGGGCCCCTGATCATCTCTGGACCTTATATCTTTGCAAAAATGCTTACAAATATTCAGTTAACAGTGCGGACGTTCTTCAAACTAATTTTCATGCAGAGGGGTCAGTTATCTCTGCAGCTCACCGTACATAAATTACATAACGTCGATTAGAAGATTAAATAACTCCCTTTCAAAGTTCTAAGGAATATGCGATAATTGCGATATCTTATACGATAATGCTTAAAGTTCAAACCTTTTAACTCCGTTCAGAGGAGATATGAGGTTTGTGACTTACCGACGATAAGTAGATTCTCTTTCTCATTATCACTTACGACAGGAAGGTACTTCAAGCGATTCAGCCAATAACTTGGGATAACTTCGGATAAGGGATAATTTCGAAGTGAGTTATAAGTTATAATTGTTATAAAGTGCTTCTATAGTCAAGAGGATACTTTATT
Source organism: Cydia pomonella (assembly GCF_033807575.1). Classification (NCBI taxonomy): domain Eukaryota; kingdom Metazoa; phylum Arthropoda; class Insecta; order Lepidoptera; family Tortricidae; genus Cydia; species Cydia pomonella. The sequence goes on from NC_084704.1 coordinate 34,479,028, forward strand.
GCGATCATCTATTGAGATCTATTGAATTGTACCCTGTCTCGAAAATCATCTCAATGCTCCTTAAACAAAAAACCATAAAAAAATAATTTAAAATTATTTCACAATGTCATGACTCACTTATAAAATAATTGCTAAAATTAAATTTTGCTGCACCTACACCATCTAGCTAGGAACTCTTTTCATTCAGAAACATAGAAGTTATATTTCAGTAGAGACAGCAAGTTGGGAGCGATTTTGACAGCCCAGACAGTGTACGTTTTATTTTAAACTTTACTTAATACCTGCATAGGCTGGGCTATCAAAATCGCTGCCAACTTAGCTTGGTCTGACTCTGTTCTCCATAATCTGCAGGTAAAGTAACGATACAGTACATTAAAACTGGTAAAGAGCCATTCATGCTAAGCATCTTAAAATAGGTTTAACGCACGCACGGTCTAGTGGCAGATTTGCCCTAAGGCCCAGTGAGCCCAGGCCTAGGGCGGCCAGAAGTTTGGGGCGGCAGTCTATATGATGGATGCTGAGAAAGGGGCGGCTTACTACTGGACCTAGGGCGGCCAAGACTGTAAATCTGCCACTGACACGGTCACCGGGCACAGTTTGTAGGAAAACTGGACGGCCTCTCTACAAAAAAGTGCCCGGCGACATACCCACCGCATGGGCATTAATACCTACTGGATGGAAATAATCTAGTAGTTTAGCATAAAAATGTGCTTCTTTACGTAAATAACAGGCGACAGCATGACGGTCTAGCTAACTCATAATCATTTGGTATTTCATAATACAACATATTACTGTATAATAATCATTTGTAAAGTACTTCCCTATATTAAAAAAACTATGTAGGCATGAAATGGAATATTTCAGTTTAGGTACTTGCCTTATTATTAGTTGCAAAACCGAATGTTTAACTTACATTTTAACTTCAAGCCAGTAGCCTAGCCTCATTCATATTTCATATAATTGCTAATCCTCTCTCGCATGTTGTATTCAACCGAAACTTAACTTAAGTATGCCGTCGTAGGTTTTCGGGATTCCTAAAATTTAAAAACTAAATTTATCTCACAGGTAAATTTCGATGCACTTCTTTAAACACGTATTAATTTAAAAACATTTTCATTATAATAGAAAATATGTTAATAAGGTCAATATGTGTGGCGAAGACCGAAATATTAAATTTAATGCTGGGAAGACCGCCATAGGGATAACTGATCTTGTATATGTAAATGCATGTATACGGTGTACGTCCCGCAGAAACAGTCAAATTCCTTCTGCTCTACCGACCTTCTTAGTGCGAAGTTAAAAGCGACGAAAGAACTTGTAGACGATCTTCCCTTCTTCCGATCTTCGCCACATTGACCTTACTTAATTTTGTACCTAATAAGTTAGACTTCTCCTCCATTGTCTCTATAAATCTGACGACTGGATCTAAGTAGCAGTGTAATATTATAATTAGATACGCTACACTAGAGAGAGAATTTCACAGGAATGATAGGAAATAACGGAAACTTTAATTTTGGAAATAGACAATTTCGATCGCCGTCCAAAATATGAGAATTTTCTGAAAATTGGAAATTTCTGTGTGAGTGCGATTCATACAACTCATAGATGCACCAAAGAATAGTAAGTACCTACTGGGAGGTAGGTATTTGGAATATTCCGTAGATTCTTATAGGTATCTACTTATGCAAATTAGATGGCAAAACGACTTCTGGAACTTAAAAATATTCTTAACCCATTTAAGAATTATTTATGTATCTACATAGAAATAAACTAATATTAACCATACATTATATGAAGTAAAGGTACATCTGGTTCATGCTTATTAATCTTATTATCGATATAATTTATCATTCCTACATATCGCAAGAGAAACCGAGATCGTTTAAAATAGAATAAATGAAATCATCGAATAAATTGGCTTTAATGCATCCACGTATATGAATTACCTATTCCGACCTTTGCTCATTGCCAATGCGCAATAATTAGGTAGATTTTTATTTTGTAGTCGCTTTTTTTTGTCATATTTTGATAGTACGGTAAGTTTGAAGAGCTCATTCGAAGCGGAAAAAATTCAAAATTCCAATTTGGGGCAAACAATGTCTAATTTTCAGTTAAGTTATAAAAAATCTATACTTTTTATTTATTTAAACTATTACACAAAATAAAGGTGTACAAATGGCAGACTTAAGGTAATATTTAACTTGACCGATTAGTACGTATGTTTGTTAGTTAGTGTGGGTCAAGTCTTGGAAGCAAAATTTAAGCCACTACCCGTTTTCCGATTGAGCTGAAAATTTGCATGCATCATATGTAAGTCGGGTGATATTGCAATATTATGGTACCATCAAGCCGATCTGATGATGGAGACAGGAGGTGGCCATAGGAACAATGTAATGACTGATGAAACAACGCAACGTAATTGTTTTTAGAAATGTCTCAATGAGTATTATTTGCTTATGGTAAGAAAAGTATAGTCAGCGATAAATGCTTGTACCAAAAATGTTTTTTTTTTTGCCAAAAACTAATTAAAATTTAATTGAGCTATATATATTGTACAGAATAGGGAAAAATTGTATCGATTTTGACGAAAATAAATGACAACAAGATAAAAATCGGATTTTCTTGGATAAAACCAGTTAACTTAGCTTGGTCTAACCCTATAAACATTATTCGTTATATATTTCATACTACTGACATCAAACATATGAATTATCTACAAACTACCCAACAAAACTCAGTAATATAACACAATAATGTATTATGTTGTTGGACCCAAATTTCAGTGACAACAAATTCCTTTAAAGATTATATACAACTGGGTGAGATTTCGAGCGATACTCATATGCCTGTAATGTATAATTAGGTACTTGATACATAAGGAGAATATGGGACACTTGCCCGGGACAGGTCCAGACAGACGTAGACGCCAAAATCATGTACAATTTTCACTTTCAACGTCTATTGGAACCAAAGGAAGCAGGTATCCCTGTTTAATATCGTTGTAAATTGTCAACCAATTTTGGGTTGGTTGGTAGAAAGCTCATATTAAGTAAACAACTCACTTTACACACGTGTAGACATTTCATGATGTTAAATTGAAACATTAAATTGCAGTTTGCACACGTTTTATACAAATCAACCATAAGGGCCATCGATCGCGTCCGTGGGGCAAATACCTACGAATATTAAGGAAGTCATCAAAGTCAAGTACCTCTTTAGACAGTGAAGTGGGCTAAATGCGTCCACATGTTTCACTGTATCTAACCTTATCCGCATTTACCCCATACAAGGACGCAGTTGTGGTGGTTGACCAGCATAAATAGTACGTACACATAACATTTCATGAAAAACAAGTATTTTTCATAAGAATCAAAAAGCCGCTATAAAGTTCCTCTTTTTATCTCCAAGAACATTATACTTAGAAATAACAGCAATTAAGCAGCCAGCAAATTAATTGAGATATAGTGGTCCTATACATTAATATTATGTGTATATTTTTATCCCAAATGTCCACGATTGAATACACTTATGCTTAAATATAAATATTTCCTAAATATGCTTCAATGTGATGAGACCACTTATACTGAACCTGTCGTAAAAGAATCTCTTATAACTGTAACAATTTATAACAATAAACGTATAATATGTAGGTATGTATATGTATAGTTTATGTGATGAAAATCCGGACTAGTAATAAATAAGTGGCTTCGTGCCTACGTCATCAGCCCGGGATTTACTAAACACATAATGCACTACTTAACAAGTCATGTACAGAATGCTCAATAAAACTCGAAATGCTTCAAGCTTCCACGACCTACATTAACTAACCTACAGCTGATATATTTTTTAACAAAGTGGACACCTACTACGTAATCTAATGCAATAAATAACTTCAATAAAAAATAAGCAAACAAAAGGAACGTATGTAGCTATGGAACACTTACCCGTGTACATGATTTGTTCGAGTTATTACAAATTCTAGAAATATGTAAATGCAATTTACGAAGCCGGTCGCGGGCGAGCGGGTAAGGGTGGCGGAGCGCCCTGCCGCGCCGGCACCGGTGGGGGCGGGCCGGCTGCCGGCGGAGGCGGGGGCGGCGAGCACGACGGCGGCGGTCCGCTGTCCGCCGGCGGCGAGCAGATCGGCGGCGGCGAGGAGATCGGAGGCGGCGAGGAGATCGGAGGCGGCGAGGCCATCGGCGGCGGCGCAGGCTTACCATTGTCCATAGCGGGCGCCATCGGCGCGGGCCGCGGAGGCGGCGGACGAGCGGGACTCGCCGCAGCGGCGGGCGCGCGTGACGGCACCAGCGGCGTAGGCGACGGCGCCGGCGGCCTGCTCGGCTGCTGCCGGCGCGGCGTCGGCGGCGCGGACCTCAACGGCCGCTCTGCTTGAGCCTCACCGAACAGCGGAGTCGTATTATTCGTACAAAGATTCAACTCTGACTTGACGACCTCCACCCAATTCGGAGATTTCAATGTGATGCGCAAAGGAACCGAGCAAACGGTCAGATATTCCTTCTGCGCGGCAGCTAGAGCGTTCTGTCCATCCCGGAACGTAATTATCAACGAAGTCGAATGATCCTCAACGATCCTCACGAGAGTCACCTCGCCTATAGTGGCGAGCTCTTGCAAAACTGCAGCTACCAAATTATCATCAAATACAGATTCACTGTTGGCATCGCAAGGTTGCACTACGATTGTCGCGTCCGGAGGTCCCAGATCATTGACCACTTCGTAAAACACCTCCATGCATTTCGTGTAGCTGACTTGAAGGACTTCAACTTCAAGAATCGCTATGACAGGCCGATGATCGCTTTGTTTCAGTTCCGCTCGGCCGTAGTGGAGTAACTTCCCGGCGGCTAATTCCGAAGTCCCTTCCGGGTCGATAGTGTGTTTCCGGCTTCGCCATAAAACGCGGTCCGTCCAGGCTGGGGCACGGCATTTTTCACTAGTGTCGTAATCATCGCTGAAGAGATCATACTTGTAGGTCGGAGGGAAGGTAATATCACCTTCAAAGCAGTTTTTAAACACGAGATCTTGAGCTTTCTGTCTCGTTAGTTGGTCTTGCTCTAAAAGCCGTTGCATATTATTCTGTGACACTAGTAATCGCACTTCATCTTTGTCCAGATCAATACGGTAGTTGAAATCGCCGCACCAGAACACGTAGTCGTGCGAGTATAGGGATCGGCCCATTGGGAAAGCTACTTTTCTCGTGATTTCTGTGTAGTCGGCGTTTCTTTCGGTTACTTGAGACTGGCCGGCAGCGAAATGGGCGCAGACGAAACAGAGAGAGGTTCCGTAAATGACTAGTCTGATAGCAACTGCCCCTTTGTTACCAGTGGCGCCGCCGAGACCTGTCTTGACAGAATCGAGGGCCACATCTCGGATGTGAGGAATTAAATCTTTTCTAGCAAATACGAATAAACACAACCCTACTAATTGATGAGAGGAGAGAAGGGTGTAGGGTGCATCTCTGCATAAAACTTTTTCTAGCTCTTCACTCCACGCCTTTGCATTGTCAGAACTAGCGGCCATAATGTTGCTGGCGTTAAGGTCGACGATTTCTTCAAAGCCAATCGCAAATATATCAGAAGGATGGTCCTTGCCTTGTACCGTGTTCACTAATGAATTGTTCGGGCAATCTAGCAACCAGTCGGCCAAACTAACATCTTTATAGGCGAGACTTCTAAAGTGTTTACCACCATTAACATTGTATGTGCCGATTGTAATCCTTATAGAAGACGGTGTTGTGTACTCGTTAACTCTGCGGCACATTTCTCTCAGCACCGGAGTGGATGTGTGCAGTAGATTAGCTGGTAAGAGGATCCTTGTACGATCAGCAAGTTCAGAGTTTAATGTAGAGCCTAGAAGCAAAATATCAATAGCTTCTTGTTTGGAATTATCTAATAAGTTATTCTGTATGGTGCGTGCTGCAGAGCGAGCTCCGTCTATCAATTTGGAGCCGCCTTGGATAGCCCCAGTGCCTGCATAAATTTTTGATATTTCATTGCCATTGTTCACCCACATTGTTTAAAAACTTCCTCAAATCTGTTCACATTCTGTTTCTTGTCAACACATTGAAGAAGCATAAGCTGTATGTTGAGCATTTCTAGCCCAATGAACGTCTGAATAGAATTTGTTCTGTCCAAGCAATCAAGGCAGTTTGTTCGGATAACACCTTTCTGGACATTGTAAATGTCAACACTTTTGGCACTGAAAATCCCCATTTCATCATAATATTTCTCTATTATCTTTTTGAATCTCCCTAAAGCCCCTTCAATAGATGAAGCTCTGACTTCTTGATGGTAATCAAAGATTATCTGAACAATATCCGCATGAGCAGACTCATTAAGGTGTTTCTGGAAAGCATTGCTCAAAGTGGCTTCACCTTCGCTTCCTCCAATCAAACTTGATCCTAAAAGATTTGCAACAATCACGGACCCATAATTACGCTTCATTGCAGAGAAGTGTCGATCGCAAGCACTTGTAGAGGCATCATAGCCTCTAGACATCTTAACTTTATGAGATCCAACTTGTACTCCCGGCTGCTCCCAAAACAGAGGAACCGATCCTCTAGTCTGAATGTAAGATGCCACGGAATCATCTATGTAAATTGATTGTTCAGTTTCAACAAAATTGGCAACATTGCCATCATCATTGCATCCTCTGACATTGAAACGAGTCCCAGCTCTTTCACAGCTCAGACGGGACACTAACACCGCTCTGGCTTGACGGTGCCCCACATAGATGGTTCTTATTTCCACCGACCCACACATAGCTCTTGTGAGCCAATCTTCACAATCAATACCATATCTAATCAAATGTATAAAGAGAGTTCTGTTCCAAAAGAATCTGTTATCAGGATTAGCTCCTTTGCTTTTGCGTTGTGCACAGAGTGTGAGATCAAAGAGATTATCGTTTGATTTTCCCGTATTCCAAGAAAAATAGAAAGTTCCAGAATTGAGTAATTTCTTTACTTCTGAGACTTTGTCATCATTAGTCTGATAAAAGAGAGGTAAGAATTGCGTTTGGGTAATTTTGAAGACTTCGACATCGCCCACCTTACCCACGGAGCAGCAGCCGGTCACCAGCACTAGGTAGAGCAGACACGTTTCCCCGGAATTAAGCTGCAGAACGCCTAGGCAGGCGTAAGCGTCAGCGATTTTGTGAAACTGTTTTCGAAAAGTGTCAGTCTCCTGAGGTGAAAGTGAGACCACAGCTTGAGATTCAAACAATAAAGCAGTATCTTTGTTTCTGTGTTGTAGGATTATACTGTAGGGATTTGGTGAGCACGACTTTTCCAACACTTTAAATCCTTTGGACATAGCCATGGTGCGCGTTCAGTCCTAAGTTAAGGCCACGCTAAACCCATCCGCCCCTTTTTCTACATCAAATACACTATTATCCACGGTCAACTTAACACAGCGTAAACTGATTATGATCTGATTAGAAATTTAACAGTGATTGCATTGCAATCGGAATATTGACTCAATTTTTGACAGATTAAATACTGACATGACGTGCTGTCAGTGACAAGCTGTTTGACTCACTAAAAAAATCGGTGCAAACATAGCGGTTACAAAAAAATTCGGTCGAAAATTTGTTCCAGCACAAGGCGTACGTTGCGTTGATTTAGTAAGTATAATAGCGTAGTGAGCAAAGAATATAATACTCACTAGGAGAAGAACGCTAACTCCATACAAAAAAATGTCCCTTTCAAAAGTTCGTTTATACTAGTGGCGCTCTCTTTGTATCTCAGTACTTAAATTGACAACCGGTTTAGCCTGGCGGGTTTTGGTAGGTAGTGATCCAGTTCTAGCTAGTGGCTCTGGGTTCGAATCCCGGCGACGGAATTCCTTTTTGTATTTTTTTCATTTTTGTTTTTGCTGGGGTGAGGTTTTAAAATTAACAATTCACAAATAAAAAAATATTATGTTACATAATAATCAAAATCACAGGCATCTTTCGTCCTAAGAGATAATGATATCTATATTATGAATATAAAAGGTAACAAAACAGTTTATTATCAAGTTATAAATATTTTTATTCCTATATATTAGGATCAAAAGAGCTGAATTCGTTCGAAAAAACATACAGTAGGAAGGAAAAAAATCATTTTCTATGCAAATTTATGTATCGGACGGGGCTTGTTGAACTAACTGTGACATTTAATAACTTCTTTAGTCCTAGCTAGCTATAAAAATACTTGCAATATTTACCCTTTTCAGGGTGCAATGTGTTTCTATAATTTAAATGTAATAACTATGTACCATGGCTCGCAATAAACGATTTCTGATTTCTGATAATATCTACATACCTATATGAATTTTATTCAATGAGACCACAGGTCGGTAATTTCGGTTCATTATTGTTGTGACTACCAAATAGTTTACCTAGCCTGTGCGTGTGATTATTATCTTTTGATTTTTTTTAAAGCGTTATTTATGTTTAAGTCGCCTATAGCGCATGTTTTAATTCCCAGATTACCTTCATAACAATAAATAGAAGTCATTAAAATCTTCATATTTTTTTTATATATATATATATATATACATATACTATTTATTGCATTTAATATAGCTTTTTATATATCTAAAACATGATCTTTGGCACATCTGATTTCACTCCACAATTGCAATTAGTGTAAATTGTAATCATATCACATATATTATCAGGCCAAAAAACTGAAAATACATGAATATATGACAGCCAAAGTTGTTATTACATCTATCCGATTGTCGGACACTTTCTGCTCCACAGCTCAGTGCAGCGGTCTTGTTGATGGTCACCGGGAAACTACAACTAGTCGGAATTAGTCACCGGGAAACTACAACTAGTCGGAATTAGTCACCGGGAAACTACAACGAGTCCTGCACGTGCTCCGCCGGATGTAGTCGCGGTACAGGTCGCGCGCGCCGCGCGTCACGGTGGGCGGGATGACGTCCGCCGAGCTGTCGATCGTGAACGCACTGCTCACCGTCACGGTGACCGGGCTGGAGGGCTTGTATTGCAAGTTCAAGCGTTCGTCTGTAGAAGCCGTTATATTCAACGAGCCCCGCTGGGTTTGTAGTACGGGTTATAAGTTAAAGAAAACACTCTTTTACTGACAACTTTATTTATTTTACATGAGTATATAAACTATGAATGATATAATCAACAAATTGTTTAATAATGTCTATATTTATATTCGGTAACGCGCAAGTGACAAAACTTGGATTGCAAGCGTCTATAGACTACATGACATCCTGGGATGTCGATTTGATCAAACGGTACGCTTGTTTCCCTTAAGTTGGATAGTAAAACACAGACGCAAAAATATTTCTTTCTTTAGATTTCTTCGCATTTGAGATCAATACACATTTTAGAAAAAATATTTTACACAATTCATTGTGCAAACTCGACATATCTCGCATATATCTCTTCGGTCTGTGGCGTCACGGCCGTCCTGCCGGTGCTCCGCCGGATATAGTCGCGGTACAGGTCGCGCGCGCCGCGCGTCACGGTGGGCGGGATGACGTCCGCCGAGCTGTCGATCGTGAACGCACTGCTCACCGTCACGGTGACCGGGCTGGTCGGCTTGTACTGCGGGTTTGAGCGGCGCTCGAAGTTTACGTAGCGCTTGTATCTGTTGAAAGCGTGACAAAAATGTTCTTGTAATAATCTGGTTATGGTAATAGGCCATTTTATTTAAAATAAATTCTAAGGCCCAGTCTTACATATCCAGAAGTTGCCACTGTAATTTGAACCTATAGTGCAGGGAATTGAGTTGATTTTATTTTGTTTGAAAATTTAACGATACAAAACAAATGCGACTTCTGCCACAAAGTAAATAGCGGCGGCGCGCGCTGGAGCAGAGAGTTCGCTCACTACAACTATAAAGTGCCATTTTCGCCGCACGCACACAGACGTGACATTTACAGGCGTTCTCGGGCAGAGCTTTGTCGGGATGTGCGCGCGTTGCTAACTTGACGTCCCCGCCGCTACGTAGGTACCTACTGTCATGTACGTCAAAATGCAGTCTCTAAGGATTGTAATTTAAATTTTAATTTTAATTTAAATTTAATTTAAAATTTATTTAAAATTTTAAATGTCTGTAAACTTATATTACCTAATCCTTTTTAAAATTCGAAATTAATACAAAAGCAACCCTAGTGAGTCGGGCAAGTTAAGGTATATATTTTCGGCGGGACCGGACCTTCTGTTTATTTTTTATTTTGTGCTTCTGTTCCAACTGAATATGATTTAAATTTCATCGAAGTACAATATATACCGGATCGCAGCCAAATAACAGTAGACCCTCTACTCATAGTGTTGCGTTCCTGCCGGTGCGGGGTGTTAGGGTCGGCAACGCGCAAGTAACACCTATGGAGTTGCAGGCGTGTATAGGCTACAGTGACTGCTATCAGGCTATGCATGTTTGCCACCGACGTAGAATAAAAATAATAATAAACAAGTGCGAGTCGGACTTGCGTACGTAGGGTTCCGTACCATTATTTATAAAAACGGCAAAAAAATATGTTTGTTGTATGGGAGCCATTCTGTTTTCAGTATTTGTTGTTATAGCGGCAACAGTAATACTTTATCTGTGAAAATTTCAACATGAGATACAGCCTAGTAATAGACGGACGGACGGACAGCGAAATCTCAGTAATGGGTCCCGTTTGACCTTTTGGGCAAAGTCCTTGGCTTTGGTATTACCTCACATTTTTTTTTATTAGCACTAAAATCGGAGTCGACCCGAGAGATGTAGTCCTCATTCTTCTCTCTCTACAGTCCTCTACCCTTGGGAAGGGAACACGCAACATAAATAAATTGTGCTCGACCTTATATCGGTCTGTAGAAAAATCTTAACAGCGCGATGCAGCCAACGGAGCAGCGCCATCTACCATGGAATTGAGTAACTAAAAGAATACGTGTAACACTCACACAGTCATGTCGGCCTTGCTAGGCTCCTTGAGAGTGAGTCGGTTGCGCCGCTTGACGGCGACGAAGGGCGGCTCGGCGGGGGCGGGGGCGGGCGCGGGGGCGGCGGCGGGGGCGGCCCGCGCGCCGCGCCCGCCCGGCGAGCTGCTCAGCTCGTCCTCCGTGGACGACGCGCTGTCCGAGCTGTATCAACATTCAAAATATGCATTTTCCTACTCCTCTACTGTTTGTCATCTGTCATTTATATATTCATGAACACGAATATAAGAACATATATAATATCTTATTGTGTCCGTTGAGACACGGCGAAATAAAAAACCAATTCGTGTTGCTCTGAAAAGAGAGTACATTTTTATTAAGAACAAAGGTACAATGTATGCATGAAATGCATGTTTCATTGGACAAAAACTTAACTATAACTCTTACCTGAAAAGAGAAACAACATTTAAGGCTAATATTCCACGTATATCTTTATATTTTAGTTTATTCTTCATGTAACGTTATTTATTCAACGACTCCTTTGACATTTGACACGTCAAACTATACGTCAGTTCAAACACAAGTGTCACAGATAAAATATACAATTAATGAAGGAGAAGGCTTCATTTACACATATATAAAAGGTTTGAAGAAAAGTCTGTATTGTCTATTCTTCATAACAGCACTTGTGCTTTAAAATCGCTATAACGTTACTGCGATTAATGGCTACCAACTTAACAAATTCAAAATACAGTTTCAAACTTAGTGCATTGCTGCCAACTTAAAAAACATTCATTTGGTTGCATAGTAGAAACAATTGCTTCATAAGTTAGAAACACGCATGTGATACCCGTAATATAGCAAAACCCATAGACTACGAAGACCGCTTAGCGTTGCTTGTTAGTCTCCATGTGGCCAAAATCGAAAAAAAACTGTCCGAAAATCTAATTTAGCAAGGAGCAAGTACCAGGGCCTCATGAGTTCCGAGAAGGTGTCGCAGACCAGCTAAACAAACCAAAAGTATACAGTTAGCTGTATACTTTTGGTTTGTTTACCTATATGATCCGACCGTAGTCAGTTTGTCCAGATAGCTGGATGCCAAACAGTGCCTTACTACACACGCTCCGGAGTAAGCCAGGGTAGCACCTTGGGTCCTACATTATTTATCATCATGATAAACGATTTGCCTAATGTAGTATCCACCGCAGAGTGCCTGCTATTCGCGGATGACTTAAAGTTGTTTAGGAGCGTGCGAAGTTTGGCAGACCGCGAAGCACTACAGCGTGACATAGACAATGTTGCGGCCTGGAGTATTGCGAATCAGCTTCCCTTCAATGTTACCAAATGTAAGCTGATTACTTTTTCCAGAGCTCGAGAGGCTATTACCCCATCATATAACCTGCTCGGGTTACCACTGGAGAGAGTGGATGTAGTCCAAGATCTTGGGTTGACTTTAGACGCGCACTTGGATTTTCGTTTGCATATAACCGGGATCTGTGGACGTGCTAATAAAATGCTAGGTTTTATTATGCGAGTATCGTCGCAGTTTTCTAATCCTAATGTTGCAGTAGTTCTGTACAATGCGTATGTTCGCAGTAGGTTGGAATTTGGTGCCTGTATTTGGGATCCTCACGAGGCAAAGTACTCTCTCATGGTGGAAAGGATACAGAGAAAGTTTTCTCGCTATATGTATAAAAGGATCTACGGATACTATCCACTTCTTTTCCCCTCGATGTTTGTGTCGGGAATGGTGGAATTGGATACGCTAGAACTGCGACGTAAAATATTATTAGTGATCCATTACTATAACTTGTTGCGAAACAGAATCAGTAATGTTAAGGTGCTTGAGCGGATAGGATTGCTCGCTCCAGCGCCGAGGACGTGCGTATTAGGCGCCAGTGAGGGCGGCGCTTTTCCTCCGCGACGCCGGAGAAGACTGTTCGCCGTGGGCGGGGTGCGTACGCGTCAAACCAACAATGCTCCCACCAATCGGGCACTCTCACTCCTAAACGAACTATCAATCCAAAGACCTGATGTTGATGTCTTTTATGACTCCCCAGGATCGTTCTCCACAGCTTTATATATGTTTTTGAGTGATTGTACCTAGTTTGTAATGTTTAACTATTTGTGGATATTGTAAATAATTCTAATTATTAATATTATTATTTAACATGTAAGCGCTTTGGTGCCTGAACTGTAAGCTTGTGTGTTGCATGAATAAACAATAAACAATGATTCTACTATTATTCTAGTATTATTTATGTTGACTCGCAGCGAAAATATTGTATGGAAAGTTGTATAAGTAGATCAAAATTTTTTTGACCCTTCTTATACAACGGCTGCACAAAATACTATTGATAATCTGGGGCACATGTCGAATATTATAACAAAATTAAGTGGATAGGAACTAAATGGATAGAAAATGAACCATCCATTATAAAAAAGTGGAATTTAAAAAGACGTATTTAGATTATAAAAAAATACAAGGCTCCATATTCACAAAAAAAAAAACTTTCAAAAAGAAAATGATACCATCCGATCTGTTGCGTTTTATTGAAAAATAAATTGTATGACAACTATATACATCAACGCAATATTTTAGGGACAAAATAGCAATGTTCATGATCTTCCATACACTTAGGATATACTAATGTTCATTTTGTTAGAGGCGTTTCAATCGTCGAGTGCGAGCGTCAGACTTTAACTCTCGTTTCTGACCTTTGTGTTGTTTAAATGCCATGAGTCCTATATAGACATTTGATCCTCAGGAAAATCAAGATCATTTGATATTATTTACAAAAAACTGTCAAGTAGCCAATTTTAAAATCCCCTATGAAAAATAGACTGATAATAGAAAACAACCCTTAGGGCCTGTTAGGAACAGAATAAAGAATGAATGAAAATAGGCTCGAAAAATAACAAGGGGTTTAAAAACAGTATCTTGTCAGTAAGATAAAATTACTTTTGAATCAAAATCTTTCAATAAACATAGAAACTAAATGCTGATCTGTTGGTTTAGAAGCTCGTTGATGTCTTTCGTTCTATACAGTGAGTGTTGTATTATGAATATTACAGTTGTCTTACCCGTCCTATAATGAATATTTCAGTTCAGTTTAAAGCGTCATAATATTGGATAATGATTCTTACATTAAAAGTATGTACTGTTATACTCACTCGCTAGAATTGTTAGACGCAGTGGAGGCACGTCCGCTGAGGCCGGGGTTGGTGCTGCTTCTGGTCACAGCTCGGCCTCTCACGACAAAAGGACTGAAGCTCTCTGCGAATGTCGGTGTCAAGTCGCGTAACGTGTGGCACATCTGCAAGAATTTGCATTATGATGATGTGGATTTGCAAGAAATAGGGACCGTGCGCGTTGGAGGGTCTGCCATCTTGTGGCCTGAATCGGAACCATAAACATGTACATTTACACGTCACGTGTTTTCTTGTGCATAGTAGTTTCTGCCATCTTGTGGAGTACATCGGAACAATAAACATCACATTTACGCCTCGCGCCAAATGTCTGACGGCTCCTGTGCTGCCTCCTACAGTTCATGCACGCTCCCTATACATACAGGCCGCGTAGCGAACGTTACAATCGTTCAAGCTCCGTAGCGTATCGTAGCTATCTCTCTCTATCACTGTTCTATATTAGTGCGACTGTGACAGTTGCGTTTCGTTCGCCACGGAGCGTGACGGATATGCACGTTGACTACGCGGCCAGGTATTACAGGTGTCGTCGTTTAGAGCGTCGTAGAGAGCGGCAACACACACAGAAATGTTTCGTGTATAGTAATTTTGAATTTAGAAATTCATTCCAATATTTTTTACAACGGAGATTTCGCCGCCCCGTGTAAATAACGAGACCTGTTCCCGTTAGTAACTAGTAAATAACACGATAGACAAACCTAGAATAATACGTAGTACCCACACAGAAGAAGGTTACATTAGATTAGATTTCTTTATTTCACAACATATAATTACAGTACAAAAACCTTTATTAAAAATCTGGGGCGGCGGTTAAGAGAGCGAGGTTTGGGTCCCCGTTCTGGCTCATACCTGGTCCAGCAAATATCATTGGCAGTACAGCGCGGTAATGCGGCCAGTATTTTTGGAACTTTTGCGCCGGGTACGTGTCGTCTCGGGGATTAACGGGGAATCGTAGGTAGTTTTAGGTTTTTGGACAAAGCTTGTTGCGGATTTTATGTTGTACCTACATTAATGACGAAGCCTGTGGCGGATTTTCACTTATGTAGATTGGACGAAGTTTGTTGCGGATTCTGTTTTGTAACTATGTTTTTGACGAAGCCTGCGCTGTGGATGATTTGTAATAATAATTAACTGGTATTGAGTGATTAAATTATTTTGTAATGTTTATCCAAAAAAAAAAAAAAATTACAGTACAAACTACATTAATGTCAATTTATAAGCCTGAACCCTTTTATTTTGCTGCAACGCACACAGCAAACCTTTCCATGTACACTATTCTGCCTACTTTTTATTATTGTTATTAATGTTATTATTTTTTGTGTTGCTCTCGTTTTTTGTAGATATGCATTGTAGCAAACCAATAAATGGTTTATACGATAACCGCGCTTTGTCCTACGCACATGCCAACTTATAGTGCGTACCTACGCACTTACATCAGCTGTCTCTGTCCCACCATACCTGTCTCACCTTGAACTCCTGAAGGGCCTGTTATAGCTGTGGTAGGTATCCACCATCTCGATGATCTCGCAGCACAGCTTGCGCATCTCGTTGGTCGGGTAAGGTAGGTTATAGTCGTTGTAGGAGTCGACATCAGCTGTCTCTGTCCCACTATACCTGTCTCACCTTAAACTCGTAGCACTCGGCGAACACAGTTTACTCGAAGGGCCTGTTATAGTCGTGGTAGGTATCCACCATCTCGAGGGCCCCCGCGTCCCCCTGCATGCCGATGATCTCGCAGCACAGCTTGCGCATCTCGTTGGTCGGGTAAGGTAGGTTATAGTCGTGGTAGGAGACGACATCAGCTGTCTCTGTCCCACTATACCCGTCTCACCTTGAACTCGTAGCACTCGGCGAAGACAGTGTACTCGAAGGGCCTGTTATAGTCGTGGTAGGTATCCACCATCTCGAGGGCCCCCGCGTCCCCCTGCATGCCGATGATCTCGCAGCACAGCTTGCGCATCTCGTTGGTCGGGTAAGGTAGGTTATAGTCGTGGTAGGAGACGACATCAGCTGTCTCTGTCCCACTATACCCGTCTCACCTTGAACTCGTAGCACTCGGCGAAGACAGTGTACTCGAAGGGCCTGTTATAGTCGTGGTAGGTATCCACCATCTCGAGGGCCCCCGCGTCCCCCTGCATGCCGATGATCTCGCAGCACAGCTTGCGCATCTCGTTGGTCGGGTAAGGTAGGTTATAGTCGTGGTAGGAGACGACATCAGCTGTCTCTGTCCCACTATACCCGTCTCACCTTGAACTCGTAGCACTCGGCGAAGACAGTGTACTCGAAGGGCCTGTTATAGTCGTGGTAGGTATCCACCATCTCGAGGGCCCCCGCGTCCCCCTGCATGCCGATGATCTCGCAGCACAGCTTGCGCATCTCGTTGGTCGGGTAAGGTAGGTTATAGTCGTGGTAGGAGACGACATCAGCTGTCTCTGTCCCACTATACCCGTCTCACCTTGAACTCGTAGCACTCGGCGAAGACAGTGTACTCGAAGGGCCTGTTATAGTCGTGGTAGGTATCCACCATCTCGAGGGCCCCCGCGTCCCCCTGCATGCCGATGATCTCGCAGCACAGCTTGCGCATCTCGTTGGTCGGGTAAGGTAGGTTATAGTCGTGGTAGGAGACGACATCAGCTGTCTCTGTCCCACTATACCCGTCTCACCTTGAACTCGTAGCACTCGGCGAAGACAGTGTACTCGAAGGGCCTGTTATAGTCGTGGTAGGTATCCACCATCTCGAGGGCCCCCGCGTCCCCCTGCATGCCGATGATCTCGCAGCACAGCTTGCGCATCTCGTTGGTCGGGTAAGGTAGGTTATAGTCGTGGTAGGAGACGACATCAGCTGTCTCTGTCCCACTATACCCGTCTCACCTTGAACTCGTAGCACTCGGCGAAGACAGTGTACTCGAAGGGCCTGTTATAGTCGTGGTAGGTATCCACCATCTCGAGGGCCCCCGCGTCCCCCTGCATGCCGATGATCTCGCAGCACAGCTTGCGCATCTCGTTGGTCGGGTAAGGTAGGTTATAGTCGTGGTAGGAGACGACATCAGCTGTCTCTGTCCCACTATACCCGTCTCACCTTGAACTCGTAGCACTCGGCGAAGACAGTGTACTCGAAGGGCCTGTTATAGTCGTGGTAGGTATCCACCATCTCGAGGGCCCCCGCGTCCCCCTGCATGCCGATGATCTCGCAGCACAGCTTGCGCATCTCGTTGGTCGGGTAAGGTAGGTTATAGTCGTGGTAGGAGACGACATCAGCTGTCTCTGTCCCACTATACCCGTCTCACCTTGAACTCGTAGCACTCGGCGAAGACAGTGTACTCGAAGGGCCTGTTATAGTCGTGGTAGGTATCCACCATCTCGAGGGCCCCCGCGTCCCCCTGCATGCCGATGATCTCGCAGCACAGCTTGCGCATTTCGTTGGTCGGGTAAGGCAGGTACTTTAGTACGTCATCGTCCCACCATTTTGTTAGCGATCTGTAAGAGAGGTTCGGTTAGAGGGGGGGTCAATCGCGATTATCGTTGAGGAAAAAAAAAAACGAAACTTATACTGCAAATTTGAAAATTCGCGGGTTAGCAACACTGTTTTCGATGAATTCCAAAATCGCGTGTCATCTGTCTTTTATCTGTGGAAAGGGAATGACAGCCATCATGTTTGTTTACATTCTAAATCGTTCTATTTCAAGAGAGATTTCTGCTGTCACCATTAAATACCAATATATTAAATAAGCTTGTGCATGAACTTAAGCAAAGTCAAGGTGCCTGCAATATACAATCAGTTCGTTGATCGTAAATATTTGTAAAATTTGAGGTTATGATAGTTACGTTTTTGATTCGATGTACAATGCTGCTTTTCTTAGCGCAATACCAACGCAATACTGCTTTTTGTGAGTTGCCCTATTTCACTTTGCTGTACATTGCTACTGACATACTTTGCTTGACAGACTATAGATTGAATTACTATGTTGTTTCGCTTTTCGAAAATTTTCAAAATGGCGGAAAATGGCCTAAACGACTTAAGCGCCAGTACGGTCGATGGCACTTGAGACTATTGTGAGTTCGCCGTGATAATGATTCATTGAAGCATTTTTTATTTTTTACATTTTTTATTAAGTTTATCACGAGGTCTACAGCTCACAGTCGACTACCTGTAAATACTACATGTACAAGAAAAGGTTGAATATTTATTATCTATAGAAAACTACGATCTAGACAATTTTAAAACACGCAACAAACCGTTACGCAACTTGAGGGTAGGCACAATAAGAAAATATGTAGAATATAGCACTAATAACTACTTTGGCCAAAGAACTCGTAAATACATTATACCGAAGATTTTTATCAAACTAAGCCTAACAATAGAACAGTCCAGTAGTAAACAGATTTTTAAAGAAAGATTAAAAACAATACTCTTAGATAATATTATCGATACATAGTACTTATATTTCTTAGATTTTTTTTTTTAATTTATTTAGAACACAAACAGTCACATATACAAATGAATTTGAAGTACAATGTAGAGTACTTAACATACTTAAGAATCATAGACCTGGAGGTTCATTATTAAGTACATAATGTTAACATACATACTAACAGCATAAAGAATACATACCAACAGCATAAAGAAAATGAAATCATGAGCCATACTTAAAATCTATTTACTAGTCTTCAATCAAATACAATAAGTAGTAATACAGTAAGCAGGTTTGACATTACTGTCTGTTTCATTAATTATCGGATATGTTGTATTTTTTTTTTTTTACTAATATCTGGTAGGTATTAGGACAACAGGATTAGATATATAGATAACTAAATAGTTGTGTAAGTTTTGATACCTACAAGTAAGCATTGTAAATGAATCATTTAACTCGGTACTCACCTACTAAAATAAGTTTGTATAATGTATGAGTAGGTATGACACAGCTTTATTTTGGAGCGCACTATTCGCCAACAAACTGTCCTCAGTTTGGCGAAAAAATATGTATACCTACCACTTAAGATTTCTCTTGAAAAAAAAAAAAAAAAAAAATATATATATATATATATAAGGGCGATTGGTCAGACAAGTAGGTAAGTGTAAGGCCTGAGTGGACGCTCGAAGCGGGGCGTGCAGCGTGGCGTCGGGCTCACAAGTGCTGTGAGCAGCGTGCAGTGCGGCCGCTCCTATACGTTTGCATTTGTTTAATATGCACGCCGCACGCCCCGCCCCGCTGCACGCCCAACTCGAGCGTCCACTCAGGCCTTACACTTATCTATGGTAACCGTCAATTTTCGCGGAACATCATTTGAGTACAATAGATAGCTTTTAAAGTGAAAGGTATTGTAATGTGAGCTGTGAGGTATCATTATAGGCTTCGTTTAATTTGAACGCAACCTGTAGAATTGTACCTGTTATGTTCTTATAGCTCTCGCATCGAATGATGGTCCTCGGGTTATAAGGGTTCTGTAGCAAAAAGGTACAAAAGGAACCCTTATAGTGCGACTCTGTTCGTCCGTCCGTCTGTCTGTCACATTGCTAAATATCTCGATAACTACTTAAGCTATCGATTTGAAATTTGGAATAGTTATAAACAACGCTAATCCAGACACATTGAAAGTGTAATATTTTTATATATGGAGTAGCTATCACGTAAAATGTTTGTAAATATTTTTAGAAGTTTAGAATATTAATTAATGACATATCAATTAAGAGCCTATTAAGTAAAAACATATTTCTTCAATTTTTTTTTTAATTTAATCTCGTAATACATTTAACACATTTAACCTCGTAAGGATCACAGACCTACCTATACCAATAGTTATTTGTGCAAGAAGAGGGGAAAGTTAGTTTTTTTTGCGAGTGTTGATTTCGAGTTCCTCGCTACTCGCTTCGCTCGTGATTCAATTATACGATCTTGAGCGTAGCGAGGGACTCAAAAACACGAGATGTAAAATAACTTTGCTCTCGTGTGACACATACAACTTTTCACCTCAGTAGTGAGAACATATTAAAGGTTAAAAAAATTCAACATCAAGTTTTTATTCCTGTATTCATGGCCTTCACTAATTTAAAAAGCTTTGTCTCACTCCCTGGAGTGACGAAAGTAGGCTTGTTCGAGCTGCTGAGGTGACTAAATTATAATCACTCGGGAACTCTCATATGGACGGCTTGCCCGCGTCTGGCATAAACACACCCAGGAACTAATTCATAGTGTTTTGTTTCTTCGAACGCAATCGATCCATGAAGTAATATTTTCAAAAAGGCGACCCATCATTTGTTATATATTTATCAACAGAAGGTTTTGTTTCTCGGTATACAATCGGGTGATGTAGATAATAATTACTCAGGTACTCACATACTTATATATAGGCAGGTTTGTTTGTGTTTGTTATTGCTTCGAACGCAATTAGCCCATTAAGCGAGAAGTTCGATATGGCGACCTACTATCAGTATTTTTTGTATTTTTAGGGTTCCGTGCCCAAAGGGTAAAACGGGATCCTATTACTAAGACTCCACTGTCCGTCCGTCCGTCTGTCACAAGGCTGTATCTCATGAACCGTAATAGCTAGACAGTTGAAATTTTCACAGATCATGTATTTCTGTTGCCGCTATAACAACAAGGGTAAAAGTACGGAACCCTCGGTGGGTGAGTCCGAATCTCTTGTCCGGTTTTTATTTACCTGTTTCTCGGTATATAAACGACAGCCTCCGGGTGATGCAGATAGTAATCACTCGGGAACTCCCATATGGCCGGCTTGCCCGCGTCTGGTATGAACAGTCCCAGGAATAAGTTCATGGTGTTCTGTTTCTCAGCGTCGGAGAAGGTGTTGGAGTAGTAGCGGCTGAGCGTTTGCATTATGTCGTTGCCGTGGGATGCCCAGGGGGCTGTTTTGCGATAGGTTTTGATTCTGAAATTATAGGAAATTTAAGTGGATATTTGTTCCTGAGTCATGGGTATTTAAGTATTTATAAATATTTATATATTATATATATCGTTGTCTAGGTACCCTCAACACAAGCCTTATTGAGCTTACTGTGGGACTTAGTCAATTTGGGTAATAATGTCCTATAATATATATTTATTTTATTTTTTTTAATTTCAAAGTATTTAGATTTAGAGATAGAAGCGCTGAAGCTGATGGCCTAGCGGCAAGAGGTCAATTCAGAGGTCACGGATTGAAGCAACCCCGGCTCGTATTTATCGTACCAATATTTCTTTTTTATGTACTTATGTACGAAATATCAATTGATATTTACCAGTCGCTTTTCGGTGAAGGAAAACATCGTGAGGAAACCGATTTTTCAATATTTTAGGTTATTTTACCGTATTTGTTCAAGACTAAAGAAAATCGTACTCGGGCCGGTCGGGGGCACGCCGGCAGGGCTGGCAGGCAGTATGGCAGATTTTGAACCTTATTGCTAAGTTAATAAGGGTCTTAATAGATGATTTTATTTTAAGTTCTAGAGCATATATAAGCAATTTTATGTCGCTTACACGCCACTTAATGTCAATTTTACGAGCATGAAAAGTGAAAGGGACCTTTTGATTAGTTTTGCCGATTTAGACTTGTATAATTACAACTTATTTGATTTGATACCTGTGTACCAGTTGTGAGCCACCGTACTGTAAGGCTAGGGTGTCGCCGTGGTCCTCATACAGCCCCTCCAGTAGGCGCGCGCAGTCCGAGTCGAATTCGACCACGGGAGACCCTATCAAGCCTAGAGCGTATAGCTGAAAACACAAAATTATTACTACATTGTCATGTACAGTCAACCAATTTGAATCCTAGGCCACTATATAACCTTGTCGCTTTAACTACTCTATACATGACATGCATCACTCAATAAGCACTGTCGTAGAAGTCATTATGGCATGGTTCTATAGTGGCCTAGGAATCGGACCGTGCGAAGTGCATGGTGGGGGTAAGTAAAGCGATCCCAGCGCATAACGTGGTAAAAATTAGAACTAACCGTGGATAGCGTCTTTAACATTTCATACAAGTTATATGGCTCGAAATGAAACTTTCATTTTCGTAATGAATATTTCAGGAGTAATCGTTTACTCCTGAAATATTCATTTAAATTGTATGGTGTAAGGGACCATTGTAATCTGGATTAAATGCTTAATATAACTAACGTATTTAATTTGATAATTATTAATACTGTATCCGTGTAAATAGCTTTGCAAATGCCACATACTATGTGATCTTTTTCTAGAAGTTAAGAATGGGTATAGTAAGTTATCCTTAAAAGATAGACATTAAACATCGCGGACTTTTTTGTAGACACATGAAAGAGAGACAACCCCACCATAATACATTGTGTTGTTATAGCTCAAACGGATTAAGCAGCGTTTTCGATTAAAGCTCCTAGCCAGCGTGATTTTTTCTAACAACATCGTTATATTTCAACCAATTTACACAAAACCTTAACAAGTTATATACCTAAACCTTCCTCAAGAATCACTCTATTGATAGAAGAAAGTCGTATGAAAATCTGTTCAGTAGTAAGTTTTGGAGTAGTTTTATAAGATGTAGTGCATTGACGTATTCCCCTAGACTTGCGGACGCTAGGTTGCGTGACAGTCGTGCACATAGCGAATACAAACTCCGGTTTGGCGGGAGCAAAAATGCACTAGAACAAGCTAGTGCTTAAAATATAGACTCTTCTTATAAAACCCATTACTTATAAATATAATAATAATAAAAATCCCGAAATAGTAGATTGTGCAAGGGCATAAAGCGATCCATTTTTATCCGAGGCAATTTGTTTCACTTCTATTGCGAGTAAATTATATATAATATCCAATATTTTAGCCCCTGTTGCCGTATTTTTTCAAGTCTAAAGAAACGCCGTCGTACTCATACCGGTCGAGGGTAGGCCGTATGGCAGATGCTGGACTTTATAGCTAAGTTAATAAGAGTCGTAACAGATGTTCTTACTTTATGCTCTAGAGCACAACAAGAAATTTTATGCCGCTTACACGCGACTTAAATGTCAATTTTACGAGCATCAGGAGTGTAAAATTTATTAACCAACAAGGATTGAATAATATTTTACTGACATCATTGGAGTTAATGTGACTCATTTTCTTTTTCAACGCAATTTGAATATAGGTAAAGTTTTATTTAGACATAACGTTTTCTTTTGGCTAAAAGTATATTACAATAGTACATTGTGCAACGAGGGGGGTAAGTGAAATTTTGGCCGCAAGCCGCAGGCTGGAGGGAATTAAAGACCCGAGTTTGCAATATTCTCACCCCCAGAGTTACACACAATGTTTTTCATCACACTTGCGAAGAAAAAACTAAAATTTAAGCGAAATAATTCTTAAATATGGTGACATATCAAACTTTTGTCCGCCATTTTGTAATTTCTCGACAGGTTAGGCATCGAAGGCACAGACCTATTCGGCTTTCAGCCACGATTGAAAATTATGTAGTAATATTTTAAACGGCTGTTAAATTAATCAAATTAAATAATTTTAAACATAAAAAAATATTAAATTACAAACGTCAGTATTTTAGAAGTAAAACTCGTTTATGCTACTTGGTTTGTACTAATAAGAGACATAATAAAAAGCTATAACTCCCTAGGGGGTAATAGCTTTTTTTTCACAATCCATAACTCCCGCGGGAACAAAATAGGCTTTTGTCCTTCAGTACACGCGTGCATGAAATAAGTTCTTTTTCGAGCAAATGTGATGAAAATATTTTTTTGTTTAAATTGTCGCCTTCACATACTCAAATTAGGTATATCATAAGTTTGGCTAGTGATAAAAAAACTTATGTATGGGCCGCAAAATGCTGCTGGAAAGGCGCGATTGTCTAGTGATTAGGCTGTGTACAGACCTGATGAGCCAGCACGACCTTGCCGATGGCGAACTGCGCGGTGTTGGTGCGGTCGAGGCAGTCCACACAGTTGACGCGCACGAGGCCCGTCTGCAACACATAACACCCTGATCGGATTCAGTCCTGAAGTTGGAATATCGACACAACGTGAATTTTAATTATATTGTGGTGAGCATTCCGACTGAAGTCAAGCGACGTTCACCAAGGAGGAGTTTTGGCCGAAGAGTGTCAAGTTTCGCTACCATGATTGGGTGTTTTTGACTTTTTGGTTTTAAGATATATTTTATAATAATATCCGGCTCGAAGGACCATTAATGTTAGAGTACTTTAACAGTATGCTAGTTTTAAGGTATTGATCTATGAGCCAATAGTTGCCTGGAAATAAAGATTTTCATTTTTCATTCATTTAATACATGTCGATATACGAAGGTAATACAAGATAACGCTCTCCCATCTTAAAGGCCGGCAACGCACTTAAAACCACTTTAGTGTTGCGAGTGTCCATGGGCGGCGGTAATCGCTTACCATCAGGCGATCCGTCTTTTTTTTTTATACTACGTCGGTGGCAAACAAGCATACGGCCCGCCTGATGGTAAGCAGCCTCCGTAGCCTATGTACGCCTGCAACTCCAGAGGAGTTACATGCGCGTTGCCGACCCTAAACCCGCCCCCCCTCGTTGAGCTCTGGCAACCTTACTCACCGGCAGGAACACAACACTATGAGTAGGGTCTAGTGTTATTTGGCTGCTGTTTTCTGTAAGGTGGAGGTACTTCCCCAGTTGGGCTCTGCTCTAGACCTGGAATGACATCCACTGGCTGTGCCCTACCACACAAAGCGAGATGACATTCACAATGCCCATACGCTCTCTTTTGGACGTAGTTTAAGGACGTACCCGGGTCCGTCTGGTCGTTTGCTTTCTATATCAAACAAAAATTATAAACCACCGTGCGAGATCGCTTCGCCATACAAACGTAGTCCCCATTTGCTTCTCTGAACATTGACATTATGGAAAATATTTTTTTCTCTAATATACTCGGAAATGTTCACCTTATTGTAGTAAAAATAGTACGGGAAGTTCTTCGTTAAGGTCAAACTCAAATTAAAAAAAAAATCAAACCATTATTGTCGTGTTTTAGCGGACGGGAAAGTTTGTATTGTTTTTTACTTTTTAAAAACACGTATCCACTAAGAAAAACGCATACAGCCAATTAATATAGCTGCGGGCCGCGTCTACACGACCAGGTCAGCATAAGCTCAAGCTATAGGATAGAGTCGTGTCGTGTAAGACCGTCGTGTAAGATCGTGCGAATATTGCTTAATAAAATCAAATACTATATAACTTTTATATTTTTTAAGGATCTCATGCGTGCAAATACCGCTTATATTGCACAGTTATATTGAATGAGCGAATATTGAATGGTACTGAATGGCAGAATAGTTGTGCCTTTAACTTTTTAAAAATAATTAAAGAGGGAAATTCATTTTGACGTTTTTGATGTGAAGGTTCGATTTGAGTGATGGTTGATGTTTAAATTATGATTATTCTACCTGATTTCCTCGCATGTTTGGAGAAAAGCACTATATATGCCTCGGCAGGAACAGCAATTCGTGGATTCGTCTGCGTCGTTCGACAAAATCGAAACTCATCCACGAATTGCCATTTCCCGGCCTCTGCAATAATGTACTATTACATAATTTGATACCTGCACATTAACCACAGTTAATTCGCTTATAATAATTTCGCTTCTAACTATAAAAAATCGAAAATAGTAGTATTAGTAGTAGACTCTTTATTGTACAAAAATTAAAACAAAACAGGAAATAAAACACTCATCATTAGTACAAAGGCGAACTTATCCATTTAAAAGATCTCTTCCAGTTAACCTTTGAGCAATTGACATCCGTACTAGACCATAGCTATATTTAATATATGTACATCAAAATTGTGTAAACATATCTTCCATTATATCATTATCCGGAGAGAAAAGAGAGAGAGTCGGTCGCAAGTAAGGAAGTAATTTGTTATCTATATACCTATATGGATAAAAAAACAGCTTAGAATAAATATAAAAGTGGAAAAATTTATTCTTAGCTTAATAGCATCGTTTTCAGACGTTTCAGCTTGTTAAAAAAAAAAACAGTTATATCGTAACAAACCGTGTGGATAACTCTTCGCGCCTGCATTTTGCCCCGGTTTCGACTTCGACCTCCGCTCGGCCTCTCGCTCCACTCAGCAATTCTGCCGCAAGCGCGAATAGTCACTTTACCTGCAGCCGGCCGCGCTGGTGCCCGGGCGCCCCGCCCTCCTCGTCGGCCCCGGGCGCGCCGTCGGCTTCCCCTCGGCCTCGCGCGCCGCTCAGGAACACGCCCGTACGGCGCACGGCCACTCGCGCGAATAAGGCTAGCCTGGTAACATTACCATTTATTACATTGTGCCTTGCGGGCCTTGTTAATTCTTTATTTGAAATCAAAAATACATTGATATAGTTCGTTTTTTTTTGCATTCAATAAAGTAAACAATTTTGACGTGTGTTTTTATTGAACATTGTTGAAAAACGCTTTTAAAAAATGAGTTTATATTACTTATAAAAGCAAAATAATGTAAAAGATCGTATATGATTTATAATTGATACATTTTTGTTGTGACTTATTTTTCAGAAGTGATTTTTAATATAAACACACGTTATACCGTACCTTCTTTATAATGCTAAAAAACGAACTATAGTACAGTAGGTTCAGAAGAGCTGGCACGAGATTTCTACTGAAATGTCAAAACGAGATGAGTAAATCCTCAGTAGCCTGGTCTACACAGAACGAGCATACGCACGAGGCAACTTCCTCACGCACAATACGGCCGAGGCACATCTACACTGGCCGTAATCGTGCGTGAGGAAATTTGCTCGGGCGTATGCTCGCTCTGTGTGGACCAGGGTAGTCGAATTCGTGTTTCGATAGCGCTTTATGGCTCCTTAGGCCATACATTAGCCGGCGCGCGAAACCACCGTTCGCGCCACTTGGCGAAACCAAAATGAACTCGTTTTGGACGACAGCGGCGGCCCGCCGCGCCGCGTGCGTCCAGTATGCGGCCTAACTCTAGTCGTCTCAGGGCGTCCGCTAGCTGGCACCCGCGTGCGGGTGCACGGAGCGGGCACACGCATGCGGGTGCCAAAGGGATGATACATGTTGAATTTTATAAGAAAATCTAGTAAAATAGATAGCAAATGAGCAATTTATGGCAATAATGTCGTTATTAAAATAATATATGGAAAAGATAAAAAAAAAATAGGACCTGAAAGTTTCAAAATTATTATTATTTTTATTTCCAAAAAGGAATAAAGTAAGGGTAGCATTCCATTCGTTACATTTTATCCAAAAAAAATATTACTATTATAGATAAAGGCAATATTTCACCGACAAAATCGCAATTTTAATGTTTTTCATACTTCAAGATGGGTTCTCAGTGACCGTGACGTCACGTTTGCTTATCGTTTTGTTGGGAGCGTTTCGCCAGTGAAGTACGACTGTCGGACTTTGACTATCATTTCTGACTTTTGTATTGCTTTAATGCAATGGGTCCCAAATAGACATTTGATTCTAAAAACGAACCTGAACGATTGATACCATTAATAAAAAATTGGCATCTAGCCTATTCTAGGTAAAGTTAGTAAGTCAGTTAGCGTTGTTCATACAATTTTTTTGTTATTCCGCTCACCCGCTCCCTGCACCCGCACCAAAAAGCCAAGTCCAGTGGTCACAAAACACATGGCAGGTGACCTATTTCAGCGATAATACTAGGCGGCACGAGAACGATGTACTCTTAGATCGATATTAAATAAATCAATCACAAACTCAAGTTACGTTACACGCTCATGCCATAGATCGAGGAATAACAAAACGCGTAAAATAGTTACAAATAGGCCCCTTGTTTTTAACTAAAATATTCCTATGTAGATAATAATTCTCGCCAAGTATGACATAAACCCTTTAGTTTAAGGCCTGAGTGGACGCTCGAAGCGGAGCGTTTAGCGGGGCGTGCAGCGTGGCGTCGGGCTCACAAGCGATGCGAGCAGCGTGCAGTGCGGCCGCTCCTATACATTTGCATTTGTTTAATATGCACGCCCAACTTAAGCGTTCACTCGTTGTGTAAAACTTTGTATTAAAATTTCATGTGACATTTTTATTTCTGAATTTGTTTATTTTACTTACTTATCCAAAACCTTAGCATCAGCCCCTTTATTCATCCTAGCCATGTCCAAATGGCAGTACTGAATGCCGTGCTCCGGAGGCAAAAACTGGTTGAGATACTTCACCGCATTACTAATAACGTCAGTCAACAACGACTCATGTCTTTTCTTCTCTCTCTTCTTCACCAGATTAAGTATCATGATGGGGGCGCCGTATCTCCGCATGAGGTTGTTGATATGCTTAGCGGGTATTTCTGCGAAGGGGTCGCTGAGGTCGATGGAGATTTGGGGTTTTGGGACCATTTTGGAAATGTCCTGGGACCAGAAGCTGGGGATCGAGCCCCGCATTTGGACGAAGGAGCTGAAGCTGGAACAAAAAGATAATAAGTTTTTTGTCAACAATTTTGATACCATAGTCCATACCGACGACCGGTCTGGCCTCGTGGGTAGTGACCCTGCCTACGAAGCCGATGGTCCCGGGTTCAAATCCTGGTAAGGGCATTTACACGTGTGATGAGCATGGATATTTGTTCCTGAGTCATGGGTGTTTTCTATGTATTTAAGTATTTATAAAATATTTATATATTATATATATCGTTGTCTAAGTATCCTCAACATAAGCCTTATTGAGCTTACTGTGGGACTTAGTCAATTTGTGTAATAATTTCCTATAATATTTATATTTATTTATTTACACTGTTAACTGTCGAGCTGTCAATCGGTAGACCTTATTACAAAATGCATAATGTCGACCAATGGCCAGTTGTTGCTGTGCAAGAGTGTTGCTGTTGTACAAGCTTTTTATTTAGTTTCTTTGCTCAGTACTTCTTCTTTCAACAGGAATTACTCATCGAAACAATTCTAACCAACCCGAACACAATTAGGTTGCGTTGTTTTATCACAATTTTTAAGGCTACCTCGTGTGTCCATCATCAGATCAGCTCGATGGTACCATAATATTGCATTGTCACCCAACTTAAATATGTAAGTATCTGAAATTTCAGCTCAATTGAATAATAGGAAGTGGGTCTAATTTCGCTTGCAAGATTTGACCCAAACATACATCAAGCATTGCAAGTTAAATAAAAGATTGTATTTAGGTTGAAAAGTAATAAACGAGAAACTTGTAATGTGTTACTACGATTTACATATCTGTCATATCAATCCTTAACTTAATTCTCATCATAATAATATATTTAAGATCTGTCTGCATTTTCGTTGGTGAAGCAATTTTCATGTATGTTCGTCTTCCATATATGTAACTTAATTTTACAAATTTGACGACCGTTCTGGCCTAGTGGGTAGTCCCTGCCTATGAAGACGATGGTCCCGGGTTCACAACCCGGTAAAGGCATTTATTCGTGTGATGAACACAGATATTTGTTCCTGAGTCATGGGTGTTTTCTATGTATTTATTTATATACGTATGTATATTGTATATCGTCGCCTAGTACCGCTATGGGTACTTTGCTTAGTTTGGGGCTAGGTCGATTTCAAAATTGTCCCCAAATGTTTATTATTTATAAGCACTTATGAAAAGTAATGATAAATCTTCATATCGATGGTATATAAGCGCTGGTGGCTCAGCGGTAAGAGCGTGCGACTTGCAATCTGGAGGTCGCGGGTTCAAACCCCGGCTCGTACCAATGAGTTTTTCGGAACTTATATACGAAATATCATTTGATATTTACCAGTCGCTTTTCGGTGAAGGAAAACATCGTGAGGAAACCGGACTAATCCCAACAAGGTCTAGTTTTACCCTCTGGGTTGGAAGGTCAGATGGCAGTCGCTTTTGTAAAAACTAGTGCCTACGCCAAATCTTGGGATTAGTTGTCAAAGCGGACCCCAGGCTCCCTTGAGCCGTGGCAATATGCCGGGACAACGCTAGGAAGAAAAAATCGATGGTATAATAAGTCGTTATCGAGATTGATTTCATGTTGGAGAAAGTCAGAAAGCGAAAGCAAACGTGACTTTGAAACCTTTCTCGCCGTGGCTCTGTTCAATAGAACGGTAATTAAATAAATCGTGGGCCGTCTTACCTGCCATTGGAGAACGAAGACACCATAGAGTCATGAACGATCTGCTCGGTCTCCACCTCGTTGGCCACGTCTCCGTGCATGTTGGCTCCTCGCTTCAGGAACCTGGTGCCGGCGTATCGGTTGCTCCTTCTGGCTACCAGGGTGATGTAGACCGGGCGACCGAAAATGTTGAGGTTGCTCTGTTGAATACAATAGCACCAGAATAAGTAATAGTACCGTACAGAAAATAAACTTCCTATAAAACCGAAATTTGACAGCGATTCAGGGACGAATCATGCTGTCCCTTTCTACTATCCCTTTCGGCTATTTAGGGTTGTAAACGTTTCAATTTGAATGTTTACAACCCATTCATTGAATGATTCAAGTCATTATCTTATCTGTGGTCGTACACGCAAAGGGACGTCAAGTTGCGCCAACCCTAATAATTGCTCGGAGCAATGCTGAGCCGAACGGAGCTGAAAATGCCCGAAAGGAACAGTTTCGCCATCTGACAATAGGTTAGTTTACCTTCTGAATATTATATATTTCAGGGTAGATATTCCCTAAGAGGGTGGAATGGATTAATCCGCGTTTGAAGTTAAGCGACACAATTATAAGTACAAAGCAATATACTGAAATTTTGTGAAAAAAAATTCACTTATAAAAGACGTCGCTTTGTACCTACCGTTCATAAAACTGGCATAAGGAGCATTCAGACACTGCCACTAATACAAAGAAAGGGCCGGAAGAGATCTCTTTTTAGGGATAAGGCCGCCTGTTATACCTCTCTGTCATGTATTAAATATTATAAGATATAAATAAATCATAGGACATTCTTACACAAATTGACGAAGACCGGTTGTCGTTTTAAATTTGTTCCGTTATAATATTATTTTGAAGTTGAGCAATAAAGAGGATTTGTGTATTGTAATACAATTTGCCTATCTTGGCCATCTTACCTGTTCAATGAACCCATGCACGATGTAGAGGATCCAGTCGGGATGAAGCTGAGAATGCACCGGCGACAGAAGGTGGCTGTTCCAAACAAATCTCCACTCTGGGACGGTTCGGACACCAAACTCTAAGCTTGCTCTGGACTCCGATCTGAAAATATCCATTTTTAATTACTTACGCCAAGAACACCTAAAGTCGTCGTTACTAGTTGTGCCCACAGCGCTAACAGTGATGTTCATCACTACATTTTTGCAAATAAATATATTTTTATCTTTTATACATAGGGACACCTCCAAATGTATAGTCGTTAGATTTGTAGCTGGCCCCCAACGGCTTATCCTTTGTCTATTGTTAACTAAAACGGCGCGTGCCGGTCACTTTAACCGGTTATTTAATTACAACTCCTATGGTAATTGAAATAAGATTCAAAATGAACAAATGGAAAAATAATTTGCGATTTCTTGTGTGGTCCCTATACGGTTACTGAGTGCCGGCGAGTCGAACGCTACCGATCCAGTCTAAAATGTGTCCTCGATATGCGTAACAAAGGCGCGTTATCGGAGGGTGCACCTACACTGGTTTTTTGAGCCTTGGACTAGCCCGCGCTCAGGTGCCAATAAGAATTATACGACCCTTTTTTTGCAGTGGCACGCGCGGTTTTAGTTAACAATAGACAAAAGATTAGCCGCTTCGGGCCAGCTTCAAATCTAACCAGGGCCGGATTTAGGGGAGGGCAACCGGGGCTACTGCCCCGGGGCCTCCACAAAAGAGGGGCCTCCACAATAGAGAATTCGGAAAATTTACCATTTTATATGGAAAAAAATTTGGGGCCAGGGGGCCTCCACTCCTTTATTGCCCGAGGCCTCCAGACCTCTAAATCCGGCATTGAATCTAACGACTATAGCAAACTATCTCTTTACATTTAATGATCGCCTTCCACTGCGAGGGGAACGGGCTCCGTTCGGAGTCCGTTTAACTCGCAATGGTGAAATGCATACAAGTGCTTCCACTAAATAAGAGTGAGCAAAGCAAACGGGGGGCCTCCCGCGAAAACCGAAATTCGCAAATTGCGGGGATCTTTCTCTTTTACTCTTAAGTAAGACGTCATTAGAGTGACAGAGAAAAACGCCCGCAATTGACGAATTTCGATTTTCCCGGTAGCCGCCCGGGTTCAAAAAGTCACGAAAGTGTTCGCAGAGTCGAGCGGATTCCGTGCGGACTCCGCTAAACTAGCAACACCGATTTTCATACGAGCACTTCCACCGCGAGCGAGTAAGCGGAGCGGACTGATCGAGAAAAAAATGAGTGAGCAAAGCAAACGGGTTCAAAGAGTCACGAAAGTGTTCGCAGAGTCGAGCGGATTCCGTGCGAACTCCGCTGAACTAGCAACACCGATTTTCATATGAGCACTTTCACCGCGAGCGAGTAAGCGGAGCGGACTGATCGTGAAAAAAATGGTCCGTTGTGTCATGGCGTCGTACGCTAGTGTTGAACGGACTCTGCTCTTACTTGTGACCTCGCTAGCTCCGCTGGTAGTAGAAGGCAAAAGCTGAAACTCTTTGGAAGTGCACAACTAATTTACTCCAGTCTGCTCAGTTCGTTACCTCCGTTTCCGCTCATTACCCTTATTTAGTGGGCGGGCATTAGGTCTCATTGAGACGGTGCGAGAACTTACATGCAAGTTTCATTAGATTGCGGTATTTAATCGGTCGCCTAAATTGGATGTGACTAGTCCGCAATGTAAATAAAATCGCATGCGAGTTCGCGCGCCTTCTAAATGAGTCCTTACATTTGTAAAGTAAAATTATAAAATGCACAAAAAAAAAATTATAAAATTATAAATTATTATTATTTTGCAGGTGTACATAGGCTACGGATACTGCTTACCATCAGGCAGGCCGTATGCTTGTTTGCCACCGACGTAGTATAAAAAAAATAAAAAATAAAAATAACACCTTGAGTTCTGCTGCCTCTGCTGCAACTGCCTTTTCCAAGTTTCAAATATATCTTCATCATCATCAACCGCCTGACAAGTGCACTTTTCTTCAACATTAGAGTGCAGATTTGACCGATACACAGCTGCAGTTACCGGCTCGGGGAACAACGCTGGCGCCAGCTTCCGAGGCGGCGCCATGTTCATTTGCAAAGTGTGTGTTATATCGTAACTATAACTGTAATAGAAATTCGTTGACAAGTCTATAGCAAGGAACATCTTCAAGTATCTCTGTTCGTCTGGATGCTGTGGTTTGTTACTGTCGCTTGGAATGTAGATTGTTGATGTGTCTTCGATCTTGTAAATGGAGTGGGCACCTATCATGGCTATCTTACGCCTTTTCCTTACTAGAATAATGTAATAGCCTTCTAGAAATCTGATAAAACCTGCAACAAACCATAGTCATTGAAGCCTGAAGCTATATATATTATTCTCAAACCCCGTCATCAAAACTTGCCAATACAAAAGCAAATACTGATTTATTAAAATAAAAATAAAAACAGAATGGAACAGGACACCATTTCATAGGTCTCTGGGCGGCTATAGGTTATAAAATCTTACCAACTATCCCAAATGCAGAGACAAGTTTGTTGAATCCGGAGTTCTTCCCAGCGCGATTCCCACAACCAATCATGTTCAGGAGCTGATGGATCTCCTGCTTGTTATACTCCACTTTGTCATCTATCAGTGCCAGCTCTTTGGAGTCTGTCCTGTCTATTTTCAACACTCGAAATCTAGTTTGGGTATTATTAGAGCCAATCAGGTAAAATCTCTGGAATTCAAATGTAAAAAGTAAATAATTAAACTTTAAAAATTTGGGGAGAATCTTACATAGATCAACCTAGGCCCAAACTAAGCAAAGCTTGTACTGTGGGTACTAGGCGACAATATAGATACATATATAGATAAATACATACTTATATACATACAAAAAGGATGGACGACAATAGGTGGACCAAACGGCTGACAGAATGGTTTCCGTATGATGGCAATAGGAAGCATGGATACCCGTGGAAAAGATGGCGGGATATATTTAATGAACTAGTTGGCAACAACTGGATGCAAAAGACCCACGATAGAGAAGTGTGGAAACAAATGGGGGAGGCCTACGCCACAGAGGTGACTACTATTATAAATAATTGTTAAAGTATAATATATCATATAAGTAATTACAATTGTTTAAGGATAAAGTCACTAAAAATCAAATTGTAAGTTATTGTAAGGTAGTAGAAATAAAGGCTATTATAATTTTATTTTATTTATACATACAAAAGACCCATGACTCAGGAACAAATAAAAAAACTCTGTGTTCATCGCCCAAATAAATGCCCTTACTGGGGTTGGAAACCGGGACTATTGGCTTCATAGCAGTGGCAGATTTACCGTAAGGCACAGTAGGCATGGGCCTAGGGCAGCAAGATATAAGTGGTGGCAGCAATGCGGCAGTCTTATGATGGGTGCTGAGAAAAGGGCGGCTAGTTTTTTTTTTTTTTTTTTTTTAAGGTTTTATAGTGTCATTTGAAGACACAGGGCCCTCGCTAATGATACGGGCGACCCTGTGTCCGTGGTGACATATGCGAAAAGCTGGTATGTTTTATGCGATGCCGGGTCCGGCATCACCATCAGTCAGTAGCGATGATGATGCTCGAGTTGAAGACCCGGCTTTATTGTTATGATTTCGATGGACCCATGGTCCCCGCATTCAGTACGGGCGGCCATGGGCCCAGGTTGAGTTTTGTGAAGTTGTTTCATGTTTTAGTTTTAATTGTTGTGATTTTATTATGGTAAGGTTGAGATTTGTAAAGTTTGATTGTTGTGATTTTATTGTGGTAAAGATTGTTTTTATTTGGTAAGTTATGTTTTTTATAATTGGTTTAGTTAGTAGTTTTTGATTTTTTAGGTTGTCGTGATTGGTTTAGGTTGAAGGGACCGCAGTAGACATTAAAAGATGCACACAACGGACGCTGCTGCCCGTCCGTCGGTTTTCCCTTAGTCGCCTTTTACGACACCCACGGGACGAGATGGGGTGGTGCTATTCTAAACGCCGGCACCACACGGCGAAGGGCGGCTAGTTAGCTACCACTAGGCATGGGGACTAGGGTGGTCAAGACTGCAAATCCGCCACTGCTTCATAGGCAGGGTCACTACCCACTAGGCCAGACTGGTTGTCAATTAAGCTTGCCTTTTTACTTTTACTTTCAATAATTGTATATATAGTATTGTTTACAATAAAATGTTTACTACGCCCCATTTCGGCAATGTGTGTCCACGTCACATTATATGAAATATAATTTGTATTGAGGAAGTCAGAGCGTTAATTTAACATATTACTAATTCTATCTTCACTTACCGCTTTAGTTTCATAAAGAGCTATTCTTTGTATAGAGCTAATTATTGGATGAAACATAACGTCGGGCTTGGACATTTTGTAATCTCAAGTTGTTACAATTTTTGATGTTTTGATGTTGATATTTAGAGCGAAACTTAAGGCTGTATATTGATATCAACTTAAATAAATTACATGTTTTTTGTATTTATCTTAGATATAATCAAATAACATAAACTTGTCAGCTGTGCGTGCTGGTAAATAATTTAGAAATGCCAATGTCATTAATGTCAACATTGACATACCTGCAAAGCCATGTTCCAAATTAATAAACATCTCAAAATAGTATCTTGGGTAAGAACGTTAAGTAAGAATATGGAGTGTGGAATTAAAAGGAGGAAAATCTCTTATGGCAGAACTAGGCAGAACTATTGCAAAAGTGACCAGCTTTCAGCTTTAAATAATAGTTCCTAATATTTCCGATGGCGCTAGTAGGCTCATGGATTACTTGAACCATAGAGGTATAATAATATAGAGATGGGGAAGGGGCAACAAATCATCATCATTGGCCTTTGAGTCTATTACAGACTATTCAAACAGTGTCAGGTAGGGCGGCAGCGCTTTTCATGGCTGTGTAGGCCAATACGGGAGCGGCAAACACGACCACAAGCCAGGCAGGTGTAGTGTGTCCGTGGCGAACAGATAACCCGACCAAATTACGTAGGTTGTTTGTAGTATGTTGTCAGGAATGTTAAAACGCGTTTTTAATTTTGCCGCATTGCGTATGCATGCCCTCATGGGCGCACGCGTATGGCACATTTATATAAATACTATGTTTATGACATTTTATTACTTTCAGAAGTACCCCCTTATACCCGCCAGAGTATAAGGGGGGTACTCCTGAAATTCTGAGCTATGGAATTTCAAACATAAATTATTACTTTTTTTATTTATTTTACAATTTTGGTTGAAATTTGGGGTGACACCCACAATTTCCGCACCGGGTGCCACCCATTCTAGCTACGTCACTGGGTTGAACAAGTATAGGGAGCGTGCATGAACTGTAGGCGGCAGCACAGGAGCCGTCAGATTTTTGGCGCGAGGCGTAAATGTGATGTTTTTTGTTCCGATGTAGCCCACAAGATGGCAGAACCTACTATGCACAAGAAAACACTTGACGTGTAAATATGCCTGTTTATGGTTCCGACTCAGACCACAAAATGGCAGACCCTCCAACGCGCACGGTCCCTATAATCTGGCAAGCCAGCTTTAGCAATGGAAAAAAGCGGCAAACTTGAAAAACGTAGGTGCGAAGGATAGATCGATCGATAGTTGAGTGTAGTGTCCTCTTGCACATAGCGCATGTAACACGCTCTATATAATTAAAAGTGTTCAAATGATATTCAAATCATCTTCAAGTCATATTATATAATATCAAAAACGCTCGACATGTTTCACTCTATACCGAGAGTGTCGCCAGGAGCTTGCGTTGGCGGACCGGCGCAGACCGCAACCCTCCGCGCCCGATGATTCGTTTCGTTTAATACGTAAGTTTTTTTATATTTAATGTCTGTGTCCCACGGAAGTTTTGTCATCTTCAAGGCGTTCAAATCCAATAATTCAAAAAGAATGAAACAAATAATACAATTAGGATGCGTTCATTTGACCAAAAGAGTTTTTATTCATATAATATCCCAAGGGTCCACGAACACGCTAACGTCGAAAGGTAAAAGATGAATATGCTCAAAATCAGAAAGCAACTCCTCGCCCGGACTTTCCCTGAGGATTCAACGTACGTACGCTATGCTGAATCGACATTATAACATTTATATCCTGCTTTATATAAGTATATTCCTGAAATCACTAGTAATATTGAGGTAACTCTTACGCTGAACAGATTTAGCAGATGAACTTGGTGTGGAGATAGTTTCAGTACTTACGAATCGGGCAAGGCAATGACATATATCTAAGGAGAGACCTTACGGGCACTAAGAATGGTGCTAGTTCAGTGGTGATGCGAACTCATCAACCAATCGCGTTGTAGCGTTAGACTGCACGATTGGCTTGAATTCGTGTGCGTGACACCGCTGTACTGGCCCCATTCTTATTGCCCGTAAGGCTCGTCCTCAGAGGGCCTACCGCGAACCACGTTCGACGTGTTACCTCTGTGTCGCACTTGTAAATTCGTACGTAAGTGTGAGAGGGAGGCAATACGTCGAACGTGTTTCGCGGTAGGCCCTCAGATATATGTCAATGGGGGAAGGACAGGAAAATTCTTGTCCCGAAATTCTGGCAGATGCGTCTGCCAAATCTGTCAATGTTTGGCGGGAATTAAAAAATAAATAAAAAAGTTCAGTGGCCTGCATCCAAGTTTAAAAGATAGTAGATACGTTAGTTTTAAAGATAAACCGACGAGATCTCTTCAAATTAAGAGTAGTGTGCATAAGAAATACGTCCATTGAATTAATGGGCCTTGATAATTATTATGTAGGTGTGTTTGCGGTTGTGAATGATTACTTAATTAATATGTATGCACTTGCGTCAGCATTTATAATCTACACAGAAAACCTTCTGTCTTCTGTAGCATGTGTTGTTAAAAATGTTTTCTTGAACAAACTTGATAAAAGTCAAGGTGAGAAATATCGGTCCGGTCGTTACGGCAAAACAGCCGAGCGTATCTCACTACTATAAATAATAAAATAATAATAGTACTACCGAACAGAAATGACAGTTCCTACAAAACCGAAGTTTGACAGCGATTCAGGGACAATCCTAATGTCTGTCACTATCCCTTTCGGCTATTTAGGGTTATCAATGTTCAAGTCATATATCTTATCTGTGGTCGTGCACGCAAAGGGACATCAAGTTGTGCCAACCCTAATAATTGCTCGGAGCAATGCTGAGCCGACGGAGCCGGCAATGCCCGAAAGGAGGAGTGTCGTCCCACTGCTAACTAGCTATTGCCCGCGACTTCGTCAGCGTGGAATTAGTAATTTATGTTGCTTATTTTTTATCCAATCTGCTTTTCATTGATTCCCCATACAAAAACCGAAAAGTGGAATCTAGAGTGTTGCATGCGAGGATTTTAAGGCAAGAGGGTTTGCTAGAGTGAAATAAAACATTTCACTACATTAGTAAGATGTACCAGTATAATAGTAAAACCATTTTTTAGGGTTCCGTAGTCAACTAGGAACCCTTATAGTTTCGCCATGTCCGTCTGTCTGTCTGTCTGTCCGAGGCTTTGCTCCGTGGTAGTTAGTGCTAGAAAGCTGAAATTTGGCATGGATATATAAATTAATAAAGCCGACAAAGTCGTACAATAAAATTTAAAAATTTAATTTTTTTAGGGTACCTCCCCTACACGTAAAGTGGGGGTGAACATTTTTTTGCTTCAACCCTACAGTGTGGGATATCGTTGGAAAGGTCTTTCAAAACGAATAGGGGTCTTCAACAAACATTTCTTGATAAAGTGAATATATTCGGAGATAATTGCTCCGAAAGAAAAAAAAATTGTCCCCCCCCTTCTAACTTTTGAACCATAGGTCCAAAAAAATATGAAAAAAATCTTGGAAGTAGAGCTTAAGAAAAACATTAAATGAAAACTATAGCGGATATGATCAGTTTAACTGTTTTTGAGTTATCGCAAAAAGTTTCCCCTTCATAGTAAAAAGACGTACATCCACAATTCATCCCTTGGTTACCAATCTACCATACTTTAAGC
This sequence comes from Cydia pomonella, assembly GCF_033807575.1. Lineage (NCBI taxonomy): Eukaryota > Metazoa > Arthropoda > Insecta > Lepidoptera > Tortricidae > Cydia > Cydia pomonella. The sequence continues at coordinate 34,518,164 of NC_084704.1, forward strand.
TCCAGTTTAGCTTATTGTGACGGAAGAGTAACTACGGAACCCTACTCTGAGCATGGCCCGACATGCTCTTGGCCGGTTTTACTATTTTAACACATCCCGCCTGAATAGGCATAGAGTTACCTAAACAGCGTGCAAGTAGTAATAAAGTAAAATGAAAAGTAACTTAATGTAAACATATATTATAAATAAGTTATAAATAACATTAATTTATGTTATACGTATTCGCGTTGAATACCTACATATAAGTACATGTACCGTCAATTTATTAGTTTATATAAATATCTACTGTATGTAATTGCATGAATTCTAATTAATGCATGTTAATTATAAGATGTAATGTTTTGAAAAGATGTTTCCCGCCCAGTTTCTTGCCGGTCCCATATTGGGATACCCTTCTCCAATTGAGGGGGGATTTAAATGTTCTCGGGCAGAGCTGTGTAGGGTTAGAGCCGGCATAGCTTTATTTGACGTTCATAAGTGCATTGTAATATGCCTACTTGAATAATATTAACCTATCTTTATCTTTATTCCCCAATTATATGAACGTGGCTGACAGCTGTGTACTGTTTTGTCAATTTTAGAGATAGTGATAGAGATTAGAGATGGAGGTTTTTATTTACATCCCAATTCAGAAATAGAGATCTTTATTGGCATCAAAGTACACTTCTCAAATAGTTAGATTATTAAATTTCATCACAGAATAAATAGTACTACCACAAAGAAACTTCCTACAAAACCGAAGTTTGACAGTGATTCAGGGACGAATCATGCTGTCCCATTCTTATGGTTATTGTATGGTACTATCCCTTTTGGCTATTTAGGGTTGTCAAAATTCAAGTGATTATCTTATCTGTGATCGTGCATGCATAGGGACGTCAAGTTGTGCCAACCCTAATAATATTGCTCGGAGCAATGCTGAGCCGAACGGAGCCGGGAATACCCGAAAAGAACAGTTTCGTCTCCCTAATTTCATAGTCAAAAAAGCGGCCAAGTGCGAGTCGGACTCGCCCATGAAGTGTTCCGTACCATTGACGACGTATAAAAATAAAAACTACTTACTAGATCTCGTTCAAACCAATATTCCGTGGAAGTTTGCATTGTAATGTATTACATCACATTTTTTTTTTTTGTTTTATCATTCCCTTATTTTAGAAATTACGGGGGGGGGGGGCACATTTTACCACTTTGGAAGTGTCTCTCGCGCAAACTATTCAGTTTAGAAAAAAATGATATTAGAAACCTCAATATCATTTTTGAAGACCTACCCATAGACAAAAAAATTTTGAGTTTCAGTTCTAAGTACTTATGGGGAATCCCCAAAATGTATTGTTTTTTTTTTTCTATTTTTGTGTGAAAAATCTTAATGCGGTTTACAAAATACATCTACTTACCAAGTTTCAACAGTATAGTTTCGGTAAAAAGTGGCTGTGACATACGGACGGACAGACAGACAGACATGAAACCATAAGGGTTCCGTTTTTTGCCATTTGGCTACGGAACCCTAAAAATTGTCTAAAGTTACCCCTCTTTGCCCAGTTATCCCACAACAGTACCTATACTTTTACTTTGCTTTTTTTTTCTACTGATTATTTTTCTACTTTAAATTTTTTCGATAGCGGACGTACGCGTTTCAGTTAAGTCTCCTTTTGTATGGGATTTAGAAACAGCGCGCCAAGCGGGACGTTTTGGAAACTCAAAATCCCATACAAAATAAGACTTAACGCAAACGCGTACGTCACGTCTCGCTATCGAATAAATGTACACTAGGGGTACTGGTACTTTTTTAACACTATATGTTTTGTATAGGAACATATTATGTCAAAACATTCGTAGGTACACAATTTATGTCCTCCGCAACGCAACGCAGCAGTCGCATCATATTTTAAACCTGTCATGCGGCATTTTCGCCACAACAAAGTAAAGGGCCTTATTCAGAATCTCGTTATTTGGCTTGACATTAAATTCAAATCGAATTGGTTAATTTCGTTTTCAGCCGCGAATTGAGTTAAGTACCCCGCACGTAGAATGATATGCAGTTGTGTGAAATATAATAGCAGTACATAAGAAAATGTAACTTAAGGGAAAACTATAAGTTTAGATCAATAATATTGTATCTTTTTATATAATTATTCTGCATTACTTGATATTGTTTCAAAATTAACTTTAACCTTTACTTAAATGATATTGGAAGTAAAAAAATCACGAAAATCGACTATATATACGGATAAAACGTAAAACCCTACGAAAAAAATACAATTGTGTACTATAATTGTAATTTAGAATCTTTCCTATTATTTCCAATCAAAGCTTTACATCTAAACCCAAGTCATCCAGAAAAAAATAAACTTTTCTATAAGACGATCTTCGTCGCAGAGTAAATAAATAATAATAAATATATATAAATATTATAGGACATTATTACACAAATTGACTAAGTCCTACAGTAAGCTCAATAAGGCTTGTGTTGAGGGTACTTAGACAACGATATATATAAGATATTATAAATATAAATACTTAAATACATAGAAACACCCATGACTCAGAAACAAATATCCGTGTTCATCACACGAATAAATGCCCTTACCAGGATTTGAACCCGGGACCATCAGCTTCATAGGCAGGGTCACTACCCACTAGGCCAGACCGGTCGTCAAAGTAAGAGAGTGTACTGCTATTATATTGCACTCAACTGTAGGTGTTCCCTATGGAAAATAATTTACGGGACAGGTCCTCCAAGTTGGCTAACCCTCCATATAATATAAAAGCCAGAAATTGTTCGCGTCAATCATCTTTTTCTACTTTTCCTTAATCAGAAAATAATACCGAATATGTCCTTAACCGAATCTCCACTATTTTTGTTACATCTTGTATAATTGGTACAATGCTTATTATAATGTAATAACAAATTAGCAGCCTAATTTACTAGAAGTTGTTAAATGAGGTCAGTACCCCTAGTGTAAATTTAGTCGATAGCGAAACGTGACGTACGCGTTTGCGTTAAGTTCATTTTGTATGGGTTTTTGAACAGCGCGCCAAGCGGGACGTTTTGGAAAGTCAAAAATCTCATACAAAATGACACTTAACGCAAACGCGTACGTCACGTTTCGCTGTCGAAAATTTTTTTTTTTTTTTGATTTATTTATTATTACAAATAGTATGGTACATTTTAAACTTGTGTTAGGTTCGCCAAACTTGCGTTTAACGGCGAAATGAGGCACTCATTTTCAACGTTAGTAATTTACACTAGGGGTACTGAATCAAATTGTATTAAGGCCAACTTTTTTGTAACTATTTTTAGGTACAGTCAAGGTAATAAATATCGACACGGGCGAAGTGCCAAAAACATGTATACACGACCTTATTGCCCAGACATTAAAGTAGTGTGTACATATTTTTGGCACACACCTATTTTATCCAGTTAGTCAATTCTGTGGGATTAAGTTTTTTTAAACCAGATTTTGTCAGAATCCGGCTGTTGATTGTTTTATCCGCTGAGGTTTTTCTTATCATTGTATGTGTAACTAACTAACTAACTAACTATTGTGGCGCAGTGATCCAAAGAGGGTCTTGGCCTCCAAAACGAGAGAACGCCACCTGTCCCGATCCTGTGCCACTTCCTGCCAGTTATCGGCTTTGAGTTGGCACAGATCCGCCTGTACACTGTCACTCCAGCGGTATCTGGGCCGACCCACTGGACGGCGACCAGTCGGTTGTCCCAAATAAGCTCTCTTAACACCTCGATCCTCACCCATCCTCAGTAAATGACCGAACCAGCGAAGTCTGTGGCATTTCGTTGTCGCATTGTATGTGTATTGTATAATTTTAAAGGGTCGGGCAACGCTCATGTTACATCCTTAGCGTTGCAAAGGTCCATAGGATACAGTAAACTCTTATCATCAGGCGAGCTGTATGAATGGTTACCTATGTTACCATCGACGTGAAGTAAAGACAACACGCATATAAATCATATAATAATCTTTTGAGTTGCAAGGATCCATAGGCTACTCCCACCGGTTACCAACAGCGATGCATGTATGTTTCTTCTAAAATTGGTCCAGTAATTTAGCCGTGAAAATTAAGGTAGATGCTGTAAAAATCCGAATTACTAAATTGCAATTTGAATCAATAATACTTCTGAAGAAGATGAATTGCATTAAGTGGCATTAATACACCCAAGGACAATAAAACTGGTCATTTTGTGTAGTAAATTCCTTACTAAGTGTCTATTGGTATAGAGTATGGATATATAATAGCGTGTCGACACACCTAAAGCAAAGCCTTGTACCTTTGTAACTATAAACATAATACATACTTAACATTACGTAGACATCCGAGGCTCATTGTTAAGTCGAGTTGCTGTTGCCACTCCCTCACTCAAATATTAGTGGAATACAGAACTGGGTCAAACCTAAAACCTGGCCCTTTTCCCTATTTCCATTCTCCTCCCAATTTCCTGTCCTCATATGGCATTCTGGGTGTTGCGAATACAACAATCATGGTGTAGGTTCGTGTGGGTTTTATAAAAAAATAAGGTACAGCATTTATTCAGAACGCTTTTGCGACTCACGAGAACCAGTATTAATTGAACTATCACTGACACTTTCATAGTTTAAATCTGGAAATAAACAACAAGCTTCTTGGTAGACGTACGAATCTATAGGACCGTGATCTGCTCTATCCTGATGTATTGGTGTGAGGCTTGGAAACTAACACTCAAGGAGGAGAACAGCCACGGAACTAGTCCTCAACGGAACGTAACGTGTTAAGGAAGATTCTGGGATCCATCAAAAGAGACGATGGCAGTTAGAGGATCCGAAAGAATATCGAAATAGAACATTTAATGGCCGAACCGAATGTAATAGGTCAAAGCGCATCCTCTCCGCTGGCTTGGCCATCTCGAAAGGATGGGTGAAGATCGGGCAGCCAAAGAACCTTTCTTGGGTCGACCAATTAGACGCCGTCCTGTTGGTCATCTTAGACATCGTTGGGCGGATAGAGTGGAGGCTGATCTCCGTGAGATCGGCGTCGGTGAAAGCTGGCGTGATACCGCTCTGGACCAAAGTGGCGTGCTCTTGTGTTGCAGGCCAAGACTTATTTTGAGTCATCGTGCCAGCCATGTAAGTAAGTATTATGCCATTTTTTCATAGACGGATTCAGTGGAGATCATGGGGGTTGTCTTGAACTCATAACGTCCCCTGAGGCCTGGGTTGGGCTTAGAATTTGACCATGTGACCCCCCATGCGACAAAAAAATTACTAGATTTTGAACATGTGACTATAAAGCTGGATCCTTATCCGCCCTTGCATTTGTTGCAAGGTCTGTAGCCTACGAAGTAATATATGAGTCAATGCTCTATAGCTTTTATAGCGGTAGCTTTTGGAATAGTTACCCAGCGCTAAAAGACATGCGCATTGATGGCGCTAGCGTCGCTCGTACGCGGCGCAGCGCCGGGCCGCAGTCCCGCGCGCGCCGCCGCCCCCTATATACCTGTCTACGCGTCCACCTGTCTCAGTGCCCGTATAACACCAAAACAACCATGCCTTCACCTTCTTAACTTAAAACAGTGCTAACACCCGTTCAAGTGACCATATTGGATATAACCACATACTGAACTGCAAAGTGAACCGGTTGAAATTGTGGAATGCGGCAATATTAACTACACTGCAGACTCCTGAATCTGGACCTCTCACCCCTTAAGGTATGTGGGTCACATAGCTTATCATTTAGTAAATAAACAGTAGGTTTAGATGGGAAGGCAAGCCTTTGTAAGTCCAATTAAGTAGGACTGTAATTTAAATTAAACGAGATTAAGCTAAACATGTCCCAAAGTTCATCTCGTAGCGTCGTCGACTGGACAACCAAACCAATCTAGGGTTTTTACTTATTTCAATATGAAATTCAATACACTTCAAACGTTTCAATTCATCTTAGTTCTTGTTCCGTTTGGGTCGAATAGGGCCCAATCGACACATTGCCGAAATTGCTTACTTACGAAACTGGTTCACAATTTAATGTCTGGATCCCAATACTGATCCTTGAGGAAGGGAAAGGGAAAATGTACCTATACTTTTGTATATGTGCAAAATCATGCATAGTTTAATACAAAGGGTTTAGCTGAAAATCGAAATGTATGCATTTCAAAATATTGAGCTTCATGGAGAATCGTGCACTGTGCACGTTACATAAAAACAGCGGAACGTTTGAAGCAAATCAAAAAAGCACGTAGGTAAGACGGATTAAGTGAGACAAATCACTTTCTTTTCGGCCAACACAGTCTTAGCAGTAATTCTGTTTCCTAACTCATGTTTTACTCTCTACCTGTCCCCGTCGCTCACACTTAGTGTGTACAAGACGTGGTTGTCGAGTTATTGAACCGAACGCGTGCTGTCGGATTATTCCGAGGCTTTGGACGGTTCTGCTCTCATTTTTTCATGCTCGGATGTCTGCAAACAAAAATAACATATTTATTACATCGCCGTTTGTTTTGGTGTTTATGTAGGGTTAACCCAATACATTGGGTTTATATACATGTAGAGCGGAATATATTATATTTTAATCCGCTACTAGGTATTCCGTTTATAAAAAAGTCATGGATGAGATATTAGACGGATGGAATTACTTGGAAATTCGGGGACTTACAGTTTAAGCAAAAATTTTGTTTTTACACTTTCGGGTACCTACATTTCTTACAACACGTCGGTGGCAAGCATACGGCCCGCCTGTTAGTAAGCAGCCACCGTAGCCTAGGGACGCCTGTAACTCCTTTTTGCCGACTCTTTAGAGTCCTGTACACTCCTTTTTTGATCCCCATGCTGTAGCTCCTCGGGAAAACCGAGATATTTTCCCGTTCTTGCTTTACATTCTTCATTTTGTCTGCAGATATCAACATTTTTGGGATTTTTTCAAGAAGCTCGCTTTTCAATCGCTATGCACACGGAAAGACTCCATTGACTACAATACTGGGACTTAAAAATCCATTCATACATTTCGATCTAATGGGAGAATAAACACGCCACCGTGAGAAACTAAATAAATAGCTCACTCACTGTTTGTCCTGATCATTTACGGGGATTCTGGTCTGTTAGTTTAGTTATCGGTTGCTTTTTTCTTTTTCGGATTGCTGAGACAATCATTGGAAGTGGAATATCCTTCGTGGAAAGGAAATAGTTCTAATCGTACTTGTGCTGGCTACGGTCCGGTTTTCTTTCAAAACATGAATGGTCTTTCAAGATAACTAAATAGGTTATTTAAACAGCATTTTTCTTTACAATATGTGGATTGGGAAATTCGGCAGATCGGACAAGAATTAGATTTATTCATCTTACTTATTTCTCTTGCGCATATTGCATTATTAGATGCAATTTCATGTGATGTGTATCCATAGATCGTGTCATTCACGAAGTCGCATGCCTTAACCTGTATTGTCACGTTATTAAAGGTTAGATTTGATAAATCCGCGCGTCATCGTGGATGACACGAACTATGGCTCCCTACAGTTCGCGTTCATAAATTTCTACCACACTAATGGGGTTGGTCGGTTCGTATTTTACATGATGGCGTAGGTTATACCTGTCAGTTCTATGAAGTGTCAAATTCTTGTTTGTTTTTGATGCCAAACGCCTGGATGCCAAATCGCATGGAATAAAACTAGAAACAGGTACCGAAAAATGTATGTTGGCCCTATCTATAAAAAACTGAAAATTGCCAAACCAACATAGACATCAACTATCGATCGTAAAGCTTTTAATGATTTCTCTAAAGGTCTGAGTTTTCAAACATCAGATAAAAATATCTGTCAGATAAAGATAACAGGCTCCCTTTATTTCACAAGCAAGAAGAAAAAGAGAGTGTTATCTGTAGTATACTAACTACTACAAACACCGCTGTGGCTGCAGCTGCTGTGCGGAAGTCTAAACCATCGCCGCCGGTCCTCCCGAAGACCTGATCACCCTGAGCGACGAAGCCATGAAGTGGCTGACTGGTCTATGTGTAGACAATTCATTAATTAAATTGTTTATTTCACAAGCTTTTATTTAACTTACCCTGTTAGTATGTATGGGACAAATCTTGCAAGTTAAATTTGACCCAGTTCCCGGTTTTCGATGAAGCTGAAAATTTGTATATATATGTAAGTCGGGTGACAATGCAATATTATGGTACCATCAAGCTGATCTGATGAGGGAGACAGGAGGTAGCCTAATTGTGTTTGGGGTTTTTAGAATTGTCTATATGAGTATTACCTAGTTGCCTGTGGAAAAAAGTACAGTTAGCGATAAAAGCTTGTACCAAAAATGAAATTTTTGCCGAAAACTTATTTTACAATGTTTGCCATACGATAAAATTTCCATTGCTATCGATGTATCGTAGCGTTGCGTATACATATATCCAAGCCAAACTTTCGTGGCATCGCGTGTTCACTCAGCAGGGCGAATAAGCGAAGCGTGGCCGTGGGAACGGGCCCTATAAATAAATACTCCCGCCGCGGGGGAGCCTCTTTATAAACAATTATTCCCGTAAGATAAATCTTTCTAATGTTTTCTTTAAACGTTGAGAAAACGCAAAAAATTGTGGAGGAAGAGTCGATAATCGATATAGGTTTTTAAAGTGACCACAAAACAGAGAACTTACTTTTGTAATTCCTTTATAAGGGACTGCCCTAACTGTCGGATGGGAGCGCAGAGGACATTAAATTTATCAATATATATTTTTTGCTATTACGAGTACCTTAGAAAAATCCACAGCCAAATAACACTAGACCCTACTCATGGTGTTGTGTTTCTGCCGGTGAGGGTTGCCAGAGCTCAACGAGGGTGCGGAGTGTTAGGGTCTCGAAATCATGAGTCCAAATTTAATGAACGCCTCTTTGCTACTACGCTTATAAGCTACCGAGTCTTAAGTCTTGAGTCGTATCGTTCGTTTAGTCTTTTTTAAGCGCAACTCAAAAGGACTCGAACCTAATAAGAATTAAAGACTTAGATAACAATTATGTATCTGAATGAACAGTAAAGAAATTATACGGTGTTGTTCTAGTGTATGTATGTACTTATGAATTTTAAGTATAGACAATACAATACAAATCCTCTTTATTGCACAATCTCAGAAATTTACATGGAAACACATATAATAACAACAGGCGGCCTTATCGCTCCAGAGCGATCTCTTCCAGACAACCTTTAGGTAGTGGAGAAATGAAACTTAAACGTATACGATATTTTTTATATTGAAAGTTCCCTGAAAAGGACTCGAGTCTACAAAAGACTGGGGTCTTTTAACAAGTTGAAAATAACTCGAGTTTCGACTAAATTATAAGAGTCTGAAAAACTAGCCCCCGGGCTGTAGCCCCGGTTGCCCTCCCCTAAATCCGGCCCTAACTTCTTGACGTAGTACTTGGCATGCACGCATAGCACATATATATATATATATGTGGTAGACTCAGACTATGAATCTAGTATTTAGTATGGATTGGCCATAAGTGGTGGGGGGAACTGACAGAACTGGATAGTCTTATGTATCTTTCAGTAGGAGTAGCAGAGAAAGCGTTATTATTGTTTGTCCTTGTCACAGTTTTTTTTTTATTCCCCACCATAAATTTTAGTATCGTTTATGGTAACAGATAACCCGACCAAATTACGTAGGTTGGTTTTGTTATGTAGTCAGGAATGTGAAAACGTGTTTTTAATTTTGTCGCATTGCGTATGTTCCGTACGTCCCTCACGGAGCCAGTGGAAAATGGTTCGAGCCCTACACCCAGCAGGAGGTAACAGGATGAAAAGAAGGGTAAGAATATTTTACTAATAAAAATACTGAAAAACACTTTTTTTTTTAATACTACGTCGGTGGCAAACAAGCATACAGCCCGCCTGATGGTAAGCAGTCTCCGTAGCCTATGTACGCCTGCAACTCCAGAGGAGTTACATGCGCGTTGCCGACCCTAGCCCCCCTCCCCCTCGTTGAGCTCTGGCAACCTTACTCACTGGCAGGAACACAATACTATGAGTAGAGTCTAGTGTTATTTGGCTGCGGTTTTCCGTAAGGTGGAGGTACTTCCCCAGTTGGGCTCTGCTCTAGATCTGGAATGACATCCACTGGCTGTGCCCTACCACACAAAGCGAGATGACATTCACAAGGCCCATACCTCTCTTTTGGACGTAGTTTAAGGACGTACCCGGGTCCACTTTTTTTAAATTGTTTTTTAATTAATCCCTATCAAAAGAGATTTGTAAGAATTGTCATAGAGATAATCATTCGACGCATGACATAAATACAATCTACACATTAACCCATCTCAACACTACCTACTCCTAAATTATTAAGCTGGCATAATACTAATTAATTACATCTGAGCACGTTTTAAAACAGGGACAATGTTGATACAGGCATAATAAATAAAACAAGTATTAAAACGTCTACCAAATTGGGTCGGACATGTCTGCACATACGAGAGGAGCGTCGGCTAGTTAAAATTCGTGCCGCGTAAGTAGTATGTGTGACCAGCCTTATAATCAACAATCTGTTTCTTCTCGTTAACGTAAATTCACTCGGGTCTAGATAAAGTAGGTAATCTACTAAAAGGCTAGTATTGTGGATTTTGTGCTGGGGGCCTAGCCAAGATGATCGCACTCGCACAATAATTACAAACGCCAAACGTATCTAGGCGTTATAAAAGGAGAGCATAACCACGTTTGTAAGGGGAACCCAGTTTGCTGCGGACTCTTAATAATTAGTAATTACGGTGAGACACCTCATTCGGTTCTCGTATATTTCTTTTATCCTAATGAATGTTTTAATTATACGGAATTTTGACCCTTAGAGACTCTATACATCTCTAAGGATAATTTGATAAAAATCATTTAGTTCTGACATTTGGAGATATTTACACCTCTAAATTTTAGATTTTTTTTGTATCTGTTTGTGTTTATTATTATTATTTTAGTTTTCTAAATCTGGCGGAAGATTCTGGGACCTATCAGAGATGAAGATGGAACTTGGAGGCGTAGAAAGAATAGGGAGCTAGAGGAGCTGGTTGCGATGCCCAATATAATTGGCGAGATCAAAGCCACACGACTCGGCTGGCTCGGTCACCTAGAGAGGATGGGAGAGGATCGTGCCGTGAGAAGAGCGTATGTGGGGCACCCGGGTGGAAAACGTCCGTCTGGGCGTCCCAGATACCGCTGGAGTGACGAAGTCCTAAAAGACCTGTTCGCCCTCGGAATACCCAACTGGCGTGAAGTGGCGCAGGATAGGGCAGAGTGCCGCTCTCTTGTGTCAGAGGCCAAGATCCTGTTTGGGTCACTGAGCCAGTGAAGAAGATTTTAGTTTTATTTTGTAATTCGATATTTAGAGACTTTATACATCTCTAAGTAATAATAATATCTTGCTTGCTTTTTCTTTAAACAATAATACTTTAGTTTTCATTAATATTTTCAATGAATTGTATTTTATAATTGTTGATATGCTTGTTTTTGCTTGAATGTAAATTCCATGTTGACGTGTAAACGTGCCCTTGCGGCCTGTTTGCTGAATAAATGTTGAAGTTGCAGTCTTCCAAGGTCAAGTTTCGTAAACTGATTAGAGTTTTCTTTTTTATTCCCTTCTTAACATTAGTTATACCCATAACTAATAAAATAATGTTTTACATATATCCATATGTAAAACATTATTCAAACAATATTTTGCACGCTATTCAAGCAAATAAATAGTTACACATAAATAAAATAAATATTAGGGACAATCTTGCACAAATCGATCTACCCCCAATTAAGCAAAGATTGTACTATGGGTACTAGGCGATGATAAACGTACGTATATAGATAAGTACATACTTATGTACATAGAAAACACTCAAGACTCATGAACAAATCTATGTTCATTACACAAAAAATAAATGATATAACATTTTTTTTTGAGTTCATCACAAATAAATGCCCTTACCGGGATTCAACCTCGGGATCATCGGCTACATAGGCAGGGTCTCTAACCACTATGCCAGACCGTTCGTCAATATGTAAATAGATGTCCCCAAACAAGTATTTCACGCGCCAACACGTAGAGTCGTTCCAAACATTTTATGGCTTTTTTGTCTGTATTTTTAAATTGGTCTGACTAGATCAGAATTTAAATCGGCGTGGCCTAAAAAAAAGATCGTTTAAAATTCTTTAGAAGCTTAGGTGAGAACCAGATACCACGTCTATGCCTATAAAATTCCTCATAGAGTTAAGTTGGCAGCGTTTTTGATAGCCAAGACTGTGCAAGTGTTATTTAAAAGTCATAATTTCATAGCAGTTTGACTTTTAAAATAACACTTTCAAAGTCTGAGTCAGCAAAAAAAAAAGACAAAAAAGAAGTTGTATAGGTACACTACTTTTTCTACGAGTCATCTAAAATAATACTTTTTTTTTACTACAAACCTAAATAAGTAATGAAAATTCGTAAGTATCTTAGTAGAAAAAAATGTAGTACAAAAGACATAAACGCGCGAAGTCCGCCGCCCGCTCGTCCTCCGTTTAGCCTCTTTTATGGGAGCTAAGCGGCACGTGATCGGCCATTTTTTTTTCAGTTTACTACAGCGTATCGAAATGAATTTTATAGTTGAGTGGGAGATACATGAAAAGTACGCAATTATAGTTTGGTATACGAAATCTTAATTCAACAATTACAATTACAGCAGACGTGTAGAAAAAATATATCACGCTCGTGGGCATAATATAGCTCATTCCATCTCAGTATGCTGGCAGACAATAACATCGTTTACGTGCAAGTGTGATGATAAAATACTTTACAGACAATCAGGCAGCAATGAAGGTTTGCTTAGATGTAAATTCTTAGTGTAAGGCCTGAGTGGACGCTCGAAGCGGAGCGTTTAGCGGGGCGTGCAGCGTGGCGTCGGGCTCACAAGTGCTATGAGCAGCGTGCACCAAGGCCGCTCCTATACGTTTGCATTTGTTTAATATGCACGCCGCACGCTCCGCCCCCTGCACGCTCAGCTGGAGCGTCCACTCAGGCCTTACACTTAGACGTCTCAATTTAATAAATATCATGCGCCGCGTGCGGGGGAGTAACAACAGCATTCTGGACGTGATCGCTAGCAGTTTAGACTTTCCCATAGCTAGACACTGGAATAATCTGCATGTAATTAATTAATAGGCAGAATTTTAACCATTATTAATATTTATTTTGTGATTATATGTAAAGCTAAAATGTACCTTTTTAGTTGTATAGGATTTAAATTGAATTTTAATATTTTAATCATTTTATTGTAATATGGATCATTTGTTATCTGCAATAAAGAATTGAATTGAATATTAATAATTAAAATGTATAAATATTTCATATAAGACTCCTTAACTCAAAAAATCTTTTGAATTTAAGATTAAGTAGTAGTTAAGTTTAATATATGTAATGTATTTTTTATTGAAATAAACAGCTTTTTTTTTTAAATACTTTGCGACAAAATAGACATCAAAACGCCCACATTAAGGAGTTCTGTAACGTCCCAAGCCTGATCGTAACGAATCCATTCTCACGATCATTTTAATTGAGGGCATTAAGCATTCCCTTTGGATAATTACTAGTAGGTATAAAACAGCTCCCCCTCTGTAATGTGGTAATCACGACACGATTAGTCTTTGATTTTCAGGTGCAGCCTGGCGTATCCTTTTTAACGTGGCTTTAATCTTATACCTTTAAACGAGAAATTCTTGTATATATATATATATTTCCGTGATCTCGGAAACGGCTCTAACGATTTCGCTGAAATTGGGTATATGGGGGTTTGTGGGGGTATACAATCGATCTAGATTAAACTTATGTTTGGGAAAACGCGTGTTTTCGAGTTTTCATGCGTTTTTCTTTCGACGCAGAATATGGTCGCTAATTTCGTGTTGCCGGGCACTGTCCGTCTGGCCCAGCGGGTTAAGACGCGGACTGCTAAACGAGTGTTACGGGTTCGAATCTCGCCCGGTGACTAACTTTTTTTTTTTTTTATATGTTCAAGTTTATATATATTTTTTTAATTTTTATTGTTTTAGACAAGTTTAATTTAGTGAAAAAATGTAGTTAAGATTATCACCTATACACCACCATATTCCAATAAATAGTTATAACCGAGCAAAGCTCGTTCGCCCAGGTACTGGTTATTAAGAGGCAAGTATACCACTTCATCGTCCGTAAAAAAAGAGAAAATGATTTTCCACTTCTAACTTCCATTCTCCATGATTTTTATTGTATGTTATTGTAACAATTTTTCAAATATTGTAATCTTGAAAATAAATAAAGCGAACTTATAAACCTAGATGATATTATGATGAAGCGATCAACATCAAAATCAAAGTGATTTGTTAAGATTTAGCTAGTGGAAAACGTTTTCTCCCGAAATGGAATTTTATAGAAAAGTACCGTTATTTCGCCAGAATCGCAAAGCTATTCTTCCCTCTTAAGAAGTGAACGAACTGTACTAACATATCGGCAGCTGAGAATAATTTTGGGCCATATCCAATTTTGAGCAAAATCGTATTTTAATGATTCATAAAGTAACAAAAAAAACTATAATTGACACTATTCTAATAAATACTATTATTATTACTGACACATTTTACTAGGTTTTTTTTTTATTGTGCCATAAAATAACAAAAAAAAAACTATACTTGACACTAATCGGTTTAAAAAAATAATCATTTTCAAAACATTTGTGCCATATCCTCATTTTACTAGGATAATTTACACTCTGTGAACAGAAAATTATAACAGAAGTTGTGAAATATATAAAACTTTGTAATGTACGTTTAACAATTACTCATCGAAAACGGATATCGCAATAATAAAAATGCTTTTATTTTATGATTACCACTATATTAAAAATATTTGTATAGTACTATAAATAGTAATCATATGTGCCTAAATAATAAATAAATAAAATAAACATTATAGGACATTATTACACAAATTGGCTATGTCCCACAGTAAGCTCAATAAGGCTTGTGTTGAGGGTACTTAGACAACGATATATATAATGTATAAATATTTATAAATACTTAAATACATAGAAAACATCCATGACTCAGGAACAAATATCCATGCTCATCACACGAATAAATGCCCTTACCAGGATTTGAACCCGGGACCATCAGCTTCGTAGGCAGGGTCACTACCCACTAGGCCAAACTGGTCGTCAAAATAAGTTCAATATTTCCTGAATATAAAACTTTTCGAAATATTGACATTATCGAAAATATTTTGACACAATTTGTTTCCGCATTTGAATGTAATTGCTCTGGCAGGTCGTGCAATGCTTTTGAAAAGCATTCAAAAGAACTCGGAATACACAGCAAATTGGTTGGCGACTTATCGTCAAAATTAATTATGTAACGCACTTGCCCGCGGTCCAGATTTTATCAACCTCCCCTTCGATTACTGTATAAAATTCACATTAGGGCGCCATTGTTGGGAATGGTCATTATGTAAGGCTTTGTGAGGTGGTCGTTAAAGCAGCAGGAATACAGTGCATGTTTTAACAATGAAACTGGCGATATTTGGGCAAGATACGTCTTGATTTACTTTTTTTTATTTTATATTATAGGACATTATTACACAAATTTCACCTTGCCAACATTTTACATGAATATGGTTTTGGTGGGATAATTTTGAATGCTTAAATTTTACATTATAAATTAAAAATAACAGGTGTCTGCACGAATCCAAATTTTAGTTATACAACATTATTACACAAATTGACTAAGTCCCACAGTAAGCTCAATAAGGCTTGTGTTGAGGGTACTTAGACAACGATATATATAATATATAAATATTTATAAATACTTAAATACATAAAAAACACCCATGACTCAGGAACAAATATAGATACATGGTTTTAATTTTAACTCGATACCTCCACGTGTTCCCGAGATAAAGGGTTTTGACAGACAGGCGGACGGACGAACAACATGTCCCTATAAGGGTTCCGTTTTTCACCACGGAACCCTAAAACATAACGCAGTAAAGTTAACTAAATAAAAATCGTATGTAGGTAAAAAAATGCGCCTCACATTTTATGAATTCCACAGTCTGTAATTAAAAATGAATGACCCTCAAGATACACAAATAGAAATGATATACCTATTGCCACAGTCTCCTGGCCGTCGTGGCAGGGAGATGGGACAGTGCATTAATTAGGCACTGGACCTCCCAACATCTTAGTTTAGGTACTAACATAGTAATTTAAGTATAATTGTAACTAACAAAATATGGATTGTGTCGTCCGAAATAAATGATTTTTATTTTTAGTTTTATTTTTTTATTAAAATTTTAATTTATTTAGTTTGCTTACGATTGTTGAGAATAAATCGCTGTTTTGCATTTTTGCAATATGATAGGATAAGTATCCTTGATAAGTATCGTTTTATTACAGCGTTATTGTAGCTTTGTATTCTTACTAAGGATCATCAAGCTAAGCGGACGGACTGACAGACAGGGAAAAACGAAAAGGTCTTAGGGCATTTGTATTTCAAATAGGGTTGTTTCCATCTACAAATCTTAGGGCAGAATTCTATCCCAATAAATTCTTTTGGATTATAAGAACATGTTAAACTACTTTTAGGGGATCTGTAATGACCATATTTTTGTAAATATTGAATTTAAAATATCTTTTGGCACACGTCACGTGACTAAACTCGAAACGTCTTTGAAGATTCTGATGACGTCACAACTCTCGGATTGACACTGTTGACAGTTAGGTGATAAACAACAAATGACAAATGTCCGTTGACAGCTCGTATCTACTACGTGTGTATGTAGTTATGTGTCAAACCGTAAACTGTGACGTCACACAATTTTCAAAGAGCGTTTTGGGCGCGAAAGCATCCGTCAAAATATATTTTGTTAATTTAACATGTTTAAAGCCGTTTTTAGTATAAAAGTTGAATTTTAGGGCAACCTTTAGTTAATATAGAACGTAATACAAGCGTTTCAAAAAATTGGAAACAACCCTATTCTGCCATTTTTTTTTGTGTTAGAAATTGGGAATTTTCACAAGTGTCCCCAAAATTTCATACATTTTTTTTGTCCGTTTTGTTATCGTCATAGAAGGTGGTATTGTAAACTGTAGGTATATAACCAAACGGACCAACAATTTTGGGGGCACTTTTTTTTCGTATCAGGATCGAAGGAGCTCATGATATTTCTAATAATATTCTAATTAGGGGTAAAAGTTTAAATAGAAATGCCCCTTAAATAAACAGCTCTAAAAAAAGGAGCAACGTCTATTCTACTGTTCTATATTTATTAAAACAAGCCAACATTGAATTTATTTTCATTACAACCCTGAGTAGGGCAAGTGGGGTGACTCCGGGACAAGTGCACACTCCGTCTGCTGCGGTCTCTGCGGTCCGACACAACTGGCACTTTCACCTCACCCGGGACGGTTGGTGAAGCTTGCAGATTTGTGTTCCAGTCTATTGTGACCTGTTATTTATTGAAATAGATGGCAAATACGACACAAAGTGACCAAGGCCTCCAATACCCGGAGCAGGAATCCAATCGGCGTCACCTGCTTTTACGGCTAACGCTATATAAATCACAGCGGCAGTCGTCGAAATTCACACCTCTTGTTCTAAAACGAACTTTGGTAGTTCAACCTTGAGTGGGACTAGTTGGGTAACTCCGGGGCAAGTGCACACTTCGCTCTGTGCGGTCTGCTGGCACAGTGGCACTTTCACATCATCTGGGAGGGTTTGTGAAGCTTGCAGATTTGTGACCAGTCTAATGTGGCCTTTTATCAACGCTCCATCTATTTTACTGTTCTATATTTTTTTAAACAAGCCAACATTGAATTTATTTTCATCACAACCCTGAGTAGGGCAAGTGGGGTGACTCCGGGACAAGTGCACACTCCGTCTGGCGCGGTCTCTGCGATCCGACACAACTGACACTTTCACCTCACCCGGGACGGTTGGTGAAGCAGATTTGGGGCGAACTAGTCTATTTTAGCCTCTTATTTATTGAAATAGATGCTATATGAGAAAATACCAATGCCTCCAGTACCCAAGGATGGAATGGCTGGGGCTGGAAGACCAGAGTCTTCAGCTTTCGCGGCTGATGTCATAATCTCTAGTCTACATATTAGCAATGTAACCCGTTTCTCACAAAAAATAAAGATTAAATGATCATGTCACAGCCACAGTCGTCGAGATTTAGACATCTCATTGGTCCTTGTTATCAGGGGCATTCCATCACAATGTCGCTTACGTATCGCTCTTACCTATGGCAGCTACCTCAATAATCCGTAAAGCTCGAGAATTCACTGCCAGTTTGAACCAGACCCAATATCGCATTCTCAAAAATATTAGAAGTATGGCATTACGTCAGCGACATTCTCATGGAATGAAAATTTATGTAAAGGGAGATTCTCTAGCTCCGAGGCAAATGCTCTGAATGTAGCGACAACAGCATACCTCATTAGCAGTGCCACTCCGACACTCTTCTGTCAACACTCGACGTCTACAAATGTCCCCTGTGCAAGTGACCTCGCTGTTATTAGCTGTGCCCGGTATATTTGGTTAACATTTTAGAAACAGTTGCATATTGTTAAGACTACTTACAGTACACTAGTACAGTGAGCTGCGAAATTGCATTGAGAAATTATGAATGAATTCATTGATAAAGTCGCCATGCGCTTTTACGGCTGATGTACCGTCGCTATCAAGCAAGCAAGTCGCTATCTGATGGCAACTGTACAAGGTGTAAATTGGATTGAGGTGTAATCTGTCAATAGCTAATTTAAATGACAAATTTCGATTTTTACCAAAAGGAGACCTTAAAAATAATCCCGTTTATAGTATGTAAGATATCCGCAGCATCGTCAGGTGGATACAAATGCAAATCAATGACAAGCTTCGCCATTTTTAAAATAACCGTCTCGAATCGTACCCTGTTCAAATGTCCCCATCACACTGGCAGCGTTACCGCGCTGAATGGCAAAGTTTTTGACTAAATACTTTTCTTCTTACGTCCGAATTGTGGTTCAAGGGGCCAATTTGACTTGTTCTACGAACAGTGAACGCCTGACAACTTTTATTAAAAGCATCGACCGAAAGTTACCTGAGCGCGTAGCCAACATGCCAATCGTAAAATCCGTAGCAAACGAAATGCAATAACTACCGCACTAATGTGGAAGAGTGATAGAGAGAGATGACTACGCTACAGAGCGTTAACGATTGGCATGTTGGCTACGCGGGCTGACGTAGTGAACAATCATTTACCATCGTATATTCTCGGAAACGTTCGTATTTGTCATGCTACTTCAGTACCCCTAGTGTAAATAAATTCGATTTCGAAACGTGACGTACGCGTTTGCGTTTAGTCTCATTTTGTATGTGATTTAGAAAGAGCGCGCCAAGCGGGACGTTTTGGAAACTCAAAATCCTATACATAATGACACTTAACGCAAACGCGTTCGTCACGTTATGATGTCGATTAAATTTACACTAGGGGTACAGTCAACCTCAGTACTTTTTGTACTGAGATTGAAATAGCATAACACGTCCGTGCATTTCCGATAGCAAAGGATTATTCGACGACACGATAGGACATCTGTAAAGGGGATAAACTACTAATAAAATAATTCAAATCCTCCATTAACCACCTGTTATAAAATTAATACGACATCAGCCAGCGTCGCCGCGGCCGGTCGAACTGGACTCAAACCTGCTTGGTTCGATGCCCGGGCCAGCACTTGTAACGTGCTGCGTAACGTGTTCATCTCATAACCTGACCTTGGTCGCTGACCGACATAGCTGATAGCCTGATTTGCTTTGCACCTTTATCTTTGATTAAGTAATTAATTGAACATCAGAATGATATAAAAGGCGGAAATGAATGAGATATTCATTACCAGTCAAACATAGGGCCAAATAGAAAAATGACAAGGAAATATAGAACTTAAAATGACAAATAGCTAACGGTTGGCGTGGCGATTTAATAGGGTGTTTATTGACTTTTGTATGGAGAAAAAAAGGTGAGATATTTTTTCTGACTTCACTCACACATTAAAAACTATCTATTTCAATTTTCAAAAGGATGGAATAACGTTTAAATTAAAGGTTGCACAAATTGAAAAAGAGGGAGAACTCCATATTACATTTCCTGAAAATTAACTATGTATGTTCTAAAATAACGAAAT
This sequence comes from Cydia pomonella, assembly GCF_033807575.1. Classification (NCBI taxonomy): domain Eukaryota; kingdom Metazoa; phylum Arthropoda; class Insecta; order Lepidoptera; family Tortricidae; genus Cydia; species Cydia pomonella. Next base: position 34,538,334 of record NC_084704.1, read on the forward strand.
AAAATAAAATGATACTAAAGTCAAATGAAAAAACTTAATTTTGCGTCTAAAACACGATAAAAGCACTTTTCCTTTGGAAATAGGTGGAAAAACTGAAAAATCTTAATTAACATTAATTGAGTAAAAAAATCCAGGCTTAAGTACTACTACTTTAAAAATTAAATTAAATATTAAATATCATTTATTTTCAGGCAACTGGCTGGCCTATATATACATACCTTCCAGACTAACATACATACAATAATAAAAATCTTAAAATATAAATATCATTTTGACGACGCAGTTTTCGGTTGCGCCGCCTGTTCTGGTGCGGGATTCGGCAGATTCCCACTAAACTAAATACTAAATATTAAACTTTATATGTAGAAGGTTCAGTATCCCATTACTCTCCGCTATGATGGTTTCTACCCTCTGATGTAGAGTCATTGGTTATTCGAAAAAATCTTTGTTCATGTTGTGCAATCTCTAAAACTTGACCAATTTTTTTTGGCATATATTTTTTATCAGTGAGAACAAGAATTCGACCGAAGTCGATGAAAATCGAAAATTCAGAAAAATGAAACATCCTGGCGAAGCATCATTCATGGCAACCCGGAAATAATTGACTTTATTATCGAATCCTGGCAGGTGCCACTACATTGTTTCAAATTAAGGGGCTCCCGCGGTTTTCATCGATTTTGACAAGTTTTGAGTCGTTACTCCTACATTTGCACTATAGATAAAATTATAAGACAAACGGCTATCGGTTCTTCAACTTTTTATTTCCATTCTGTTCTACCGGATTTTGAAAGAAATTAACACTTATTTGTTTATGATTTTTTTTAATTGTCTAAAAACACTTCTTTCGTTACTCGATTGCTGTGAAGGATTTTATATGTTCGAAATCCACACATTTAGGTTCATCTTTGACGTCTTTAAAAACTAGTAAGAGATTTTAATTTTAAACTAATTAACATAAAAGTTATGGCCAGAAAACCAGTTTTTGGCCTAAAATTGTTCAACTTTGATGCCAAATATCACGAAAACAATGAACTTTGAAGTAAATATGGGATAGTATCCCATTATGGGATACTATATTGCTTAAAGCCGTTGCTATTAATATGATAAGCTACAAAAACCATTAGAATACTAAGGTATTCTGATCGAAGGTCATTGACGTTAGGGAGCCCCTTAAGCAAGCCGATAGTGATAGAGTTGAGTTACATAGACGCCCCACTTCGTATGAAATATTTAATTGCACTTATAAATAATAAATATTATAGGACATTATTACACAAATTGACTAAGTCCCACAGTAAGCTCAATAAGGCTTGTGTTGAGGGTACTTAGACAACGATATATATAGTATATAAATATTTATAAATACTTAAATAGGTATAAAACACCCATGACTCAGGAACAAATATTCATGCTCATCACACGAATAAATGCCCTTACCAGGATTTGAACCCGGAACCATCAGCTTCGTAGGCAGGGTCACTACCCACTAGGTCAAACCGGTCGTCAAAATACTTATAGGATCATTAGGATCACATTTCTTCAAAGATTACTAGATACAAAGTGCCCGGTTTTATAAATTTGGTACGAAACTAGGAAGGGTTGTAGGAAAAAGAATTAGACTCATAAAATCCATATCTTGTTAGTCTTACTTAAACTCGGAATCCTATGAACTAAATGTTAGTAAAGTTATAACAAAATTAAAACTATAAATTAAATTATAACACTCATGTATTTGCCACTTGTTTTGCACTGCCCGTTACAATGTTGACCCAATGCCTTAATATAGGGCAGTCGAGGCGTCCGGCTACCATCCTCAGGATGCTGTTATTGCTGCCTCTCACTCGTCTCAGCAACGAGGCTACCCTCTCATTATCATCCCACACAGACAGTCTCGGGCCGAAGATAATATGAAATAAAGTTTGTCCTAGTGGGTAGTGACCCTGCCTACGAAGCTGATGGTCCCGGGTTCAAATCCTGGTAAGGGCATTTATTAGTGTGATGAGCATGGATATTTGTTCCTGAGTCATGGGTGTTTTTTATGTATTTAAGTACCTATTTATAAATATTTATGTATTATATATATCGTTGTCTAAGTACCCTCAACACAAGCCTTATTGAGCTTACTGTGGGACTTAGTCAATTTGTGTAATAATGTCCCATAATATAAAAAGAAAAAAAAAATTAAACCAATAAACAGTCGTACTGTGTAATATGACATATGATTAATTCTAACGATTGCTGTTACATAATACGAGCCGCTTGAAGTTCGTGCGTTAAAATCCGGTTGTAAAGCAAGTTAACGTTTTTTTATGCATGTGGTGCCATTTCGATTTGTAACGATTACCGTTTCGTTTTGTATCGCTATGGTCCAATCGTTTCTGTAAACTAGTCGTAAATACTTGAATTGTTTCGATAAAATCCGCGTGCCCTGTAGCATTACATACGTAAGAGCCAGAGAACTACGAATACGCTTTCATTTTTAAAACAATATTTGGAATAATTTGTATTTATATATCTTTTTTATTTATATTTGTATATGATATATTGTTTAGTTTTGTGTTTATTCTGTGCTAGACTTCTTTTATTGCATCTGGAACACCTACTGACATAACATTTTTTTTTTAATTCCGCTACCTAAAGGTTGTCTGGAAGAGATCGCTTTTTAGCGATAAGACCGCCTGTTGTTTACCTCTTCTTTATGTGTTGTATTATTTGTGCTGTTTCTGTATTGAGGTGTGCAATAAAGTGTATTGTATTGTATTGAAATGAAATTTTACATAACATTCAAGTAACAATGTCTGATACCGTTTACGTTTATTTATTTTATTTTATGAATTCTTAACAATATACATTGTGTCGAATAATAATTCATGCATATAATAATAAAATGATAATAATTAATAGAAGGTAATTGAAATAGAAATAAATTAGAGCGAGTAGATGTTTTACATACAAAACTTAAACAACTACTAGAGGCTCAAATAAACCTACGTTCCAAATTTCATAGAAAATATCTTATAGTTTACAAGTAAAATGGCTATGAGATACGGACAGATCGACGGACACGACGAAACTGTAAGGGTTCCGTTTTTAACAATTTTGGCTACGGAACCCTAAAAAGTTCCCAAAATGGTTCAGTCGTCTTCGTCTTTAAGAAATCGGGGACCCAAAAATACAGATACACTGACGAATTGAATCCTCATTTGAAAATTTGGTCGGTTAAAATCTATCTATTTTCTCTTGATTGTCTCCCAAAACCCCCAAAACAGATTAAAGTACCAAAGTAAATTTAGCCAAAACCAGCACATTAAATTCACACTTAAAGTGGCTCTTAAACTATTCACTTAAGAGCTACTAGTATTATAATATTAGGTAAAGTGGTTCGAAAACCGCTAAGTCTAGGTCGGTTTAAATCTTTAAAGACGTTAAATCGAAGGGGGAGACTGTTTGCGCTCAATAAGCGGCGGCAAACATTCTCCAGGCTCCAATCGACCATTTTGTAATATGTTTCCTAACCGGTATGGCGCTTTGGTGAAAAGACTTCGATTTAAACCCCTTCGCTTGTTGCGTTGCAAGTAGACTAGTATTTCTAGGTATATAGATATGTATAAAATATCAACCGTCATTTTTTTTCCGACCACTATTCAGTAAGGCTAAGATGGTCGGCTCTTTGTCATTTGTCACCATGCCTGTTACGTTCTAACAATATGTAAGCGTGAAAGAGATGGGTATAGTGACAAGTGATAAAAATGGAACCATACTGCCACTGCTGATGTATATAGCCTGACAAGATTCTGTTTGGCCTTTACCATGCTGCGGATTTTCAGTGGCACAAATTAATCACATCAAAAAATTATTTACGTCGAAAATTGGCACTTCAGGAGCCCACACTTTCACGCAGCTTTTGCGAATAACTGACAGGCCGATATCGTCCTACGAACTGGTAATCAGTGGGCCTTTTTAAACATTAACTATTCTTCTTCTTCCTCGCTTTGTCCCGGCATTTTGCCACGGCTCATGGGAGCCTGGGGTCCGCTTGACAACTAATCCCAAGATTTGGCGTAGGCACTAGTTTTTACGAAAGCGACTGCCATCTGACCTTCCAACCTAGAGGGTAAACTAGGCCTTGTTGGGATTAGTCCGGTGTCTCTCTCTCTACTTATTGGTACGAGCCGGGGTTTGAACCCCCGACCTCCGGATTGCAAGTCGCACGCTCTTACCGCTAGGCCACCAGCGCTTCTTAAACATTAACTATTAAGAAAAGAAAAAAAAAACAACCAGTAGAATCTCGGTATTCAAAATAATCAATGGCGGACCTTCCAACTCGAAGGTCCACTCAATATGCTTTGCAAATGAATAAAACCATAGATAATAGAAAAGCGTTACGAAACTTACACAAAGCGTTTCGAAATGAAGAGTTTCTACCTGCATCCGAACAGGCAAATTGGCGAGTAATATTTTAACAATGAACTACGAGTAGGTACGTCACCGCCATTTACTAGTATTTGGTTACATTAATTATGAATATAAACTATCAGGATGAAAAACAAATTAGGTAAACTAAACCAATTTCTCAATAGATAAAGACGCTAAATAATCTTGAGATGTCTATACGAGATCGAACCTTCGCGAACATTTTGATAATTAACCGTTTTATCCTTGTGAAAAATTGGTTCGCCAGACTATCTACGAGTAGGAATTCGGGTTGGTAGTCAAAATAATCAATGACGGACGACCCTTCCCAACGCCGCGTATGTTGTGCCGCGAGGGACTCAACTGGGGGCCTACCTCGATCCACGTTCGACGTGTTATCTCCCTGTCACACTTACTTACGAATTTATAAGTGCGACAAAGAGGCAACACGTCGAACATGGTTCGCGGTAGGCCATCGGTACTGCGCGCAGCTTGACAACTTGCAACGTTAAATAATACCTGGCCTTTCGGCTGAATACGTATTCTTGCAAATAAACGCTTCTATTGTATTCTATTATAAATATTGTAATGCCGCGCAAGGCGTTTGACATATAGAATTTTATTTTAGCCAATGAAAACGTTTAGTGACCAATCACAACATTTATAAATAGCGGGAAATTGGTATATTTATGGGAAGGGATAACTGTCAGTGATGCGTGTCAGACATGTGCCAGTCATGCGGAATGTATTTTAAAGTCAAAAATATATTAAGAGCTTCGTCTACATATGTTTTGTCGCTTCCCCTTCCTAATAAATATGCCTTTGCAAATGTGTATAACCAATACAACTTGACTTGCACACAAAAGTATTACGAAATGAAGAGTTTCTACCTGCAATCTAGCAAATTGCCGAGTAATATTCCAACAATGACCTGCGTCACCGGCATTTACTCGTATTTGATTGTTACACAATGCTGGCTCATCGCGATCCGACTGCTGGTTCAATCTAAGCGTTCGGACCTAGCAATTTATCTAAATCTAATATACTAGGGGTTCCCAATCTATATGTGAGTGTAAAGTGATGTTTGTTCAAACAAAAACGTCACTTTTGACACAATTTTTTTTTATACTACGTCGGTGGCAAACAAGCATACGGCCCGCCTGATGGTAAGCAGTCTCCGTAGCCTATGTACGCCTGCAACTCCAGAGGAGTTACATGCGCGTTGCCGACCCTAAACCCGCCCCCTTCGTTGAGCTCTGGCAACCTTACTCACCGGCAGGAACACAACACTATGAGTAGGGTCTAGTGTTATTTGGCTGTTGTTTTCTGTAAGGTGGAGGTACTTCCCCAGTTGGGGTCTGCTCTAGATCTGGAATGACATTCACTGGTTGTGCCCTACCACACAAAGCGAGATGAAATTCACAATGCCCATACCTCTCTTTTGGACGTAGTTTAAGGACGTACCCGGGTCCACTAACATCCGATTCGTATCGTATCTATACACCTAATGTGTGAATGTCACGCCCTCGCCAGACAAAGAATGAAGGACTTTGGAGCAGGCTATCTGGAACCAAAGGAATTCAAAAGGCTACCCATAAGCTCCATCATCCGACACATGGAAATGGTCAAAAAGGCTCTTGAGTAGCTAATGGGTCTTTCCTTAGGGGGCAACTACACAAAAGATCCCTATGGGTCGAAGTGTATCCGCAAGGGCCCCCGGTAATTAGAAAAAGAAGATAAGATCGTATCTATACCTAATATTTGACCTATCTTACGGGGCCCACTGATTACCAGTACGCCGAACGATATCGGCCTGTCAGGTTCGCAAAAGCTGACAATCGCGAACACCTGGCCGATATCGTCCGGCGTGGTCCGGCGAACTGGTAATCAGAGGGCCTACCGCGAACCACGTTCGACGTGTTGCCTCCCTGTCACACTTAGCTACGAATTTACAAGTGCAATAGAGAGGCAACACGTCGAACGTGGTTCGCGGTAGGCCCTCAGTGGGCCCCTTTAAAGCTCGAAGTGGGCCGTTAATCTCGGCTTACACTTACATGAGAAAATTTACAAGTTGAAACTAAGTTAAGAGGCTGTCAATACCTAAAGCGCGCTCACTGTCTTTTTGTATCGGAGCAAACGAGATAGCACTGTCGCATGTTACTGGGCCTGGCCAAGGGAATAATAAGAAAAATATTTAAATAAAAAAAGTGGATTATTAGTGTAATATTTTACTCAACCACGGTTTAGATATAAATGTTTTGAAATTGTGATTTTAATTGCAGACCCATAAGTCAAAACAATAAAGACATAAAACCGTTTAATTGTGATTTTAAGACCAATCTTTGCAATTATTTTCTATGGAGCCGATTTTGTTCAATCGTGTATCGAGTACAACCACGGTCTTTGAAATATAATTAATATGAACATATATTTTTCTTACTTGACTAAAACAAATAGTCTTTCTTAAAAAACTGTTTAAGTAACATCAATTTCAAAAACATGTTATTAAATTCATAGTAGGAAGAAATGCATTTCCAAATACTAAACGCTTGGAACATATTTTATAATTATTAGAAATAGATAGGTAACATGGTGAGAAGGACTTTTCCTCAGTTCACGCTCACGTTCACTGTTTTGCTTGCATCTCCTTAGTACTGACAGCAACACATTTATCTGACCATTCATAGACCATATGCCTTTACAATAAAGTTTAGAATGGCTAAGTGACGATGGACCGGATTAGAATCAGAGGGCTTACCGCGAATCACGTTCGACGTGTTGCCACCCTGTCACACTTACGTATGAATTTACAAGTGTGACAGAGAGGTAACACGTCGAACGTGGTTCGCGGTAGGCCCTCAGATGCGGCCATGACACGTGCTCTTCCAACGGTTTCTTTAGGCGGTTACCAATATACGGTCACGTACTTTAATTGTTGAGCCGTTTAGGGTTCAAGCTAATCTGGTTGTCAATACTAACGCTATGACATCTCCAATGTAAAGTGAACCCTAAATGGCTCAAGTAAGGTCCGCGACTGTACTTGCAGGTATAGATGAGCATAATTATTGTCTATTCCTCATAAAAGCTCTTGTGCTTTTAATCGCTATAACGTTACTGCGATTAATGGCTACCAACCTAACAAAACCAAAACGAATACAGTTTTAAACTAAGTGCATTGCTGCCAACTTACAAAATATTCATTTGGTTGCATAGTAAAAATAATTACTTCATAAGTCAGAAACACGCATGTGACACCCGTAATATAGCAACACCCATAGACTACGAAGACCGCTTAGCGTTGCTTGTTAGTCTCCGTAGGCTACGGTGGCCAAAATTGAGAAAAAACTGTCCAAAAATTTAATTTAGCAAGTAGCAAGTACCAGGGCCTCATGAGTTACGAGGTGTCGCTGGCCGGCCGGCCGGCTGAAGGTATGCTCGCGCGTCTTGGCTATATACTTTTGCTTTGTTTACCTAAATTAAGATTTATTTTTGTTGACTCGTAGGAAAAATATTGTATGCAACGTTGTATAAGTAGTTCAAAAAATGCTCGTGGCGTATTACTTTACAATGTTCGCCTACGCCTTCGGCTCCGGCTCACATTGTAACTCACGCCACTCGCCTTTTTTGACCCTTCTTACACAACTGTTGCATAAAATACTATAATGTATAGTTGTAGTTAATAATGTAGTGTAAAAAGCTTCGGACTGTTTGAGTGTTGTTGCACACCTGTTATTGGTGCATAGATATTATACGTGGCCACTATACTCGTTACTTTGCTAGCTTTGTTTATGTACTGTTGGTGTGTCTTATAAAAAAAAAAAATGTTACCTTGTGCCGGAACAAACTTGTGTCTGAAATTGAGACTTCCCTAAACGAAGTCTCTGAATGGGGTCGACTTAACTTAGTCCGTTTCAACCCTACCAAGACACAAGTTTGCGCGTTTACCGCAAAAAAGTTAGAGTTTGTCGTATCACCTCGTTTTGAGAGCACTCCCCTGACTGCCACACCCGGTATCGGAATCCTTGGCGTCGACATCTCGAGTGAAGTCCAGTTCCGCGGCCATCTAGAGGGTAAGGCTAAATTAGCCTCAAAAAAGTGTGCTTAACAGATCGAGACAGTATTTCACACCGGCCCAACGCCTACGGCTTTATAAGGCGCAGAAATAATGGAATACTGTTCTCATCTATGGGCAGGGGCACCCCAGTACCAGCTTCTCCCTCTGGACCGCATCCAACGAAGAGCAACTCGAATTGTCGACTGCCAGTGTATTTCGGATCGGCTTGACTCCTTGGCGCTGCGTAGAGATGTGGCCTCGCTCTGCATTTTCTATCGCATGTACAACGGGGAGTACTCCGAGGAATTGTTCGGATTAATCCCTGCCGCTTCTTTTCACCATCGCCCTACGCGACAACATTTCCATCCTCACCACTTAGATGGTTGGCAATCCTCAACTGTGCGTTTTTCCAGGAACTTTCTGCCTCGCACAGCTAAACTGTGGAATGAACTGTCGCCTGCGGTATTTCCGGACCGATACGACCTTCAAACCTTCAAGAAAAGAGCGTACTCCCATCTCAAAGGCCGGCAACGCACTTACAACCCCTCTGGTGTTGCAGGTGTCCATGGGCGGCGGTAATCGCTTACCATCAGGTGATCCGTCTGCTCGTTTGCCTTCTCTACCATAAAAAAAAAAAAAAAACCTTGCAGGCACCATTGTAACATTAGTACTTAGATAAGATAAGATAAGATAAGATAACTAAGTACTTATCTCTAATAAGTAAAGATTTCTTCTTTTTAAAAACCGGGGTCTTTCGATTCTAAATTTGAAGAACTCGACTCGTTTTTGTGAGACTGCGCTATTAAAACTTCCGAGTCTTATAAATTCCAAGTCGACACTGGTATTAAGTATTTTTAAACGCAACTCGATAGGACTCGAAAAACAAAAAAAAGAATAAAGACTCAGCCAACTTTGTAGGTTTTGACAAAATACTAATAGCAGTAAAGAAAATAAGCGTGTATATAAGTAGTGTAGTAGGGAGTAGGTAGGTTTTGAATTTTTTGTAAAAAAATGAGAATTCCCTGAAAAGGATTGTTTCTACAAAATAACTCGTGTTTCGATTCGACTAATTCTATAAATCGGAATAACACAGTCCAGTCTTAAAACAGAGGACTCAAAGGACTTGAGTCTAATCAAACACTAGATTTGTGAAAGATCAGACAGACAAAATACAAGCAAAAAAGCACATCAACCATTTTTTTTTGTTTTATTAATAATGATCATCGTACCATCATCCTAGTTGTACGAATAGCATTAGTTAATGTCATGTACTGGTACTAATTAATTTAACAGTAAGATTACTGCATGTTCACTGGTAGAAGACACTTATATAAGATGTGGTTACCTATAATTAGATAAGCATCAGTCCTGATTGTCATATGACAATAATGTGTAATGTGATGTGTGTTGTGTATTGTGAGATTTAAGAGCATGTAAGATGTATTATCTGTTGGTAATCCTAAATAAATAAAATTAAAATTAAAAATGATCGAAAATGTATTAACTGTTCATCTTATCTTTATAATGTGTTGACGTCTAATGTATCATGAATAGAATAGAATAGAATAGTTTATTCATCATAAAAACACAATATAAATTTGTACTTCAAACTTATACGTATTTTAAATAATTATCGTCAAACATTATAATTACGAGTATGTACATACGAGTATTTACGTTAAATATTACAATAAAATGTACATTTACGAAGCGTGCATTGCGAATGCATTTACGAAGTAAATATGAATAAAAATAGAAATAATTAAAAATATCAATTCAAATTAAAGTATTATTATTACTTGGAGATGTATAAAGTCCTTAATGTCGATTTAAAAAAAAACTATAATAATAATATTAAAAAACAGATATAAAAAATTATAATCTAAAATTATTTAGAGGTGCAAATGTCTCTTAAGTACATGTCAGAACTAAAAGATTATATAGTTTATCAAATTATCCTTAGAGATGTGTAGGGTCTCCAAGAGTCATAAAATATGCTCATCAGTTTTCTTTTCACTGATGTAGGAAAGTTCCATTCAGTGACCAAAAGCTCCTTCATAGAATTTAACCCCCTTATTCCATCATACCAATACGTCGGAAAGGGACACACGATGATCAGCGGCATCGTAACTTTAGTAAACGTTTATGATTAAGGGGGTAAAAGCTTCATAACTTGTAACTTGTAACACATGTCGTGTGACGTTATCAGAGAAAAGGCCTCCTTTTAACCGCTAACTACATTTGTCGTGTTCAAAAATAATAGTTTCACCATTCGCGTGTACACCCACGTTGCGTGTAACAACGTGATGGATTGTACTCTCTTCTAAATTTACGTTCAATTTTAATAAAGACTAAAGAAATTTTATAAGTTTAAATATAAGTAGTTGGGATTGTGAAGTTCATTATATTTTTGATGTGTGCTTGCCATTTGTATTATTTCCCATTAAATTATATGGCATGGACATTTTATCAGGGTTAAGGTAAGGTGGGGTAAGACTATCTCCAGGGCAAGACAAACACTTGTATGCAATCCTCATATACTGTAGGTATGTCTTGACTAGTGTTAGTAGGAACTCGAGTCTTTTGAGTCTAAATTGAAGAACCCGACTTGTTTTTACGAGGCTCAGCGTTTAAAAATCTTCTGAGTCTTTTAAGTCCCGTGTCGAGTCTCTTATTGAGTATTATTTAGGAATTTTAGAATATATATATTTAAATATATGTATAATTAAATCTATTTTACAAATCTCAATTTTAAATATTTATTGAAGTGAAACTGTAATATAAACGATATGTATTTTAGAGCATTATTTTCATCTCCACATTACGAAGTTTCACTTCTTCCGCGCGGAGCGATTCCATGCAATTTTTTTTTGTTCTCACTGACAGGCCAATACCGAAGGACTGGTAATCAGCGAGCGCCTTAACTTATGTTCTTTCTCAACCATTTTTAACCTGCACTCCTTTAATGTGTTATGGTGCCTAACACAGCCGCCCGAGTGCCGAGGTGACCTGAACTTTTTTATTAATTGATATAGTAAACACCCCTATAATGGAACAGGCACCAGTAATGGGATGGTATAGACAAATCCTGTAAAACAATTATTTACCATCAGTTTTTAAACCCTGATAAAATTCTAACATAAACAAAAGCCAAAGAGCTGCTTAAGTTTATTTTTTTATTGATATTTGTTAGTTTGAAAATTAATGACGCCATACATACGTATCTATGGATTCTGTCTGAAATAAACAATTTTTTTTTTCATACATGACTGGAGCAAAAAAACATAGTTTAACATTGATTAATAATATTGAAAGCAATTGCAGTAGCTTTCATTAAATACAAAGAAAACATAGAGGAAGAATTGGACATTTAACCTTTAAAGCATAAAGCGGTAGAAATTTTACAGATGTCGGTGAAATATTAATAATATACTCCAATTTTTCTCTTAAATGTCTCATGATTGGTGTCGTTAACATATTGTCATGATTTATTAATGTTTACATTAAATATAGCAGATGAATAATAATTTTAATGTGGCAACATTGTTGCATTTCCCCGATCAATACAGGGTTAGTTGGGAAAATAACATTATACTACTGGCACCGTAGGTAGTGGCACGTAGTGGGGACACGGATCTAGTTGGACAGGCTCGTGCACTTGGGTCGAGACAGTCAAACAGAACACATTGTGAAGGATCGGTCATATCAGGGTACCTGCAAGTATCTCCATTGTTGTATTAGTAATAGAGTAACCATACGACAATAATCTTTCTTATTTTCGTATTTCTTAGTAAACAATAAACAATAATCTTCATAATATTATGTAGGTACCTACATAATATCAACTAATAATCCCCTTTCAAGGATGGCTCTTGAAACGGTTGGCCTATGTAACCCCACTCTGAGCATGACCCGACTTGGGCTATTACCGCGAAAATCGAAGTTCGTCAATTGCGGGCATTTTTCTCTGTCACTCTAATGCCGTCTTAGTAAGAGTAAAAGAGAAAGATCCCGCAATTTGCGAATTTCGGTTTTCGCGGTAGGCCCCCAGCTCTTTGCCGTATTTTAATATTTTACTCGTAGTCGCTTTACAGCTTTGGCCACTCTTTCTTAGATTACAGTTACAGTTAACACTTATTTACGTTTCAAGTAAAATGTCAACGCACAGGCATAATAAAAACGGATGAGTTTTTGGGGGAGGTTTTCATTAAAATTAAGTGTTTTTTGTGCTTTTTGTATCGCGCTCGAGTCGCGGTTGAGTATTTCAAAGGTTTTCCTTTTTAGAGATACGTACTGAAAGGTTGACATACGGAAACGTAAATTAAACTATTATATAAAAGCTTCTTCTTCTTCTTGTCTTAAGCCTTATCCCATTATCTGGGGTCGGCTCTCCTTGTCTGGCTTTTCCACTGTTCCCAGTTTAACTATTATGTAAAAGCATTGGGCATTACTTTTATATATTTCTATGGTTTTTAAAGATATTTTGTTCAGCTGGTTATATATATATATATATATACACGTTTCGAATTAACACAATGTTTTTACTTATATTGCCACTTAAACCACGAATAATGAAAAGAAAATAAAACTCAAATTAAAAGGAGGCCTCATACAAAAAACGTATGTCATTGTTTTTTTCTTATTATGTCATATACAAATCTCATAAACTCGGTATAATAATATAGAAAAATATACTGAAATAAAAGAATAGGTTAATCGTGAATCGGACTTAAGAGCCCGCCGAAAACTCGGCCGAATTTCATGTTTAAAACTACGTGTTGTATTGTAAACTACGTGAGGCATAGGTATACCTTGTCCTATTATAAGTACAAAGTTTCAGAGCAATCTAGCTAGTCGTTTTAAAATGGGAGCGTAACAACTTTTTTATGGAGAACAGAGCTTACTCCTCTCCTCCTCTACACGATTGCCCATCGTACGCCAGTCTAAGGGACGCAGCTATGCAGTGGAATGAGATAGCAATATCACTTGCTCCCTCTAACGCATAAATGCGTCCCTTGGACTGGCCTACGCTGGGCCATCGTGTAGAGGAGCCATGATGGACCAGACGCATCAAAAATAGAAAATAGGCTTATAATATATAGATACTTTTAAACGCATACTGCAGAAATAAATCTTTATTTAGAAAAGTTTCAGCGTGACAGATAAGTTTCAAGCGTTAATTCACACGCTGCTATTGATGCTACTGCACAGAACCCTCACGACGCAAGTCCGACTCGAACTTGGCTGTTTATATTTTCATGGTGACGGTGCTGCACTCTGTAGGATGTCGCTTACATTTGATTTAGTGTCGCGGTGACTTTAATGAGATTTCCTCGCGTCCACCGAGAGACGAGAGTCGAGAGAGCACTTCACAGGGAAATATTAACGTCACAAGTTTGTAGCTTGTTAATGATAAGGAGTATTTTGGGCGTAGGTTACCTACGTCCTCTAAAGAACTTAGATGTACCTGTACAACTAGCAAAATAGGTACACCTTCTTCTTCTTCTTTTAAAATATGGCTTCCATCAAATCTATGATGATTTTGCCAATGTCAAGTTTCGTTGTAAGTTTTAAGTGTGCTCGTAGAGCATGACGTTGTTCGGTAGATGCTTTTAGTAAAAAGATAGCTCGACTTTACTAAAAGCCACGATGGATTGCCGGATGTTGATTAAAACATGGTTAAACGCGTTTCAAGATTAGTTTTTCATTAACTGCACACTTCCACGATAGTTCACTGCATAATAAGCTATCAATACTACACTTTGAACAACATAAATGAGCAAAACACAAAAAAATATTCTCGAGACGTCTTCGCCATCTTGAATCTCAACGACAACCTCAGGTACACCTATTTTAATAACTTCATTATCTTCCGTCATTGTTTCTGTCATTCGTAATTTCATCATTCCAATCATAACACTGTCAATAGTGTTGTCATTTCTTCATGTTGTGTCATGTGTTGTATTTTGACATATCTTCAATACTGAAGCAAGAACTACCGTCAAGTCAAACTAGCCAACTTGGCCTCCAAGGGGTATATTTGCCCAAAAACACTTTTCAAACAGATTCGTTTATGTAGATAAATGTATAACACTTAGTAGAAAAAAAGGTTACATTTATGACAAAACTATATAACACACATGTGCTTAACTTCACTTGAGAATTTTCAGTGAGTTGTCAAATGCAGGGTGTATTTATGCAGGCAAAAGTTGTTGAAAAATGGTTGCAAGTAATAAAAAATTTGAGAACGCTTTCCCCAACCCCAACAATTGTCACCCAAGTGTTTTCATTAGGTGCAGCTTTAGTGCTTTCAGTCCGTAACGGACGGTTACAGTTTACGGTTCAATTTCTAATGGTTAATGTCAATCGCATTGACGTTTTGGCCAACACTGCCAAATAGTCCGCAATGTAACTAAACTCGCATGCCAGTTCGCGCGCCGTCTAAATGAGCCCTTAGTCTATAAAAAGTTAATTTCGTTAACCACGACGTAATGTATGTCAGTGGTGCAGAAGTTTTTATATTACAATAACAACTGGGAGCAATAAGTCGGTATCATTGTTCGGGCGCGGAGTTTTCTCATATCGCCTTCCGCTCGTTTCCCCCCGACTTTCCTCGTTCCAAACGGATTTACACGAGCGTGGCGAGGCGAGGGTTCACGGGAACCAGGATGAGTACGCTGTTATATTGGCATGTCGTTTTTAAATGAGAGCGTAACTTCTGTTGGGCCTAATCACTCGGGTTTGCATGACGGATCTGAAATATACGGGAAGATCCGGGTATCCGATAGATCCGGACAATTTCATAAATTACGAATCTGGATTGCAAACCCTACTAATCACCTTATCTTAATGCCTTGTTCACACTCACACGTACCAAGTAGTAGGGTGGGTGAGTAGGTCTTACGCGCATTTTGCTTCCTGACGAGTCACTTTCAAGAGCGCACGTGTGGCTGAGAACTCACGCTCGCGAGTGGTTGTTCATACCTGTCGAGTAGCGAGCGAGTTGTCGCGGGGTATGATGAGTCCTCTCCTCCTGTACGGGGTTGGACAATCGGCCTAGTAAACAAAACAAGGTCCGAGTGACTCGCTCGTCATTTGCTGGACCGAGTACTAGGCCGAATACCTATTAAAAAATCTTTTAGCCTTTCATAAGTGGTGGTGGGCAAAATTTGTGGTGAATTTAAACCTCGGTTATGCTGTATAAAATAGAAAAAAAAACGCTCTCAAAAAAATGCTGACAAATGAGTCATAATTCGGTCAGGATCCTTATAAAATATATAAAAACGGGTCACTCACGGATTTAAAATTTAAACTCGAAAATCGCTCGACCACGCGTTTGTGGACCCGGCCAGTTCACTTACCGCGACCCACGTTCGACGTGTTGCCTCTCGGTCGCACTTGTAAATTGGTACGTAGGTGTGACAGGGAGGCAACACGTTGAACTTGGTTCGCGGTAAGCCCTCGGTTCTCTGCGACCGGATTCTTATCATTATCATACACAGACAAAAGACAGAGGTCACGTTACCATGGTCACCATCCCCTCAACTCGTCAACGTCTAAGCAACAAACAGCACAGCCTTATGCCGCTGCTCACCGCTAAACTTTGCCTTAATTAACTCTTCCCGCCGTACAACTGATAAACTAGCATTATTACTTGCTAGTCTTGCTAACTAACTCTATTAACTTCGGAAATAACAAGGAACTATGCAAAAGAGTTACCGGTAGCGTAAGTTACCGTGAGATCAAAGTTTTTATAATATTACCAACGAGAATATAATCACAACGGTCTTTTTATTACAGTTCGAGCGTTTTCACTTTGTTGGATCTGATATAAAAGTTAAACTTAGTGTCTTTTTCATTAATTTATCCATTTAATTAATTAGTCATGATCAAAATAAAGCGTTAATAGCGGCTGTTTTTTTTCCACGGGTCATCAGACATCTGTACCCCTAGTGTAATTTTAGTCGATAGCGAAACGTGACGTACGCGTTTGCGTTAAGTCTCATTTTGTATGGGTTTTTGAACAGCGCGCCAAGCGGGACGTTATGGAAAGTCAAAAATCTCATACAAAATGACACTTAACGCAAACGCGTACGTCACGTTTCGCTGTCGAAAATATTTACACTAGGGGTACTGATATCGGTCCAGGCAATGTGAAAACTCTCTCACTTATTTTAATAAATATATGTACGAAATCTCATTTGATTATTTACCAGAACCCCTAGTATTTTGTTTGTGGCATATTTTTTATTTTTTTTAGTATAAATTTATTCGATAGCTTAACGTGACGTACGCCTTTGCGTTAAGTCTTATTTTGTATGGGATTTAGACACAGCTCGCCAAGCGGAACGTTTAGGTAACTCATAATCCCATACAAAATGAGACTTAACGCAAACACACTCTCACTCTCTAATAATGTACTAGTGTACTGTAACCCTAGTGGGTTACAGTTGTTTTTTGGTGAAGGAAAATACATTGAGTACACCTACATACATCCACGAAAGAAATGCAAATGTGTAGGTGAAGTCCCCAAGGCAGCATGAGGGCTATAGGCCAATATCTTGTGTGCATGAGAGGAACGTAGGTATGTGCCTCTCTTCTTCTACCTAGCGTTATCCTGGTCTTTGCCAGGGTCCGCTTTCCTACTTGCTTTCCTCCACTTTGCGCGATCCTGGGCGTCCTCTCGTGTGAGCCCGTTTGTTAGTGTTGTGTGTTGTGTTTGCTTTCACGACATTGAGCCGTCGCTCTTTTGATCTGCCGTCAAGGGCTCTTTTGATCTGCCGTGAAGGCATATGTTTCCTACGTAGTCAGCTCGCACTAGGAGGTCTGTGCCTATCAGTGGTATATAGAAATGTATGCTGACTTATATATTATTATTATTTTAATATTAATTACCCAACGGAACGGAATTCATCACTTATTAAGGGAGTGAAAATGGATTTGACGACTTTTCCGTCACGTAAACGTAAACTAAATAAAAATTGAGTAATTAAATTCTTTATACATATTATGTTATTTCTAATAACAGTTGTACGTACTGTAAGTTATTAAGCGAATATTGGTTTCCAGTCGATAGCACAAGAATGGGCATAAACTAGTTGGCGATATGAGATAATATCTGAGATATCTGGCTTACGATATGCGTCGGCAAACATGCCCGGCCAGCCAGGGTTGCCAGACGTACCAACTTTTACGCGCAAGTCGGGAAAATTTTAATAATAAAAGCAAATACATATTTTCATCATTAGTCTATTACGGACTATACAAAAAGTGACAGTTAACGTTTTTCATGGCTGTGTAAGCCAATACGGGAGCGGCAAACTCGACCACAAGCCTGGTGTAATGTGCCCGTGGTGTACAGGTGTCGGGTTGATGACGCTGATGAGGCGATGCAGTGTTTGTGGAGAGGTCACTTACCCACGATGGCTTTGCCGCGTAGAAATACATATTTTGGCAATCTTACACATATCGACTTAGCCCCCAGCTAATCAAAGCTTGTACTATGGTTACAATAGGCAACGTTATACATACTTATATGGATAAATACATAGATAATATCCACAACTCAGGAACAAATATTGATTGTTGTCGCCATGGCATTTTGACAACACCACGACGACTATATCCTACCAATACTGCGCGTGACGTACATCCGGAGCTGTCAAACCCAACGTCATAAAAGGGCAAGCACAAGGCGGAAGCGACCACTTGCCATCTAGCAGCCACCAGCGACGGAGTATTGTACATATGGTGCATTGGTGTCCTGAGTATAATTGTATCATACCTATTTGCTTTATCATACACGGTCGTATTAAGTATAATATGGTTTACATATTATACTTAATACGATCAGTTCATTCCTTGTATTATTGTTACGTGAATAAATAAATAAATTAATGTTGCTTGGGTGTTTATTTCATGATGAACACACAAATAAATACCCTTACCAGGATTTGAGCACGGAACCTCCTACTTCGTCGCCAGGGTCATTACCGATAGGGAAATATCATTTGATATTTACCAGTCGCTTTTCGGTGAAAAAAAACATCGTGAGGAAACCGGACTAATCCCAACAAGGCCTAGTTTACCCTCTGGGTTGGAAGGTCAGATGGCAGTCGCTTTCGTAAAAACTAGTGCCTACGCATGCTTAAATACATAGAAAACACACTCATACGTGCTCATCACACGAATAAATGCCAGGATTTGAACCCGGGACCATCGGCTTCATAGGCTGGGTCACTACTCACTAGGCCAGACCGGTCGTCCAAATCGGATATAATTGCCATATATCGGAGTATTCTTACTGATAAATAGATCTATATAGCCGGTCAAACATGTTTGTCAGTAGAAAAAGGCGTGAATTTTAAATTTTCTACGGAGCATTAACCCTACGCGCCTACATTTTTTTAATTTGCCGCCTTTTTCTACTGCATCTAATTTAAAATTATGTAAAATCCTGTTTTTGTCCAAACTGGTTACATGTCCGATTCTTTCTCTATTCAGGCAGCTCGCCTTTGGAATAGTCTCCCTGTCAAAATTAGACAGTGTCCGAACAGGTTTCTTCTTCTTCCTCGCGTTGTCCCGGCATTTTGCCACGGCTCATGGGAGCCTGGGGTCCGGTTGACAACTAATCCCAAGATTTGGCGTAGGCACTAGTTTTTACGAAAGCGACTGCCATCTGACCTTCCAACCCAGAGGGTAAACTAGGCCTTGTTGGAATTAGTCCGGTTTCCTCACGATGTTTTCCTTCACCGAAAAGCGACTGGTAAATATCGAATATCGATCGAGTGTCAGAACAGGTTTGCTTTTAAAAAATCCTTAAGTGAGCACTTTCCTGGCAGTACTGGTAATCTTAATGTTTCTGCTTTGTAAGTTCATCTGATTTCATATATATATACATATATAATGTAAAAGTAAGTATATGTATTTGTATCAATATTATTTATATATATGTATGTTTATGTTTGTGTATTTCTTATGATTGTATTGTGTTCGTACATGTACCTAATTGTATCACCTATATATACCTCATGTTTTTGCACCGCCTACAACTTATCTGCTTTGCCTAAAGGTTGACTTGTAGAGAATGCCTTACGGCATTAAGTTCGCCTATTGTACAGTGTGTTTTCTTATGTGCAATAAAGGTTAAATAAAATAAACTTTGTTTTAAAATGAAAGATCGTTAGACCAAATTGGGGGAATCGAACTGTTATTTCAGTATGTGATGTAAAAACAAAATCCATTATGTATATTGTTATTGTCAATAAATAGAATAGTACAAAAAAAATTCTACATGCATCAGAAAATACAAGGATTTCTAAACTGTGTATCTGGTAACCCTGTGTAGTAAACTTACCCAATAGCAGTGGGGCGACACTCCTTTCGGGTGTGTTTCGGGTATTCTCGACTCCATTCGGCTCAGCATTGCTCCGAGCATTTATTACGAGTAGGATTGGCACTTGACGTTTATATGCGTGCACGACCACAGATAATATAATGACTTGAATTTTGACAACCCTAAATAGCCGAAATGGCTAGTGCCATTAGAAAGGGACAGCATGATTCGTCCCTGAATGGCTGTCAAACTCTGGTTTTGTAGGAAGTGACATTTCTGTACGCTAGTACTATTATTTATTCTATGCCATTTGTGCCAATAGCAATAAGGGTTCCTATCTGTGACTCGGGCACGATATACGGGTAATGTTTGACAGGTGTCCCGCTAACCGCATAATAACGAGTTCCCCTTCATATTGAAAGCATTAGGACAGTCTGCTTAATGGAGACGATTGGTTACCTTGCTTGTAGTAAATGTTTGTCTTATTAGCATACCCCGGGGTTTTCTGTGCGGGAATAATTTCCTGTATTTATTTCAAAATTGTTACCGAACTATGAGTTAAATAAGTTTTTACCATAAATTTCATTTTCCATACAAGCTTTTATCGCTGACTGTACTTTATTTTCCGCAGACAAATAATACTCATTGAGACAATCCTAACAACCCCAAACACAATTAGGTTGCATTGTTTTATCACTGAGTTCATATGGCCAGCACCTGTCTCCATCAGATCAGCTCGATGGTACCATAGTACATATTGCATTGTCACCCGACTTACATATGTATGCAAAAGTGGGTCAAATTTATCATACAAGATTTGACCCGTACTAACATACATAGTTACATACATATGTACATTGCAAGTTGAATGAGAGCTTTGTAAAATAGATAGTAAGTTCCAAACGTGGTTAGAAATGTTAAAATAGTTTCTATGTCAATAGTTTTAAGGTAATGTTTTGTCTAGTGTAGAAATTTCTAGCACCTTTTAACCCCGGAGGTTATTAGTCAATTTTGCACTAGGTAAGTGAATTCTACTTTAAGCGTACAGCGTACAGTCAGCATCAATAGTAGCGGATGAAACAACGCGCCAATAGAATCTGATATTCCGGATAACTTTTCCAAATACAGATAAATCTCTAAAATTTATATTCAAAAGTATATCTTTAACAGTCTTAATTGTTTTACATATAGAATCATCACATTTTGTTAAGCTGTTACAGAATGGTAGATACTTTTGAAACCTTGTTTGATACGCTACTTTTGATGCTGACTGTACCTAATACTTGATTTTTCCGATTAACTTGTGTATTTGACACTTGTTAATGTCAGTAGCAGAACAGCTAAGCAAGCGAGGTGTTTTAAATTATCTTAGAATTCTTGCTCTTGATTTTATGCTGTTATAATACTTATAATCTAACGAATAAAGTTCATTTTACTCTGAAGACTCAAGTAATTGCGAAGCAGTTGGTAATTAATTAAGTCAGGGAAAGTAAGTTTTGTCGGTCTTTTTATTTTAAGTCTTGTAAAAAATAAACTAGTACAAACCTCCCCCCTCCCCCCTACTAGGTACTACTGCCACTGCCACCCCCTGTTGGGAGGTAAACCTCCTTTTCTAATGTCTTTTCCCGCTAAAATGTACCGCTATTAAAAAATATGAAAAGGATTATGGCAACATTACAGTGCGTGTTCACAGTGTTGACATTTAAAAAGAAAACTCAGGTCACGCAAATAGGTTAATGGCCAACGAAATACGCCATAGAGGAAGCGTAATCAAAGACAAATGTTTCTTCTTTTGAACTGAATGAGCGAACGACGTACTCGGAAGTTCCGACGAAAGCTCAACTCAAAGCTAAAAATTGAAGTAGTCTTCAATTACCTATGCGCATTTGAAAATTGGTGAGCTTGCTTGATTTTGCAGCTTTTTCAGCTTTCACATTCATTTTTGCGAGGTTTTTAAGTACAGTTCGTTAGCTTATTGCATATTTTGGTAGGTTTTTAACTGAGTGTGTACTTTGAATTGTAATTTTTTGTGACAAATCGATACACCTTTTAAAACAGAGTCCCCCGCCGCGTCTGTATGTATGTTGGCGATAAACTCAAAAACAAATAAACGGATTTTCATGCAGTTTTCACCTATCAATAGAGTGATTCTTGAGGAAGATTAAGGTGTATAATTTATTAACCGGTGCGAAGTCGGGTCGGGCCGCTAGGTGAGTATGCTTCTTCCTCGAGTTTTCCCAGCATTTTGCCACGGCTCATGGGAGACTTGACAACTAAGCTAGTTGAGTATAAAACAAGTATACCTAGGTACCTACTTACCTGAGTTGAAATGAGTTTAAAGGATTACTATTTTTTTTCTGTGAGATTACATAAGTATTATTTTTTCATGTTCCCGTATGGTGCGACTCTGTCCGTCCGTCTGTTGTCTATCACCTCGCTAAATACCTCGAGAACCAGTTAAGCTATCGATTTGAAATTTGTAATAGTTATGAACAACGCTAACCCAAAACACATTGAAAGTATTATTTAACATGCGTCAAGTATGAAATAACTTACCCAGCCCATAGCCGCTGGGTAACAGTCACACGCATAGCCAATAGGCTGTTAATGATAGTACGGTCATGGTCTTTCACTGTCTAGCCATTTAGAGTTCAAGCTAATTTTGTTGCACATTACTTACCTACACATAAAACCTATAAAATATACGCTGTTAAATGAAATCCCATATAAAGAAAATCCTCAATAGCTTTTCCTACCTACAAAAAATATCTAAACTGTAAATCATCGTAATACATTTTGTACCACAACATTTGCGTAATGTGTACTAATTCTTCTTCGGTATATTTTCTATTTGAATGGTTTCTCAAGTATGTCGTAAATGTAATTACGGTGTACGGTCCGCCGCAAGTAAAGCGAGGAGGGCCCGATCGTGTTTAGAGCTCCGTTTCTACAGGGCCCGTCTATTGCTAAATTATATTGTGTATTTTGTAGGTGAAACTTTATCTGAACTGAACCACGTCTGCCTTACTTCTCGCCTGAAACACAGGGAATTTTAGTTCAGGCAAATTTAAACCATCAAGTTTCTTTACATCTTTGTTATATTTGAATGGCGACCGGTCCGCTATCCCTTATAAAGGGTTTTGTATGGGTTTTGCATAAGGCTTAACTCACAATACCCTTTGCTCGACAAAACCCTTTTGTTTTAAAGCCCATATCTAAGCGCTAATCCGTGATTAAGCGGTATCCCAATAACTACAAAATCCTGATCAGCCGCCCACCAATACAAGCATTTTGCTTAGTCTGTTGTTAGCCTTATAAAGGGATACCCTTTAAGCATATAAGCGTGCTAATTTAAACCGTTTACCCTGTTCATAAGGCACACATTACTTCGCATCCGCTAGTGAGCGATCGGCTTCTATATGATGTTCTCGGAATTGACAGTATATTATACTAGATATAGTAAAAGGTTTCGTATGTATAAATGTGAATCAATACTGGCCACTTATAAAAGTTGGCAAAAGCAATAAGGGAAAGTTTTATAAAGAGCGCTAAATTGTTAGGTAGCCCTTATATAGGGCTATCTTTATTGTTTGGTTAATTTTTTAGTCAGGCATAGTCAAATGAAGGGGCTAACTGTTCAAACTGGTAAGTCTTTTTCTGGATAAGCCGTCTTAAAGGGACGCCCATTGACAGGCTTTTATCGAGGAAAGGGTTGTCCGGTTCCTGGTAACCATGCAATAGGGTAAATCGTCTCAATCCCTTCTCAATCCCTTTTAGTATAAGGTGGCCAGTAATTAGAGGGTGGCCAGTAATAGACGGTTTACCCTACGTGTTTTTAAATAAATTATGTTTTATGTTTTAAAACATAGTATGGAATAGGGTGTGTCATTTGCGCAATACGTACTAATCTTTTTCGGTATATTTTCTCTTTGAATGGTCTGTCAAGTACCTATGTCGTAAATGTAATCACAGGGCACGGCCCACCGCACGTAACGTACGGAGGGCCCGATCGGGTTTAGACTTCCGTTTCATTATTACCGTATTATAAATACAAGATTATTATTCGAATGTATAGTCGCCATCAGATATATCGGAGCGGCCGAGGTGCCCAAAAATATCTGAACACGCACTCTAGCGCCTTGACAATAGAGGTGTGTTCAGGTATTTGTGAGCACCTTGGCCGCTCCGATATATCTTATGGCGACTGTACTTATCTGTCTACATACCCTAGCTACAATAGTGCATGGCCATTTTATGAATGAATTCCATTCGCTTTTTCCCCGTAGCCTAGACCTTTAATAAAATGTTGTATCTTGTAACATAATGTAAAGAAAAAAAAATCTGATAGGTCTAAATCTGTACCTACAGTTAATTTGTCCAAATTTAAGTAAATGTGTCGGTCTCGTGACAATAACTAGATAAAAGTTAGCGTACCTATTCGCTGTTCCAGGTTTTATAGGTAAGTACCTGGGCGACCGAGCTTTGCTCGGTTATAACTATTTATTGTAATATGGTGATGTTTAGGTGATAATCTGCATAAACTTAAAAAAGTTTTTTTTTTTAAACTTGTCTAAAAACAATAAAAATTAAAAAAATATATATAAACTTGAACATAAAAAAACAAAAGTTAGTTCACCGGGCGGGATGCGAACCCGTAACACTGGTTGTTTCTTGCCGTCCGCGTCTTAACCCGCTGGACCAGACGGACAGTTACCGGCAACCCGAATTAGCGACCATATTTTGCGTCGAAAGAAAAACGCATGAAAACTCGAAAACACGCGTTTTCCCAAACATAAGACTAATCTAGATCGATTGTTTACCCCCAAAAACCCCCATATACCAAATTTCAGCAAAATCGTTAGAGCCGTTTCCGAGATCCCGGAAATATATATATATATATATATATATATATATATATATATACAAGAATTGCTCGTTTAAAGGTATAAGATTCCGCAGGCCGCATCATTAGGCGGTCTTCACAATTCAGGTTTTAGTACGTATCCACCGGCGCGCGAGCACGTCTCACACTTAGCCAATTGTACCGTCTGCATGTTGGTACCGACGGTCAGCAACGGCAGCCTTGGGTCGCGTCATTACTCAGTACAGTTATTAATGCGTCTACTTGCCCCATTTACGTATCGTGCGTTGGTAATTACCTAACATGTGTAACGTATACACACGCGTACTAAGATGATTGAATACTTGTTACCGCAAACTAAGCCCTTGTAATTTAATAAGTAATTATTTGATTTTGATATTTGTGTCATCCATTAATCTTAGTTCGTTTTGAGTTTCTGAGAGTTAAAAATACGAGATCGAAGAGGCAAATAGGCACATTTTATATCTATAATAGACCCAAAGTTTGTCATAACCAGGGCTATAACCGCGAAAATCGAAGTTCGTCAATTGCGGGCATTTTTCTCTGTCACTCTAATTACGTCTTAGTGAGAGTAAAAGAGAAAGATCCCCACAATTTGCGAATTTTGGTTTTCGCGGTAGGCCCCCACTTTTGGGCGATACAACTGATACAAGTCACAACCAGATGAACCAGATATGAAGCGCCATATCCTTTTTAGGGTTCCGTAGCCAAATGGCAAAAAACGGAACCCTTATGGATTCGTCATGTCTGTCTGCCTGTTCGTCCATATTTCGCAGCCACTTTTTTCCGAAACTATAAGAACTATACTGTTGAAACTTGGTAAGTAGATGTATTCTGTGAACCGCATTAAGATTTTCATACAAAAATTGAAAAAAAAAAAAAAAACAATACACTTTGGGGGTTCCCAATACTTAAAACTGAAACTCAAATTGTTTTTTTTTTTGTGGGGATAGGGTATCTATGCATTTTTAAAGAAAAAATGATATTGAGGTTTCTAATATATATTTTTTATAAACTGAATAGTTTGCGCGAGAGACACTTCCAAAGTGGTAAAATGTGTCCTGTAACTTCTAAAATAAGAGAATGATAAAACCAAAAAAAATATATGATATACATTACCATGCAAACTTCCACCGAAAATTGGTTTGAACGAGATCTAGTAAGTAGTTTTTTTTAATACGTCATAAATGGTACGGAACCCTTCATGGGCGAGTCCGACTCGCACTTGCCCGCTTCTTCAAGACATAATTTACAACTCTTGATATTGATCCATCTTTTAAGCATCTTTGTTTTAATAATTCTGATATTTTTTAAACCTCTATATTTTAAAGAGAGAGACAGATACCATAGAGTATATTGAATAGTACAGATACACATAAACAGAAAGACATTGGGCCCTTCTGTCGACTGCAAGCACAATAACAAGGATCAAGTTTGTATCTGACCGGGCGCACCTGTCCGCATTCACGGAGCGCTCGACCGGCTGTTGCGTAGTAGGGCTTCTACAAAACGCTATATATCCATAGGCACTAATGTTTCAATCAATTATTCGGGCGCGCTCATATTAAACAAAACCGTTTGTTGAACTCTGAGGAATCTGTACGTCTACTGTATTCTGACGACTATTTTGACATGTCGTTTGGTTATCGATCTTTTAAAGATCTTTCCAAGATCTTAAACGTGTCTTAATCATTGTTCGAATCGGGCCGAAAAATGAAACCATGCTGCAGGGTCATAGTACTTGTAAAGGTGTCAGGCAAATCTTGGGGACGCATACACTGAAAGAAATGTTTGCATAACTGTAACAAAATTTTGATTACTGTTTACACAAAAATTGGGACTTGCGAATGTATTATATGTTACAAAACCGTGTTTGGCTATCAGTGTTCAGGTACTGGGTATACACTACAAAATAAGTTTGTAAATTTATGCAAAGTTTATTTTCTTATAACCGTAGTTTAGTTATTTAGTAAAGTTACAAAACCAGTTCGGCTATCTATTTTTTTCAGTGTAAAAACATGTGAATTAAGGCTTAAAATTGCGTATTATAAGATCTCCATTTTAATTAAATATAAGACTTTTTACTTTTTATGTAACAGAGTTGCATTTTTATTGTTTCATGTAATTTAACAACGACGATTTAAAAGTTTTCACTCTAATTTTCATTATTCATATCAAATATGTAGGTGTTATGACGTCAAGAGACTTAATTTGGTTTATATCACTCGTTTTCCACTACAATGCACACACTTTATTTATTGCATGTTTACACGATATTTTTGTGAGGTTTTGCATTAGATTTAGCGTCATATCATGACGTGCGACGTTTTATAGTAACTTTAAAACGTTATTTTTATGACTTTTAAAACCCAAGTCACGACATTAGTGTAACATTACGTGCTAAATTATACAACGTCTAGCGGAGTACCGTTCGTAGATGTTTATATTTAATATTGAATATATTATCTGTATTCAATAAAGCAACATTATGAGGATATTGACTCTGGTTAAATTAAAACGAGTCCCAAATTACAGTTATGCAGTTATTTAAATATATTTAATGCTAAAATCGGTTGGATTGTTTCCACACTAATATTTATGAACAAAAACGCCAATTTAATTACCTATGAAATTGGCGTTTTTGTTCATAAGTATTAGTCATGTCATAGTTTATTTTTTTTAATGGTAACTTCGAAGTATTTTTTTATTTCATTAGTGCGCTACATAACAACGATTTTACATACAATTATTTGCTACTTTTATTGTTTTATGTATTCAGAATACCGCCCTGAAGACAGCTCTTTTCATGTGCTGCCGGCTCGAGTATTTAAATGACTTATATTTTTCCGACGGGACAGATTAAAAAAAACAATGAGATAGAAAATGTGCCTTAAAAATGTCTCAGATTACTGGCATAAATTTGTTTGGTTTGAAAATGCCATCACAAAATAATCCACAAAATTCATTGTATGAAAAATCGAATTTCGTTAAAGTTCTCCATACAAAACGCCAATTTCATAGGTAATTAATTACCTGATATTATTTAGTATAAACTGAAATAGACGCAGCATATGCTCGGAATTGGCTACTTGTCAGTTTTTTGGTAATAAAGTCAATCAAGCTTGATTTTCCTGAGGATCAAATGTCTATATAGGACTACAGAGTAAAGTAAGTATATAAGGTATAGGACTCATGGCATTTAAGTAACACGAGGGTCAGAAATGAGAATTAAAGTCAGACACTCGCACCCAACGATTGAAACGCCTCTAACAAAGTGATATTGTAATGTGACGTCACATTACATTAGTCTGTCCTAAATGTATGGAAGATCAAGAAAATTGCTATTTTGACACTGAAATATTGCGTTTATGTATATAGTTGTCATACAATTTATTTTTCAATAAAATATAAGGAATCGAATGGTCGTATTTTTTTATAATCTCAATATAATTTTTTTAATTCCTTATTTTTAAAAATCAAAATGGCAATTTCCTTGATCTTCCATACATTTAGGACAGACTTATATGATGTGACGTCACATCATCTTATCATTTTGTTAGAGGCGTTTCAATGGTCGAGTGCGAGCGTCAGACTTTAACTCTCATTTCTGACCTTTGTGTTGCTTAAATGCTATGAGTCCTATATATACATTGATCCTCAGGAAAATCAAGATCGTTTGACATTATTTACAAAAAACAGTCAAGTAGCCAATTTAACCCTCTGTTAACGGTTAACTTCGAGGTAGTGGCTAACCCTGGGTGGGCAAGTGGCCCTAAAGCGCAAAAAGTGATAGACCAAGATATTACCTAATTCAAGCCTCTTCGACGCTCGATTATCCTAATGATTCTGGTTAGGAAAAAAATACAAAACGAAGGCCAAAAGTTATGTTAATTCTAAAACTAAAAGGTCAAATCGACACCCTTGATTGTCATAACATTAAGGATAGGTTCTTGCCATCTAGTACAATATATGTGACATTATCTATGAAAAGGGACCTTGTTGTCGGTGGCGCTTACGACATTTCAACGATGCTCCCATTTTATAAACAACGCCGCGCTACGCAGTGAGGCGTAAGCGCCATCGACAATAAGGTCCCTTTTCATAGATAATGTCACATATGGCCTGTTCGATTACTGTTTACATGCATGCTGTGATTTACTTCACATCCAGTAATACTGTTAGCGGGCACAGCGTGAGACAGGGCGTTCTGATTAAACCATAAAAGAGATTGGTTCGTCGGCGAATGTCACCGATGACGTTATGTCGGCAATTTCGTGTCTCGGCGTTCTAAGTTCAGCTTGTTTCGTAGCTTCCCTTCGATGTAAGGAGACACCGGAAAATCAAATAGTATTTTTTATCTATTTACTGTATAATGTTTCCCTACATATGTACTTTTATTTAATTCACTTCCAGTAATACTAATAAAGGCCATAGCGTGTGAAATAGGGCTTGATTAATCCATAAAAGAGATTGGTTCGTCGGCGAATGTAACCGATGACGTTATGTCGGCAATTTCGCGTCTCGGCGTTAGTTTAGCTTGTTTCGTAGCTTCCCTTCGATGTAAGGGGCGGCAAGAAAATCCAAATAGTAGTTTCATCTGTTTACCGTTTAATGTTTACCTACATACGACATTTGACGACCGGTTTGGCCTAGTGGGTAGTGACCCTGCCTACGAAGCTGATGGTCCCGGGTTCAAATCCTGGTAAGGGCATGTATTTGTGTGATGAGCATGGATATTTGTTCCTGAGTCATGGGTGTTTTCTATGTATTTAAGTATTTATAAATATTTATATATTATATATATCGTTGTCTAAGTACCCTCAACACAAGCCTTATTGAGCTTACTGTGGGACTTAGTCAATTTGTGTAATAATGTCCTATAATATTTATTTATTATTTATTTATTTATACTTTTATTTACTTTACTTTCAGTAATACTGTTGGTTCGTCGGCGAATGTCAGCGTTGACGTTATGTCGACAATTTCGTGTCTCGGCGTTCTAAATTTAGCTTGTTTCGTATCTTCCCTTCGATGTAAGGGGCGGCCAGGAAATCCAAATAGTAGTTTCATCTGTTTACTGTTTAATGTTTCCCTACATAGTTTTATTTAATACTTGGCTTGTACAGTCAGCATCAAAAGTAGCGGATCAAACAAGGTTTCAAAAGTAGGTATCTGTAACAGCTTAACAAAATGTGGTGGTTCTATATGTAGAACAATTAAGACGGTAAAAGATATACTTTTGAATGTAAATTTTAGAGATTTATCTATATTTGGTAAAGTTATCCGGAATATCAGATACTTTTGGCGCAGGTACCTATATAGGTTGAATTATTTTTATATAATAATACAAATAAAAATACTATCGTGCGCGGCGCGTTATTGTGAACCTTGTGGGAATGCATGAAGGTTCATATTGGGCTGTAAACGTTTTTGGCGGTCAAAGGGTTAAAAAAAAGTGCATTTCAACATTCACTACCAAGAATAGGGTTAATGAACAGATTATTTTGTTGGCATAGAATATTAAAAAAAAAAACACTAAAACCAAAACTTCGAAATTTAGAAGCCCATACCAACTCGACTATGAAAATGACATACAGCAGCAAAAAGCTTATTTGGAGCATTGCGCCATTTTTTCGTGTTTTTACTGTTATTATAAGTTATACGAGTTGAAATTCTGCCAAACGTGTAAACAGTTCGTTCATTGTCGAGCCTACTGGCGTGGTATGAAACAGAGGTAGTGTTCCAAACATGAACCGAGTCGAACGGTTAGGCGAGTCAGGGTAAGTTTTGCTCTCATCAGGGGACCTACCGCGAAATTCGAAATTCGCAAATTGCGGGGATCTTTCTCTTTTACTCCAATGAAGGCGTAATTAAAGTGACGGAGAAAAATACCCGCAATTTGCCAACTTCGATTTTCGCGGTTATAACCCAGGACCATTTTGGTCCCGTGTCTAAGAAACAATGAAATATCCTGACATGCATAAACATTG
Organism: Cydia pomonella; assembly: GCF_033807575.1. Classification (NCBI taxonomy): domain Eukaryota; kingdom Metazoa; phylum Arthropoda; class Insecta; order Lepidoptera; family Tortricidae; genus Cydia; species Cydia pomonella. The sequence continues at coordinate 34,569,008 of NC_084704.1, forward strand.
GTTTAATAATCTATATATATTCCGTCGGTGGCAAACAAGCATACGGCCCGCCTGATTGCAAGCACTCTCCGTAGCCTATAGACGCCTGCAACTCCAGAGGTGTTACATGCGCCTTGCCAGCCCTAACACTCCGCACCCTCGTTAAGTTCTGGCAACCTTACTCAACATTATGAACACAACACTATGAGTAGGTTCTAGTTTTATTGGGCTGCGGTTGTCTGTAAGGTACGGTACTTCTCCAGATGGGCTCTGCTCTAGTTCTGGAATGAAATCCGCTGTACTGTGCCCTACCACACAAAGCGAGATGACATTCACAGTGCTCATACCTCTCTTTTGGACGTAGTTTAAGGACATGCCCAAAGATGGAAGTGAATGAAGATAATGAAATATTGAGTAAACTCGTTTTCTGGGTGCTGGAAAAAAGTTGAAAATGTCAAATTAGGGTGTAAGTGCATCGATTCAATATACGATGGTATATTAAATCGATGAGTAAGTGGCTTCTACTCGTATACTTGTATTTAGCTCCTGGTTAGGCAGAGCGTTGGACTTGGCGCGCGGTGCAATAAGCAGCACAGATAAAACAGGTGTCTGAAATATGGCCCGCATTGGCCTCCCCGCCCCTCGCCTGTACTGCAGCTGCGGCGGTGGCTAAAAGCTTGCTTTGTTCATTTACTCATGTAGTACGTCATAGGCGAACATAAGCGTTCGTATGATAGTTCATATATGCACTAGCTGTCATGTTATTTGTATGTAGACATTTTTGAAAGTTACGCACATTAATTTATAATACCTCGTGTTTTTAATACCTCGACGTTAGTAAAGCCTGACCAGTAATATATGATCACGCGCCATATTGCGGAATTTCATTGGAACTAATTTTTTCATATTAAACTGAACTGTCACCCTATACATAAGAATAACAGCGCCCTCTTGACAATGATCATATATTTCTGGTCGGGCTATAAATAAGTTGGTACAGAAAGACCTTCGAGATATGGGGATTTAATTAAAAAAAAAGTAGTTGGTGACTTGGAGAGATTATCCCCGGGAAATGTCAGTTTTTTTCATTCATTAAAAAATGTAACATAACATTTCACTATTAAAAACGCGGTTAAATATATATTTTTTAATAATTTTTTGAACTAAACCCAAAAAAAAAAGAGTTGAAGTAACCGTCACAGGGAACGCGAGAGGTTTTTTTAATACCACGTCGGTGGCAAACAAGTCCACGGCCCTTTGATGGTAAGCAGTTACCGTAGCCTATGGATGCCTACAACTCCAGAGGTGTTACATGCGCGTTGCGTGCGTGCGTTGGTATAGGTATATAGATAGAGATAAGAAACGAATTTAGTCATTTAATATTTCGAGGAATTAGAGGTCGCTATGATTAAAATTAATTTGTACAAAGACTAAAACGAAATTAACCAATCAAGAATTCTCAACCAACCTGTTTGCTGTGGTACAAAATTAATATTTTATTGTAGTTAAAATTTTCGAATATTTTAGGCGTGTTTCAGCAATTCTAATGTTTTAATTGTATTGTTCCAGGTAATTATCCTACTAATTAGCAGAAACGCTACTTTGTTTGGAATTGAGCTGATGAAATGGTGAGTATTTATTAACAAATCATTTAAGGTTGCGTTTCCACCAGAGATGTGCGAGGTAGATGGTATGCGTAGCTGGTGGGTAGCGGGCTCTTTTCACATCTACCTCTGACAAACACCGCCAAGTGACTCATAGTTTTTTTGCGTCCGTACCTCGCAACATATCTCTCGCAACACACCCCTCGCAACACATTCCTCGCACACACCCTCCACTTGTTTTGTATGTACAAAAACCTCGCTCCGCTGAGCTGTGTCCACTAGAACTGCGCCGAGCGAGGATAGGTAAATATATATTAGGGGACATCTTACACAGATCGACCTCGCCCTCTCCGATCGGAGACTGCTTACCATCAGGCGGGCCGTATGATTGTTTGCCACCGATGTAGTATAAAAAAAGAGGCCATTCAAGAAAGTGGACAGAAACCTGACATACACATATCGGGTATCTAAACCGGAAACTATTGGTTACTGCCATCGCCGGTTACTTTCAACTCTCAAGTGCACTCAAAGCGATAAAAACGGGTCAGTTTGTTTTGAAATTTCCCTTTGAAGTTACGTAATCATATTCATAAGATTATTGCAACTGTTAGCGTGAATAGGATGATTAATGATAGAACGGTCCGTGCCCGGGCCGAGCGGCCGAGGCCTCTACACTTCGTTTTCTATGACGGGTGACAGGTGATCACGTGATGCTTTTTTTAGAAAACAGAATTTACAAGTGCGACAGAGAGGCAACACGTCGAACGTGTTTCGCGGTAGGCCCTCTGACGTGTCGGGCGCCTCGGACCGGACGAGGACCGTTCTAGCGTGAGTCATCCTTAACTATCCTAAAAAAATTAGAAGAAAAGCCGGAGTTGAATGAATCGTAATATATTAGAGAGCTTTTCAGTCGAGTACCGGTGTTACGCAATGAAGTTTTGAGTTGCCTAAGTAAGGTACGAGATTGAAAAGCTTGATTATATCACTCTTCTTCTTCCTCGTGTCGTCTCGGCATTTTGCCACGGCTCATGGGAGAGCCTGAGGTCCGCTTGACAACTAATCCCATGATTTGGCGTAGGCACTAGTCTTTACGGAAGCGACTGCCATCTGCCCTTCTAACCCTGAGGGTAAACTAGGCCTTGTTGGTATTAGTCCAGTTTCCTCACGATGTTTTCCTTCACCGAAAAGCGACTGGTAAATATCAAATGATATTTCGTACATAAGTTCCGAAAAACTCATTGGTACGAGCCGGGGTTTGAAGCCGCGACCTCCGGATTGCAAGTCGCAAGCTCTTACCGCTAGGCCACCAGTGCTTGATTATATCACTATTGTATACAATATTTTTCTACGAGTCATCTAAAATAATACTTTTTTTTACTATGAAACCTAAATAATGAAAATTGCTAAGTATCTCAGTAGACAAAAATGTAGTACGAAAGACATAAACGCGCGACTACTGCCCGTTTATGTCTTTTCTATGGGAGCTCGGTGGCACGTGTTAGGTCAAATTCTTTATAATTGACTACAGCGTATCGAAATGAATATTTATAGTTGAGTCTGGAGCAATGGGAGCCCATACATGAAAAGTTACGCAATTATAGGTAGGTATACGAAATCGTAATTCAACCATTACAATCATCGAGTAGAAAAAATCTTTTATTACATTAATTTGTAAATATAAGTAAGTACTTCCTTGTCGTTAATATTTCGGACATTATTACAAAAAGGTAGATTTAATAATATCTAGCCTTCAGATCATTAACTAATTAAAAAATGCAACTCACAATAAAACTAAACATATGACATAACAAACAGGTAAAATCACATAAAATTATCATGTGTTATTAAGGGGATGACGAGTTTCACGTAAATGTTTATTAACATTAGACGCGCTTTATTAGTTCTTTTTTTTTTTGAGAAGTAGGTTTTTTTTTTTTTATTAATTCTCAACAATAATTATTGTGTCGAACATAATTACTTAATGATTAAAATTATCTACATTATATTAAAAATTAAAATAAATATTGAACATAATTATAAATAATTACAATTACAAAGTCAACTTCAAAGGTACACTTCCAATTTAACAATCACTTACTAGAAATTACAACTGAAAATCTCAAGTCAAATCAAATGTTAGTCTACTTAAAAATAACTGAATAAATTCCTATTACAATAATATAAAACATTAACAATTGCTTTTAGTAATGTAGACAAGTGTCTTAGAAAAAAAAAAACACTAGCATTGATCGTCTGATGAGAAATCTGCTATAGAGTAGTAGGATTTTCTCAAAAGATACTGTTTGAGCCTTGCATTAAACAATTTGCTATTTAAAATAGATTTCATTTCGATTGGTAACTTGTTAAACAGAAAGACTGACTGATAGCTAGCGGCATGCTTCATGATATTAAGACGTGGGACAAAGTTGCATTTCAAATCCTTCCGTCTAGTCGACAGCCTGATTTCCCTGTCTGTAATGCTCTCATATTTATTTAAATGCTTAATTAAATCTGTTAGGAGTACGAGGATATAAAGCGACGGCACAGTGAGGATATTAAGCTTTATAAAATGTTCTCTACAGGTACAGATCAAATCATTATTTATGAGCGCGGCCGGCAAAACTTCCCACTTTGTCTCTTGCTATAAGCGAGATTTGCTTGTATCATTATACGAATAACGTGTCAAGGTATCCTGGCAAGCAACAAGTCGGACGTTTTCACACATTCACCGTTACATTTCTTGACTGAAGCTGAGGAGATAAGTCGCCAACGGAGGTCACTCTTCGTTTAAGTCACTCGTCATCATCATCATATCAGCCTTTTATCGCCCACTGCTGAGCATAGGCCTCTCTTCTAGTACGCCACTTATCCCGGTCCCGAGCCAATCTCATCTAGAAGTGACCCGCAGTCTTCCGAATGTCGTCCACCCAACGAGCCAACGGACGCCAAGCACTCCTTTCGTCTGAAAGCGGCCACCATTCCGTTAGCATTTTGACCCACCTGCCATCACTCTGCCTGGCAACATGTCCCGCCCAGCTCCATTTTAATTTGGTAATGACGTGTCCGACGTCTTGCACCTTGGTGCGACGTCGGATCTCGACATTCCTCACTCGGTCTTGAAGTTTGTTGCCGAGCATGGCGCGCTCCATGGCTCTCTGTTCCACTCGAATTTTATGCACAGTCTCCTTAGTGAGCGTCCATGTCTCGGCACCGTAGGTCATGGTGGGCAGGACACATTGGTTAAAGTCACTCGTATGCCGTTGCAAGCAGACTCAGTGCATTTACTGTAATAGCAAAATCGTTAAAATACGGTCAATTTTGTGAGATGACTTAAAATGTAACAGTAAGCATACAGCCGTGTCACGCTGTTCGAACACTAAAGCTGATATTCCTAATGCTTCGCGATCGTGTGCTTCACGTAGCCAATATAATAGTGAAACCCTACCGTACACCTACACCGTGGGCTGAAGTAACCCGACAGATTTTAACCACGCATTTCTCGCGGCCTAGCCAACGCGACAATCGGTATCGCTACGACAACGAAACGCTTTGTATGTCTATTCCATATTAGTGCGACAGTGACAGTTGCGTGTTGCATGTTGGCTATGCGGCCTGAGATCATAAGAAACAAACAATGTTATATGAGTTCTGGTCAAAAGAAAAGAACAAAAAAAATCGTTTTCTGCATACGTCACGTTATTTCTTACATCTAGATGAAAAAAAAAAACATTACAAGGAATTAGTAAAGTTTTTTTTTATTTACTGATCAAAATTTCGGGTTTCCTTTAAAACTTTAATGTCTGTCAGTAGGTATGTCTAAACCATGTCACATAGTAGCAGCGTCGCAGCCAAAAAGGCGTTTTTCATTATGTTATTACAGAAACAAATGTTCATTATCTCTAAAACAAGACTGATTTCAGCAAACTTTGTATGACATTTTAGCCTCTAAATGCGGTCAATACACCTGTAAAATTCGTCGGCTAACTCTAGCCCGCGCCCACGGTGTAGACGTGGGTCAAATACTTCCGAAAAGTGGGCGACCTTTCCGTGGATCATATAATATTTAATTATGGGTAAATTTTAATAATACAACTTGTTTCGTACAGCATTTTAGATGTAAAAAGTTTTGAATAATTTGTGCGCGCAATGAAATTTGGTGGGATCCACCGGTGGGTACACAATCCGCCAGAAGCTTTGTTAGCGACCATCTAGTCAATTCTTGTTATAAATAGTTTCGTCTTGTCCGTCTGTCTGCCTGTATGTCATAGCCATTTGCACGTAGGTGCATTTTAAGAGCTGCTACATATTAATAAATCTGATTGAAAAGATAAATATAATATGCGGATACATTAATTGAATACAAATAAATTATAACTACTTATAAAATCGTTCCGTCCATACGTTTACCTAACTTTCCCCCTCTAAATTATACCACCGGGCGTGGAAAACATTAAAAATTTCATGTCATCACAGACTTAAAAAACTGATCTTCTTAATTAAACGACGTAAATGCCGGGAAGATACGCTCTTTTGCTTGCATCGCTCTTTGTACCCTATCTTCATAGGGTACCTTCGTACGGAACCCTTTATTGTGCGTGGTCCAACACGCATTTGGCCGGTTTTTATTTACGTACAACTTCATATACAAGTTAAAAACGTTTTCTACGTGAGGCGAAGGCTCTTCAGCTATGCGAGTCGGGCCAGTGGCTGTGACTCCAATTTCTCGGCGCCTACGCACCCAACCGCGACGGGATGCATACTAACTTACTCCTTTCCCATACACTCCATTGTTCCTGAAGCCATTGAGTTAACAATCGATATTAATTTGTATCATACTTCAAGGTAGTAAGGTCGAATATCCTTTGACCTCTAACGCATCTATCCCACCAGATTTAGAGATGGGTTCATGTCGAAATACCTGGGAAAATTTACAAGATATAAACTATTATTTTGTTGGGAAATTTTTCGAAGAGACGTTGAATTTTAATTGGGTTTCTTATAATTTTTAATTACCCGTTTGCTTCCTAGAGGAGACCGGAGCGTGTTCTAGCATGCATAGGTCATGGGTACTTATAGACACTAGTTAGGGTTCTTTAGTCAACTGGGAACCCTTATATAGTTTCGCCATGTCCGTCCGGCTGTGCGTCCGCGGCCTTGCCGTGATCGTTAGAAAGCTGCAATTTGGCATGGATACAATAAAACAGGCATTGCGACAGAACAGTAAAATAAAAATAAAAACTTAAAAAAAAAAAATCATTTTGTAGGGGAGATACACTTATCTCCCCTACAAAATGGTTTTTTTTTTGCTTTAACCCAATGGTATGGGGTATCGCTGGCTAGGTCTTTCAAAACAAATAAGGGTCCTCAACCTCAACCATTTTTGATAAAGTGAATATTTTCGGAAATAATCACACCAAAAGAAAAAAAAAATGGTTGAAAAAATATGAAAACAAAATCGAGAAACAAGAGTTTATTTAATACTTTCAATGAAAACTATAGCGAACATGATCGGTCCAACCGCTTTTGAGTAATTGCAATAGTTATTTACGATACAAGTGCGAAAAACTGGAAATTCGTAACGATAAATTAAAACACGACCGAAGGGAGTGTTTTAAATCGACACGATTTGCAAATTACCTATTCGCACACGTATCGTACAACGTTTTACAGTACATATGACCCTTTAAATTTTCGACATAGTTACATAATCTGCTAATTTACGCACTAGTGCGGAAAAGTAGCACCATATGTACTGTAAAAAGTCTTTTCTTCTTAGTAAAAAGACGTAGGGTCAACGTCAAAGATATGTTTACATTTTTCGCCTTATCGCGAAGGAGTACGGTATCTTTGACATCGACTGTACAAAACGCTGCGAAGCTACTCCTAATTTATTTAATTAATTTTATTTTATTTATTTATTTCAAAAGACAACAATATGGTCCATAATGGTTAGTAACATTTAAGGTTTAAAACTAAGTGTTAGTAGAACAAATATTTTAGTGTACATGATACTTACTATATAATAGTCCCCGTTTAGCCTATTCTGACAGAATGGTGACTACGAAACCCTACACTGAGCGTGGCCCGACTTGCTCTTAGCCGATTTTTTTAAAGATTCCTTATCAATCTATCAATCTTTTGGAAGTACAGACTAGAGTTTTTACAATTTCCTAAAGAGTAGTGAATTCGACTGGTTAGTACTGTTAAAATGTTAGCACTCCAAGCCAAGGACCCGAGCACCTATAAACGATATCGGGCTAGCGGAGTGCGTACGCAGGCTCTAGCGGGGTCAACGCCCCGGACCGGTTAAGCGTAAGCCCACGATAACGAGTGCCAGTACCACGGTTACTGGTGTTATGCAGTGATGCTGTGGTGAATTCGGGTTACGGTCAAAATAAATGATAACAGAATAAGTATCCTCCTAAAATAACACTATGGAAAATAGAAATTAATGGTTTTGACGACCGGTCTGGTCTAATGGGTAATGATTCTGCCTATGAAGCCGATGCTCCTGGGTTCAAATCCTGGTAAGGGCATTTATTCGTGTGATGAGCACGGATATTTGTTCCTGAGTCATGGCCGTCATGGGTGTTTTCTATTTATAAATATTTATTTATTAAGAGGAATTCCTAGTTGCGATTTTCCCATACAAACGCTCTCGACTGATTCCTCCCTGGATTTTTAACCTAGAGCAGTGATTTTTTCAAATAAGATCAATATCATCAATATCTGTGCCGCTATGTTTTGCTTTTTTGGATTATTTTATTTTGAAGAAAGATACAGCCCCTCGAAAATCGCAAAAACGGCTTAATTGAATTGGTTGTAAAAAAAGGCACAGTATACAAATATGACAAAAAATATCCAAAAAATCAAAACATAGCGGCATAGATTATTTCTTCCTCTTGCAGTTTCCAAAATTTCATAAAGATTGATTGCGTTTTGGAGGAGGAAACAGTCGAGAGCGAAACCTCGATTTTTGAGTTTTTTGCGTGTGAATTTCAGTCCGGGCTGCAGTTGTCCTTATCGCACGAATTGGAGGCGGAGACAGTTTCTAAATATACGTACACAGAAGGAATAGTGATGTGCATAACATCCTTATTAGGGATTGCAGAACCGGTACTGTTTTAAAGAACCAGGATTTCCCGGTACTTTCGTAACTGGTCTAATTATTTCATTATTTTAAATAAAACGACAGCATTTTGCGATTTGACCACTTTTCGTATTATAATTTAATAATCACATGTTCTTTTACTACGTATAACCACAATAAACAAGGCAATTTTTTTAGAAATATACTTAGTATTTTACATTGCTCACACTTGTGCGTCACAAGTAAAAGATAACTACTTTGATGTTTGCCACTAGATGGCAAATTTAATGCAATTACATTGACGAGGGGATTTATATACTTATAAGTATCGCAGTCGTATTGTATAATCCGCCGTATTACATTACGGCTAGCCGATATCAAAATAAGGGCCATTTTGAAATGCGGCGGTTCAACGATTAAGGTATGTTGGGTAAATACCGGATGCGGGTGAAGAACGTAGGACATTTGTTTCTCCCTAATTTGGCTTTATTTTTTAATGTTGGCAACATTGTGTAAGACGCCATTTCATTGCGCCTCGACTGCCAGTGTCCCCGCGTTGCTCAGGGTGTCGGGCTTGTGCTATGCGCAATCACAGAGAGCAAGGTAAATTTCGCGAATTTGAATTCGCCCTATAATTTATTTTGCGTATTGTGATGAAACTGTGTTTGTTTTTGTAATTGTGTTAACAGACCTAGCACTGCTGTAGACCGATATCCGATCGTGACCCATCCAGGTAAAGGTCGGAAAGAAACAATCCGATCTTTACCTATTTAAAATAGCAGTGATTGTCAAACTTTAAATTTTCTTCAATTTACCTACTGACCTACTTAATTATCACATTTATTGTTTTCTTGATCAATGATCACACTTTCGTACCATTATTTTTATCCAGTACCATCCAGTTGTATGTATATGTACACTTACTTACTGACAATGTAATTTTTTTAATTTCCGCAACCCAAAGGTTGCCTGGAAAAGATCGCTTTTTAGCGATAAGAGCGCATGTTGTTTACCTGTGCTTATGTTTCTGTTTTCTTTTGTATTGTTTTCTTTTATTGAGGTGTGCAATAAAGAGTATTTATATTGTATAGGGATGATGATACATGTTGAATTTTATTACAAAATCGAGTAAAATAGATAGCAAATGAAAATGAGCAATTTTTCGGATACGAACATACGGATGCATATGTAGATGTGCACGCATACATACATAGCTAGTTTCGGATACAAAATAGAGATAGGGCTTCGAAATTAGTTTCCTTAAAATGCTTCAAGAGGGCTCTCTTTTCCTATATATTTAGTTTACTCTTTACATACGATTCTTACATTTTATATAAAAAAAAGATTATATATCAACTATATATTATATACATCATTGCAAAATTAAACCAATAAAATCGCAATTTTACTTATTTTCCATACTTCAAGATGGGCTTGCAGTGACCTTGACCTTTTTAAAGAACTATTTAGTCTTATTGATTTTTAAGTTTGATTCTTATTTTTTTGGCGACCTTCATTAAAAATGATTGGGCACGATTATTTTTAATTTTTATTTTCGTCCCTCCTACTTAAGTACTTAATATATTCCAGTATAAGTTATACATTCCTTTCAATAAACAATACATTTACACTTTCACTAAACCTGTACAGTTCACGAGAACTTAAATTGTCAAAACTTCGAAACCTATCTATTATTTTAGTGGTTTTTCTTATTTTATTACTTCGAGTAAACCTTACAATAAGAGGTTTCTCAGCACATTGTTTACTTAAATTGCCTTATGAGGTATGACATAGGTATCAAAGTTTGAGATTCACAATTTTACCAATTTTTGTATTAGGGTTAAGATCGGATACAAAAATACGAAAAAAAACTTTCGTTGACAACTTTTAAGTTTGTAATTATTGGTGGCTGTAATGTAATTTATATACAATGGACATGGGCAGACACCGGATCTATTTTTTTATGATAGATTGTAGTTTAAACATATATTTATACCTACTTACAAAATTTCACAACACACCATGATCACTCCCAACTTACTGATACGGATAGGTACAGTCAAATGTAAAAATATGGGTGTACACATCTTACTCAAAAATATGTCCCATAGCATCTTATTCCAGTGTAATAAGAGCGTAGTACCATATTTATGAGACGATTCTTTCGATACATATTTTTGCACTTGAATGTACGACGACGACCGAAGCAGGGACATCATTCTTTTTTGCAGTTTTTACCTATATAGTAATTAATAGATACAGTATAATATAAAAATGAAAAACAATAATATGTGATTGTGATAACAACAAAAACAACTTGCGTCGGTCGGGCAGCGCAGGATAAATTCCGTCCGGCTCGCGGGCGATGTCGACGGAACGGCGCGCAATGAGCGAGCGTTCGAGTCTCGCGTCTGTGTGCGCGCACTCACACTTAGATAGCTCCCGCTCCCGCCCACCGCAGCGCGACAGAAACATAGCTTCAAAAATTCGAGATTTGAAAAGTTGCTCAGCTAGGAATTGCTCTTAAGTATATATATCGTTGTCTAAGTACCCTCAACACAAGCCTTATTGAGCTTACTGTGGGACTTAGTCAATTTGGGTAATAATGTCGTTTAATATTTATTTATATATGCTACATAATGCCAAATTACTCAAATTAGGTACAGTTCTTTACACTACTTTAGAGTCAGACCAAGCTAAGTTGGCAGCGATTTTAATAGCCCAGCCTGTGCGCGTTAAGTAAACGTTATAATTTTATAGAAGTTTGACGTTTAAAATAACACTTGCACTATGCAGGCTGCCAAAATCTCTGCCAACATATCTTGGTCTGACTCTATCGACACACATATTCCAAGCTCCCTATGATATGTACAGGAACCGTGTGTTATGATTATGACCGCCATATTGGACCTCAGAAAAGATACAACTCAAGGAAAAACAATTGATTAAAGATGACAGACGGCCTCATCGCTAGAGAGCGATTTCTCCCAGACACCAGCCACAGGATTATGGGTTACATGTGAGTATTATGTGTGGTGATGGGGCAACTGTGCGGCAGTACGTAAGCGAATTTGCAGCAGTAAGTTTGTGGTGGGTACTAACGACTATATTTACTATTGTGACTTGTGAACAATGTCCGTCTTTTACCCTAGAAGTACTAGTGGCGAATTTAGGGTATGTATTGCCAACCAAATGGGTTAGTTGATTGTCGAATGAGAATAGCGGAGGGGGAATAACAAGGAGCGAAAAGTTTCTTTTTTTCGAAAATTTGTATATTTAGGAAATATTCAAATTATTTATCATTTAGGCATATGTGTTTACTATTTATTAAATAAAAGCATTTTTATTATTGCCATATCCGTCTTTGATGAGTAAGTGTTCAACGTACAATGTGTGTACGTGTATGTGACACAAAGTTTTGGATATCTCACAACTTTTGTAGTTTTGTGATAATTTTCTGGTAACAGAGTGTATATTATCCTAGTAAATGCGGATATGGCACAACTTTTTTGTTTTTTTTTTAAACCGTGTATTTTTTTAAACCGTTTCTGGAATCATTGAAAAACGATTTCATTCAAAAATGGATATGGTACAAACGTATTCTCAGCCGACGTTATGGCCTAAATCGAAAACTTAAACTTGACATTGGCACTGCCTACAGTTCACGCACGCTTCCTACATATCGATGTACATATATAGATGTACTCATAACTTCATGAGTTCCAGCTTTGTTTGTGTAGAGTGTAGGCCTATTTCACAGCTTCACACTCAAATAATAACCTCGTGTTACATAAAATTGTACATTTGATGAGATTGATAGAGCGGAAGTTGCACTATTATGAGATGGCCGAGCGTGGGCGTAACTTTTAACTTGAGCACAGGTTGCAAATGTTATTGGCAAATTGCATTGTGGCAAATGATATCATACAGTGTTGGCTGTATGTAACTGCAATTGACCATTAACCATTACAAATTGAATCTGTAATGGATAATGGTCAATTGCAATTAACGGCCAACACTGATATCGTATTGGAGCGCTGGTGGCCTAGCGGTAAGAGCGTGCGACTTGCAATCCGGAAGTCGCGGGTTCAAACCGTACCAATGAGTTTTTCGGAACTTATGTACGAAATATCATTTGATATTTACCAGTCGCTTTTCGGTGAAGGAAAACATCGTGAGGAAACCGGACTAATCCCAACAAGTCTTAGTTTTACCCTCTGGGTTGGAAGGTCAGTTGGCAGTCGCTTTCGTAAAAACTAGTGCCTACGCCAAATCTTGGGATTAGTTGTCAAAGCGGACCCCAGGCTCCCTTGAGCCGTGGCAATATGCCGGGACAACGCTAGGATGAAAAGACTGATATCGTATTAGTTGCGCGTGCATTTGGCTCGGGCTTGTATTGAATCGAGCGAGACGCAGGGCAGTCAACGTCATTTAGATATACCTAACTTACGAATTATTACCATATGAACATAATACGATTTAATTTACGTATTTTTATTTAGTTTTTAGTGAAGTGACTCGCGCTACATGTTTCGGAGAGTCTGTCTCCATTTTCAAACACTAACGGTGCGGAACTGTATCTAATAATTCGTGAGTTAAACTGGATTATTTGCTTAAGTTAGAATGACTAACGACAGTTTAAATTCAATCATTTATATACCATTTACATGTCACAATGTAGGTCTCCGATGCTATACAAGTTTGACGTAAATTCTGCCGTTTACATACGAGCTGAAGGATTTTGCGAGCTGAGAAAGCGGTTTCGATGATCTGGCCAATTCGAACGTGCACTGACAAACCGACATCAAATCGATATTAGAATGATATTGGAATCATATCATTTTGCTGGCAAATTTTACAAATTAACATGGCGCATTCTTGGCATCACGTTATTGAAAATGTGAAAGCACAAAATCGATATAAGCAACCACATCATTTTCTTGAGTCAAATTGGGCGTCAATGTATATGAAAATACGAAATATACACTCAAAAACATTACTCAATTTTTTTAGCTGAGTCGAGTAACGAATTATTTATGTTAATTACTTTTACAATATATCTTCGTCTGCTCGCAAAAAAATAAAAAATATTCTTTTCATTTTAACATTTCATGCTACCCAGATATGTCAGGCTAAAAGGAATTGTGTTAAAACGGCCAACACAATAGCATTTTATTACTTAAGCGCTCCAGTTTACTGTTTAAGTGTGCGATATGTTTTCCATTGTTTAATGTGGGGCGTTAGCGAGGATGCCCTGCTTTCAAGCTTACTTTGAGAAAAACCAGATAACTATTTAAACTGGAACGTAACCAATGTGATCATTAACATTATAGTAACCATTAGTAGTAGTTAAAGCAAGAAATATTACTTTGCTAATCCGCGAGAAAATAACGTGTTAGTCAATTAGTGCTAACCCGTTATACTTACTTGCGTATTTTTACATGCAATTAATGTTCCCACCGCAAAAATAAATACGCAAATAAAATATAACAACCCACCACCAAAAGTACAAAACTCGACACGTTTTCGCCTCTCTACGAGGCATCCTCAGGACATGCTGGAGATGTTGACGGTCTGACACCGTCTATTCTAGGGTGTCAGACCGTCACTGACTAGTCAGTTGCCGGGTGATTTGAATATTTATTTGCGTAATTATTTTGGGAACACTAATTGCATGTAAAATACGCAAGTAAGTATAAAGGGTTAGCACTGATTGACTAACACGTTATTTTCTCGCGGATTAGCAAAGTAATATTTCTTGCTTTAATTAGCATGGATTTCCGCAAAGTAACGCCTGATTCTATTTATTATTATTAGTAGTAGTATTAATAGTAAATAGAATAGAATAAAATTATTTTATTCGTAAACACAAACAAGACAAATTACATAATATAACAAAAACATACTTATAGAAAGTATAAAGTGCCACGAAATGGCCTCATCTCAGCATGTTGCTGGTGGCTTCCAGCGCTGATACTCCGATGAGACCATCAAGTGAGAGAAACATGTTAGACCTTTGTCCAGGAGTGGACGTCTTTCGGCTGAAATGATGATGTGTTAAGATTTAGAGACTCCTGCAAGCATGACAGGGAATTGCTTTGACATCGGTACGGGCGGCTTGGAAGAACGTGCTTCATTGAGACCCAAGTGGCGTGGAGACCTATGCGTACACTGGAAAATATGATCTATCGAGCACACATTAAAGTGATTTTCATTAAGATTATACAATATCAACAATTTTTTGAAAAACAGTAAATAATAGTACATTTTGAAGCGAGGGGTGTAAGTGAAATTTTGGATACTAGGGTGGTAATTCCCGACAGCCGCAGGCTGGAGGGGATTAAAGACCCGAGTTTGCAATATTCTTACCCCCGGAGATACACACAATGTTTTTCATCACACTTGCGAATAAAAAACTAAATTTTGAGCATGATGAGCCAATGTGAATACCAATCAAAAAGTAGCTAAATTGTATCCCTACTTGTAATTTGCTATATTGAAAATTCACAAATTGAACCGTAAACTTGTAACCGTCCGTTTCGGTTACAGTTTACGGGTTACCCTAAAAATGAACAGTCATAGGTAGACGACTGTTGATTTTTATATGGGGTAAATGTCATGTAAAATATTTGTAGACATTTTTTGGAAATTTAGCAAATTAATTTATTAAGCAAATAATTCTTAAATACGGTGACATATCAAACATTCGTCCGCCATTTCTTGGCAGGTGAGGCATCGAAGGCACAGACCTATTACGGTATTCAGCCACGATTGAAAATTATGTATAAAATATTTTAAACGGCTGTTAAATCAATCAAATTAAGTAAATCATTTTATACATAAACAAAAATATTATATTATAAATGTCAGTATTTTAAAAGTAAAACTCATTTATGCTACTTGGTTTGCATGAATACATGACATTATTAAAGAAAAAAGCTATAACTCCCCAGGGAGTTGTAGCTTTTTTTCACAATCCATAACTCCCGCGGGAACAAAATAGGTCTTTTTCCTTCAGCACATCTGCATGAAATCAAGATCTTTTCCGAACAAGTATGATGAAAAATACAAAACAGTAACGTTAACTGTTTACTGTAACATTTCTAAGTATTGAAAAAACGATAAAAACTCATTACATTTTAGCTACTCAAAACAGTAAAATTTACTGTCATTTCTGAACAGAAAATTTACTGTTTTGTTCGATAGGTTCATATGGAACTGTTTAAAGCATTAAACGTTAATGCAATTTCAATTGTTTTATATAGTTTTTGCTCAGTGTGGAAGTGAAGAAGCACGACGAAGTGTGGCTGGAAAACTTAAGGCATATACGGCACAGCCGTCACAAGGCTGGTAGCCTGGTCTCATATTTAGAGGCTCAACAAACACATACATGCGACTTATGCGGCAAGTGCCGTGCAGTTAGCGGATATGCATATTTATAGTTATACTGGCTGTCTCAACCGCTCTTGACCGCTGTGTGCTACATAATATCCGTCAGCGAGGCATGATGAGCCAATGTGAATACCAATCAAAAAGTAGCTAAATTGTATCCCTACTTGTAATTTGCTATATTGAAAATTCACAAATTGAACCGTAAACTTGTAACCGTCCGTTTCGGTTACAGTTTACGGGTTACCCTAAAAATGAACAGTCATAGGTAGACGACTGTTGATTTTTATATGGGGTAAATGTCATGTAAAATATTTGTAGACATTTTTTGGAAATTTAGCAAATTAATTTATTTAGAATTATAATTTAAGTAATAAAAATACAGTAAAAACATATTTCTTTAATTATTTTTTACAATAAATCCAATTCGACGCGAGCCCCCCTGCCAACAAGTGTATATGTAGGGGTCAGTTATCTCTACAGCTTCTGTGAGTACATATGGCTACAGCAAACGACCTACATAGTAGGTACCTACGTGTATATGTACACTGTAAAGTTTACTGTTTAAGTGTGCGATATGTTTTCCATTGTTTAATGCGGGTTATGAGCGTGAAGCCTGAAAGTAGGGCATCCCGCTTACAGGCTTACTTTGAGAAAAACCAGATAGCTTTATTTACACCAGGATTGAGGCAGAAAAATAATCATGCCTTCGTGATAGTAAACAGTTACCGCGCTGGGTGTTTGGGGAGAAGTGAAAACGAATAAGGTTTGCGCTTTTTATTTTTAAATAACTCCAAAACTACTGCACTCGACTCGTGCACTATTAGTGCTTGAAGATGGACACCTATATGCTACCACCAGGTTGACTCTGACATATTCGTTAACGTGTGCGTAACTTATTTTCTATGTAGAGATGTATAGAAAGCAGAGACTGAATAACCTCTTCCCCGATAAAAACCTTCGTCCCTTTAAGACGGCTAACCCAAAAAAAGACCAGTTTGAACTGTTAGCCTATCCCTGTCCAAAAAATCTAACCAAATAGCCCCTTTATAAGGGACACCCTAACAATTTAGCGCACTTTATAAAAAAAATCCTTATTGTTTTTGCCAACTTTTGTAACTGGCCAGTGTTACTATAAATTTCGGACGACATAATCCATATTTTGTTAGTTACAAATATACTGAAATTACTATGTTAGTACCTAAACTAAGATGTTGTATTGATTGACATTATGAAACCTTTTACAATTTCTAGTAAAATAGACACTGTCAATTCCGAGAACATCATATAGTATAGTAGACAATCGCTCGCTGTCGGATGCGAAGTAATGTGTGCCTTATGAACAAGGTAAACGGTTTAAATTAGCACGCTTAAGCACACAGATTACCTCTTTATAAGGCTAACCATTATAAGCAATATGCTTGTGTTAGTTGGGCGGATGATAAGGACTTTGTAAAGGTATTGGGATACCTCTTAATCATAAGGGTTAGCGCTTAGATATGAGCTTTAAAAGCAAAATGAAAGGGTTTGTCGAGCAAAGGACATGGTATGTTGAATTAAGCCTTATGCAAAATCCATACAAAACCCTTTATAAGGGATAGTGAGCCGGTCCCTGATAGAAAGTAAGTTACGTAGACGTTAGCGTCGTTAGCGAATAATTGTCAGTGTGACACTGTTAAGGCAGTCGTGATAAGGTTACTAATATCCCGCGGCCTATCAATTTCCAAACGCTTCTAGTTCTCATGGATCCTACCATCACTGGAATTCTTCTTAAACACATACAAGAAAATAATATAAAACTTTAACAGCTCTACATTTTCTAGTAAAATCATCTTATCTTATGTCTATTGTCCATTTCTTATATCTCCTTATGTTGGTATGCCTTCTAATTGTCAAAACTGTCACCTTTCCCGCTCTTTTTCTAATAAACTGTACATGTCCTGTGTTGTCTGTGATGTCCATAACAATAAACGTTTTTTGTTTAAGGTACCTACCATAAGTCCTTTTACCAAACCAAAATTTATCATACACCGAACATGCTTATCGTGCGTGGTACGTCTTGAAACGTCGTCATTGGCAAAATCCCTCCTGCCAAAACACAAGAGGGGAAAGCCAGGAAAAAAAAACGTGAGTTAAACTTAGCTTAATGTTATTATGGCTCACGAGTGTTTAAATTCAAAAACTATTTATCTTAAAAAACGTGTACCGAACAAATTTCAACTCAATCGGTCCGGTACTTTCGGCTCAAATTTGCTGTGACAGACGAACGGATAGATGGACAGACACAGAGAATAATCCTATTAGGGTTCCGCTTCCTTTTTCCGTCTGAAATACGACATCGTGAAAAAGTAAAAAAATGGTGTGACGGTAGCAAATCAGAGCGTGAGCATGACTCGCACTTTTTCCTTAATTCTGCAGTATTTATAACTCCTAATGATCGTTTCACTTCCACACCCACCACCGGTAGTCGTACCATAATAGTGACATTGAAAGGTTTTTACGAGTATTTGATAACCGACCATAATACGTAGGCGGCCAGCATTTACATAAATTATTACAAAGCAATTTGGGTCAAGGTCGTATGACGCCATTTTTACCCGACTACGGCGAAAACGAGGTGGGTGTGTATGTTTGTGTCCATATAAAGTGTGTCGTAGCGTCGATACTAATGAGTTCATTTTGATGAATGTAGTTTCATTCATTTCATTTGATGGTGATTAATCGTAAATTTAGTGCTCTGATTTAGGAACAGACGACGTCAAAGATATGTTTACATTTTTAGGACATAAGTAGTCGGAGTAGAGTGCAGAAGTGTAAACATACACTGTGGGCCCATATAACCCGACAGATTTTTTACCGCGCATTCCTGAGGTCACAAATAGTAAAAAATGTTATATGACTTTTGTTCAAATTCAGCAAAAAAATTTTTTGGGTGTGGGTTGTGTTTTCTGCACACGACACGTTATTTCTTTGTTGAAAAATTGCAAGGAATAAGTCATTTGTTTTTAATTTACAGATACATTTTACGAGTTTCCTTTGAAACTTTAATGTCTGTTAGTAGGTATGTCTAAACCATGATATGATATGATATGATATTTATTGGTAAATATTTACATTTACAAGTCCTTTTATATACAATTATCTTGTGATAGATTTTACATTGTTTTACTTACTATACTCATGTATTAAAAATATTACAATATTACAATACAATACAACGAGATATTAATATACTCCTATATAGTTTAGTAGGTACACGATTGAGCCAATGACCCGTGGCCATCGAAAAACTCGTCAATGGTATAGCAAGCCATTTCTAGTAGTACAGCTTTTAGTTTGCGGAGAGTCACATAGTGGCAACGTTGCAGCCAAAAAGGCGTTTTACACTGGTCACATATTCACAATAATTGTCATTATCTCTAAAACAAGACCAATTTGAGAAAAATCTTTATGACATTTTAGTCTCTAAAGGCGATCAAGAATACACCTTTTAAATCTGTCGAGTTATATGGGCCCACGGTGTATATTTGATATTTGACGTCGACTGAACAAGCGTGGCGGCATAGTAACATTTTACTCGAAAACTAAAGCTTTGAATACCTCGACTTTTCAAGAAATTATATGTGCTACCCGCTATTCTCTTAAATATGTCGTAAGAGTCACCTGTTGAAGAGAAAATACCCCTTCTCTGATTTGAGGATTTTAGGTAAATCTCCGTCGCTATGATGGCTCCTAAAATTGTGCTATAATAACAACTCTAAGCGAAAAACCCTAGGCGTAAAAATCCAAGAATTCGAGGTTTAATTCTCGATATTTCTCTCCTCCAAAACTAACGAAAACATTTTATAAACTTCACGCAAACTTTGCGCCTGTTTGCCATCGACGTAGTATAATAAAATAGATTACCATTTAACGTTGACATTTATATAAAACCTTCATCAATCTCTGTAGTTAATTTCCAAATAACAAATAAGAAATTGTGTAATCCCTGCCCTTAGCCTTGTAAGGTAGCTTTATGGCTGGGATATCCTTGGCCGAATATTTATCCATTCATAGACTTTGTGTTTGTATCTTTAGTCTCCGCTCAATTTAAATTTTACACGACTCGTAAAAACACGTGCCGAGGTATTTTAAGCTTTATTAGGCCTAAGGGCCCGATCCGAAGAATGATTGAGAGATGCTTAAGATCTTGGAAAGAGATTGAAAAGATCGATAACTAAACGATATGTCAAAATTGACGTTTATTTCGATTCTGCTGTGATCTCAATAAGATCTATTTACGATATTTCTAACGTCAAAGTGACATTGGTTACCCGAATCGTGTTGCTTCTGTCAATTATACGACATACAAACGATGTCTAATTGAGAACTTATATCTAAACCAGAACTTATCGTTATCTTATCTTTTCCATATTTCATTCTTCGAATAGGGCACGTTAGAGCGTTCTCACATTGTCAGATACGATATCGGATGTAGGATCTTGGGCTATAACCGTGAAAATTGAAGTTCCTCAATTGCGGCCTTTTTCCCTGTCACTGTAATTACGTCTAGTGAGAGAAAGATTCCCGCAATTTACGAATTTCCCCTGTATCCGCGTATTCAGGCCACGGGCGTGCCATCTTTAGCGGTCATGCACTATCAAACAAACAATATGCATACATATACGCATACAAACAAATATAATCTTTATATAATATAATTTGACGACCGGTTTGGCCTAGTAGGTAGTGACCCTGCCTACGAAGCTGATGGTCTCGGGTTCAAATCCTGGTAAGGGCATTTATTCGTGTGATGAGCATGGATATTTGTTCCTGAGTCATGGGTGTTTTCTATGTATTTAAGTATTTATACATATTTATATATTATATATATCGTTGTCTAAAGTACCCTCAACACAAGCCTTATTGAGGTTACTGTGGGACTTAGTCAATTTGTGTAATAATGTCCTATCATATTTATTTTATTTATTTATTTACAATCGGTCCGACAGCTGACGGGGGCTTCGGCATGGCTAAAAGTATCAGAAGCGTCGCACCGATATCGGATGTCGGAAGGCGCCTATGAGAAAAACTGCTGCAGGAGAGTGCCGCATGGCATTAAGTGCGCCTTTTTGCGTTATCTTTCGTTTCTCAGTATAAATGATTTCGTCAGGTGACAAGCAAAACTCACTAATTACTAAACAATAATTAAATAATAAAAATCAACCTTATTTCAGTACTAATATGGTTCATTATGGCCATGGACTTGT
Organism: Cydia pomonella; assembly: GCF_033807575.1. Classification (NCBI taxonomy): domain Eukaryota; kingdom Metazoa; phylum Arthropoda; class Insecta; order Lepidoptera; family Tortricidae; genus Cydia; species Cydia pomonella. Next base: position 34,590,319 of record NC_084704.1, read on the forward strand.
GGTGGTAATCAGTGAGTTTTGTATAAATAAAAGAAAAACACATATGTCTTAAATTTTACTTTTATCCGATATCGGACCGTGCAATGTGAGAACGCTCTTAGGAAAGACAGATATTGATTTTAGCACATACAGTTGTTTCAGGGGGTGAGGGGGGGGGGGGTCGTAGGCAGTAAAACGGCAACCAAACCTCGGGCCGTGAATATTTGATGAAGGAATCTCGTGGATTCAGACATGGATACGGTGAGCAATGTCACACAAATTGTATAGTTGCCTATTACTTGGGGTTTGGATCCGATTGTGTAACAGATGGGAAGGTTACGATAATCTGGATTACAATAGGTTATCTAATAAGGAAATGACAAATCGAGAATACAGGATAAGTTCAATGTTGGATAGTAAGGTAGAAGTTAGGACAACAACAAGGTAGAAGTACTAGTGCTCGACGCTGCACTAGTCACCGACATGGACACTTTATTTCATGGAAATATAGGTTAAATTTGAACAACGAAGATTTTTCTGTATTCAAACTTAATCCTTGTCACTTTGACATAAAGTGCCCATGTCGAGTACTAGTGCAGCGTCGAGCACTAGTACTTCTACCGTATGAGAAAGTTTCAAGATTGTTTTAAAGAATGTAAACGGGAAGAATGTGCAATATAATAGCAGTTCATTACTACTGAAGCTACGCACAAAATTTCACGAAAATCGGTTAAGAATTGCGACCTGCTGAGGAGAACATCCGGACATACGAAAGCAGTTTGCCCGAGTCAAAACGAAGACCTTCGCTAACGCTTCGGTCAATTAAAAATAGGTAGACATAGACATCAGTCATGATATGTCGTGAGCGGAGAGCCTCAAGCAACCAAATAAACCAAAAAAAAAAGAAAAGTAAGTTGTTCAAAAATCAACAACAAAGTCCGAATGATGGACCATTATCTTATATAAAAGTTATAATTAAGTATATAAGAAAACTGGAGAAAGCTAATAGTAGTATGCCTCTTCTAGAATTGATAGTTAGGAAAAGAAAGATGGAAAGATAGAGGCTTCCATCTATAGCGTTTTAATGTTGGGGTTTTCGAGATTTGCTTACCTCGGAGCATTGAAGACGAAACATTTCTATATCTGCCTCTCTATCACTTGAATGTACAAGAGGGAAAAAGAGGTAGACAACAAAATTTCTATTTTCAGCGTTCGCGGAAGGCTCTCAGGTCGTTTTTCCTCAGTCGAGTCACTTTCATTATATAATGAGCTGAGGTGTAGGGGAGATAGACTCGACGTTGTGACTGATGGCGGGCGTCGAGCGGGAAATTAATATTTCACTCGCAAAAGGATACAAAATGGCGTTGCGTATGTCAACCGTTTTTGAATATCTTACTGCTTATGTACTACACATTGCAAATTGAGTAATCAATCTACTCGCGTTGGCCCAAATACCTAAAAATTGCTCGAGCGTGGGATACCTGCGGTCACTATGCCTGTCACGTTCTAACAAGCCCGTAAGTGCGAATGTGACAAGCATAGTGACAAGTGATAAAAATATAACCATGCTGCCACTGCTGGTATATGTCTAAATTATAACAGTGGTTTCGCGCAAGACAGTAAATAAGTTAATGTGAAAGAAGTCAGACATAATTATTACTAAACAATTTACGTAGGGCCCATTTCTCGAACGATATTAGTCTAATATTATTAGTGTGTTACCATGGTAACCCATGCGATTTGACAGTTTATGGACTAATAATATTAGTCAAATACCGTTCGAGAAATGGGCCTCTGTCAAGTCGTATAGGTTACCATGGCAACACAGTAATAATATTAGCCTTATACGTTCGAGAAATGGGCCCCTGATGTGGAATAAGTCTGTATTTTTTACAGCATTATAAAAAATCTAATCAAATAATTAAATAACATTAATTTTCAGGCAACTACATACCTTACAAACTAACATGCATACAATAATAAAAATCTTAAACGCTAAAAATCATTGAGCGACGCAGTTTTCTGTGCATTGCCTGTTCGGGTGCAGCATTCGGCAGATTCCCAAGGAACCGCCGAAACACACCATTTCTTGCAGAATAGTTGATAATACTAGTGGCTCTGTGAACTGTAGACCTTCGTTCTTCGTCATTCCTTAATTCGTTGACGCTTAACTCCTTTATACCAACTTCCGCATTTTAAAAAATCCGAAAAATAGAACGACTTTTATTCGCATAGAATCTTGTCATAAGATTTTAACGAGAATCGATTAATAATTGTTACCTGTAGAGAACATTCGGCCATTGAGTCTTCGGTCAATAACTTCAACAGGTTTATTTTTCAAATATTCGTTGATGTGAACCAACCAGACAACCATAAGGTGTTCAACCTTTAAGACGGTTATAATTATTACACTGGTGCCGGATCCGCTTGCTCCAGTCGGAACACTGTCTCAGCAAAAATTCTATATACACGGTGCCCGTGAGTATTGCGAGAGATTTTAACAGTATATTCCTGATCATATTTAAAGACTAAAATGCCGTATAAACTTTTTTGGTATTCGACTCATTTCAGAGTTGCCACTAAAAAAAAACATCTTTTTATCGTTACTTAGTGAAAAACGGCTTTTTGATGGCGATGTTGCCACGATGGGACCTAGTTCAAATATCCTTACTGATAGATGTCAAAAAGTGAGAGGTAATACTTTGCAAAAAAGAGTTTTCACAAAAAAGTTCAAAATATTTTTGACTTACAGTTGTACAAATAGCGTTTACATTTTATGTACAAATACATAAAAAAATAAACAATATTTTTTTTGTGAAGTTTACCTAAGGCGTGATTAAAATCTCTGGTGTTCCTCGTGGGCACCTTGTATAATTTATAATTTAGTATTATAAATGCGAAAGTTACTCTATCTCTTACCGATGAAATCGCTACACTAATTTAGATAAAATTTTGTTTTTAACAAATGTGTCACCGTTTGAGGAGTACAATCTATGTTTTTATTATTTGTCCCCACTCGGTGGGAATAAAGAGGTAATTCTATATTTAATCTCCATGTGTATAACCTTCTTGGAATTGAGTAAGTGTAGACCAAATAATGTCGCTAAATTTAATACAAAGCAGCGTGAAACATGGAACTTGGGTTTCAAAGCATTGTTACGTTACCTACGTTTAACTCGATTTAGTGAACGATTCAATGGGGTTCACTCAATAGGGTATTTAGTTAACATATAATAAGCAACGCCACCCATTGAGAAGGTCTCAGTAATTTAGTTAGAGAATCCATCTTAAAATAGTCTACTCACCTACTCGTAATTAATTACTTATACAGAGAACATATTTAGTAATAATAAACATGTAATAATTTACAGAATGAATATATAGGTCATACTGAGCAACTTTTTGAAATAAATAATATTTTTACTTCTCACTTTTGGTACAATAAAGTTTAAATATTTAAAAATGACAGACAATTCTAAAAACCCCAAACACATTTAGGTAGCGTTGTTTTATCACAGAGTGCCTACCTACCTCCTGTCGCCATCATCAGATCAGCTCGATGGTACCATAATATTGCATTGTCACCCGACTTACATATGTATGCAAATTTTCAGCTTCATCGGAAACCGGGAACTGGGTCAAATTTAACTTGCAAGATTTGTGTCATACATACTAACAGGGCAAGTTAAATAAAAGCTTGTAAAAATAAAGACAATGTGTAATAAACATTAACAATTAAAAAGGTGAGAAGTGTGTTTATTGTTCTTAAAAGTGTATAATTTGTTTGAAACAGTGAGAGTGAGAAAGTTGCGCGGAAACAGACGTCACAATTGTCACACTGAATAATTTAAAAGTGTTATCGAGAATTAAATTAACTACAATGACAGCAGTTTGAAAATGTTATTTTGTGTTGCGTTTTATAATTTGTAATGTAAGATGAGGGATAAGGACTTTGGAGGATTTAACAACTGGACACGCCTTGAATGTAATTTTCTGTACAGTCTGCCGATTTTGGCGGGGGTACGTCAAATGTATGACTATTAGTACGTAACGTACAAATAGCTATGTCAGATAAACGTCAGTCCATCAATACATATGACCATTGGCCGAGGTTTTCGACAGGGTAAGCTCTTAAAGGCGACTCCGGTTGTTAAATCCTCCAAAGGTAAGACAAAGAAAAATACTTTACAAAATCGTTAGTATTTGTTTTGTCCCAAGCAATATAATCTCTGACGCATTGGGGTAACTTCGAATATGGAGTAATTTTGAAAATCACTCATTTTCACACACTCGCGATTTTCACTCATTATTATTTACTTATTGTTATTTCGTGTCGTGTTGTGTTATGTGTCGACCGATATTCCCTAGTGTGCAAAATGTCAAACAAGACCATATGTGGACCAGACCGGACGGTAGTTCGGAAAACAAGCGTAGGTAGAGGATGTTGATGTCAACTTTAGCCAGTCTTTCTCTGAGTCTACAGGGACAATGCCGTCCTCGAAACGCCCGAGGTAATTTTAAAGCTTAAAGTATACATATGTGATTAAGTCCCTTAAAAGTAAATAATAATTTATACTAACGAAATAACGGTACATTTTCTATGAAATCTCATTTTGAGAGAAAACGGTTTCCAGTAACTAAATCTTAACAAATCTCATTGATTCTTATAGTTTCTTGTTTATAGCTTCGCTTTTAGAAAAAAACGTTTTGATAATTTTGAAAACAAAATGGATAACTTAAAAACCTAGTTTTTCATTGTGCCAATACTATAGGTACAAAAAAACATGGAGAATGTAAAATATTTAGAAGTGGAAATACGTTTTCTCTTTTTGTATGGACGATCACGTGCTATACTTCCCTCTTAACGAGATATACTGTATACTTATAACCCATTTGATATTGCATTCACTATGCACAAACTGCAGATACGTCAACACACTTCCCATATGCTTTAAAAAACGCGTGGGAGCGATTGTTCGCATCGCGTTAATGACGCCGCGTAACTTTGTCGTTTCCTTTCCTGCATTCGCGATGGCGTGGTGCGGGAAAAAATAAAATACTTTTTTAATGACAATTAGTGTTAGATCTGTTCCGTGAAACCAAAGAGAATTGATTGTATTAGAGAGGTAGTCGAAGAAAAAAACGTGTTCCTCATTTTGACATCCAAAACAGATGGCGCCATATTGCGCCGTCTATTTTGCGGTCCCTGAATTGTCAAACGTCAACTTTTGACCATCAGAGTTACCGCAAAATGTATGGAGCGGTAAGAGGGCACGCAGCGGAAATGAGAATGTTGAGATGGATGTGTGGAGTGACGAGAAAGGATCGGATTAAGAATGAGTATATAAGGGGAAGTTTGAAAGTAGCACCGGTAGCGGAGAAGATAAGGAGTGGTAGGTTAGCGTGGTATGGGCATTTAATGAGGAGGGATGAATGCCATATAGGAAAAAGAATGTTAGGAATGAATGTTGATGGACGGAGAGCGGATGGTAGACCCAAAAATGTGTCTAAGAGTATGTATATGGATTGTGTGAAAGAGGATATGAGAAAGAAAGGAGTGAGTGCTGAGGTGACGAAAGATAGAGGAGAATGGAAGAGAAGAACATGTTGTGCCAACCCCACATAACGTGGGATAAGGGCAGGAGGAAGGAAGGTATGGAGCGGTACAGCGCCATCTCGTTTACCTGTGAAATTCGAAGCACGAAATGGTCTTAGATTTTACGCATCTAAATTAATGTCTTTGGTGAAACTGTATCAGTTAACTGCAGGGGGCCTACCGCAAAAAACGAAATTCGCAAATTGCGGGATCTTTCTCTTTTACTCTTACTAAGACGTAATTAGAGTGACAGAGAATAATGCCGCAATGACCCAACTTCGATTTTCGCGGTTATAGCCCAGATCTATCTACAACTATTTACATAATATAATATAATAGTGGCTCTGTGAGCTGTAGACCTCGCGAGCATAGTTTAAAACTCAATATCACTCCGCCATTTTGAAAAAAATCCAAAACCTGATACGACGAAATAAATCTATTTAATGATCAAACCTGCTCACAAAGCTTCACGTGAATCGGTTGAGAATTGCGACCCGTAGAGGAGAACACCCATACAAAAGCATTTTTGCCCAAGCTGAAACGAAGACCTTCGCTAACGCTTAGTCAATTATACAATTATCAACATAATCTATGCAACTTTTGTAACAATTTTCAATAATCGCAGTTTTCGTCGTATTTTTTTTAACGAAACTAAAAAGTTCCAATAACAAAATTCCGATATTTCGATATTGGTCCTCTTCAATTCCGGTATTCGGTCCGATGTTCCTATGTTTCGGGATTCCGCAATTCCAGTATTCATACACTACTATTAGGATACTACAAACATAACGGTCTACAAGTATTTTAAAAATATTTTTGTATCAAAAACGCCTCAAATATATTCTTCAGACGAAGCACATCCGTTCTTATAACGAAGTAGAAGAATCACAAAGAAATCAAAGAAACTTCGTTGGGATCGATCGAGCCGCGCTTTTTGTATGGCACCGGAAATTTCATCATCGGCGGAACAAACTTTAAAGGCAAATGGCGCGGGGTGGCCCTTCACATGCATATTATAGGGCTTCGCGTTGGATGCGGATTGGTGTGGGAGCGGGACATCTCTATATGAGTATATAGTTGTCTTGCTCACACATTAAGCGGCGTGTGGATTGTCATCAGTGTGATGAGTAATAACCGCGATATACATGGTGTTTATTTAGTCGTCTGTAATCATTTACAGACTGAATATATACACTCAGGAGCAAAACTGTCCCAATAGTAGCATATTATTAGAATGTGGAGAAGTTGATGTCGATGAAGGGGAGGGACACATGATTAATACATAACAGTACTCCTTGAAATTTTCTTCAAATCCGCGTAATATATGATGTACTTTGGCATTTACGGTTATTTTGTAATTTCGAATCGAAAAGTAGAAAAAAACACATTTTAATTTTTTCCAATATTTTTATTTTCGTCCTATGGAAACTCCAAATAGATAACCATATATAATTAAGAAGTTGTGCCACTATAAAATCAAGTTACTTTTAGGTGACTTATAGTTCGGTGCAAAAGTGTACCATTAAAAACAGCCATAGAAAGTGTCTGTTAGTTCAATGTTAAAGACGACTGTTATTCTGCCATAACTAGAAAACTATGTGCACGATTTAAACAGTTGATACCTCATTTTAGAGGGGCTAAATTTCTTAATTATGTATGGTTCCCTATTTGGAGTTTTCATAGGAGGAACTAGAAATATTGGAAAAAATTAAAATGTGTTTTTTTTCTACTTTTCGATTTTAAATTACAAAATAACCGTAAATGCCAAGAACATCATATGTTAGGCCGATTTTTAGAAAATTTCAAGGAGTACTGTTATGTATTAATCATGTGTCCCTCCCCTTCATCGACATCAAATTCTCCACATTCTACTAATATGCTACTATTGAGACAGTTTTGCTCCTAAGTGTATAGATCATACTGAGCAACTTTTACTATGGGACCAACCTTGAAATCGCAAAAAAAAACTCCCATAGAAAATGTCAAGGTCAGACAGCCAAAATGTATGAAACAGCCAATTCTTTTTTCGTGATCTCGGGGTTGGTCCCATAGTGAAAGTTACTCATTATGACCTACATATATAATTCACCCCGTAAATTATTGCAGGTGACTAAATAAACAAGGTATGCGAATTGCGCAAGCGAAAGCATGCAATCTAAATCAAACATGCAAATAGGGAATTTATATAATCGTATGGCATAAGTATAAATAAGTTTTTGGCAAAAATTTCATTTTTGGTACAAGCTTTTATCGCTGACTGTACTTTTCTTTCCACAAGTAACTAATACTCATCGAACAATTCTAAAAACTCCAAACACAATTAGGTTAAGTTGTTTTATGGGCTCGGAACCGGTTTATTTTTAAATCCCGAAATAGCCGAATATTTTTAATTATTTTATACTCTTTACGTAGGACTGGATCATGTATTTAGGTTACAACTTCGCATTATTAGATAGTCCCATTAAAAATGAAATAATAAACCAAAGAACGAAAAAGAACGTAATAATACCGGTATTTTTTGTATGAAGGAAAAACCGGTTCCGAGCCTTGGTTTTATCACAGAGCTCCTATGGCCTGACCTCCTGTCTCCATCATCAGATCATCTCGATGGTACCATAATATTGCATTATCACCCGACACATATGTATGCAAATTTTCAGCTTCATCGGAAACCGGGAAGTTTGATTTGTTTGAGTTGGATTTGTTTTATTAGTATTTTTTTTTTATCTTTATTTAGTATTATTATTATTTTTTGTGAATGTATTTAGTATTGGTATTATTTCTCTCACTGACATATTTTCTCTTCATGTATAATTAATAATTTAGCGTGTAAGTGCTTTGGTGTAATGACATACTGTAAACTTGCATTGTATTTAAGTGAATAAATGAATAAATAAATAAGTGGGTCAAATTTAACTTGCAAGATTTGATTACAGACACAACGGTCAGGTGAAAGTAAATAAAAGCTTGTAAAAATAGGCAATTATTTACATTAAAATTATTCGTTAGTATTTTAAACGTTGACAGGATGCTGATCCAAGCAGCGGCGTGGGGTGTGAGATGCAGCAGATCCTTAAAACGATTTGGGTGATAGCGTTTCTGGCAATTTTTGATGGATTTCTTGTATGGAGAAAAGAGTAAAGGAATCTTGAAGGGTCCAATATAACTGATAATCTTATATCACAATTTTAGACTTCCTCAAAGCGAATATTTTATCTACTTTGAATGTTAAGCACAAAAATTATATGGATGTTATTTTTTTAAATTAAAAATAAATAAATAAATAAATATTATAGGACTTTTTTACACAAATTGACTAAGTACAACAGTAAGCTCAATAAGGCTTGTGTTGAGGGTACTTAGACAACGATATATATAATACATAAATATTTATAAATACTTAAATACATAGAAAACATCCATGACTCAGGAACAAATATCCATGCTCATCACACGAATACATGCTCTTACCAGGATTTGAACCCGGGACCATCAGCTTCGTAGGCAGGGTCACTACCCACTAGGCCAGACCGGTCGTCAAAAAGTAGGAGGAAATTAAAAAGTAAGAGGTAATCCCGCTGATTGTCATACTTTAATTAACAAATCATTTTTAAATTACTGCAGTTTCCTCAAATTTATTATGACCACATGAAAAGTCTCAGATTGAAAGAAAGTTCTAAGAAAAAATCATGCATACGTCTATTACTTAATTTTAATTACTAATTATTATGCTTTGCCTTTTCTTTTTTAACTCGGGTGAATATCACCAAGCCTCAATTACTCCCTTTGTTAACAATCTTCTAAACTTTGTTAAAAATAGCTCCAGTTTAGCCTATTGTGACGAAAGGGTAACTACGGAACCCTACACTGAGCATGGCCCGACATGCTCTTGGCCGGTTTGTTTAAGTATGGGCAAGCTCTTCTGTCCTGCCCAAAGTATAGGATATAACTTTATATTGCAGTTGTTTTTTTATAAAACTAGTTCACAGAACTACAAATTTAAATAAACAGACAAACCAAGAATGGTGAAGAATGTCGCATATTCCGAGATTGCGTTAGGAATTTATTGTGAACCCTGACAAGTTGTCGCGTGGTTGACTAGGTATAGGATATAAATCACTTTCTTTTTTTTTGCAAAGTTGCTTCAATGAAAAACGACGAAGTTAAGGCCCAGTAAGTTCGTGTTTTTTTCAAACTCACTAAGCGTAACAAGCATGAGCAATTTGATCTATGAATTATATTCTAAAGTATTAAATTATATATGGAATAATATTTTCTCAAACTTGCTATGAAATGATGACATGACTTACGTCAAATTAGGTCCGGAAATACTACATATCAGATGCGATGAGTGAAGTTGATATGTAAATGAATTTCATACTGCCTTACACACCTAGGACTGTAAAGCAACCTTCTTTTGTTTTTAACGTCAAATTATCGCGTATTCTCTATCCGGCTTCGCTACGCTCAGCCGTATATATCTACTTGGCCTGCAACCCTACGTTTCCCGGCCTCTATAGCAATGTACTATTACAACAACAATAAATTGCTCTGATAATTAGCTTAAGATAATTATATGTAATACTGTCTTACTATTCATAAGTGCTTGTGGCTAGGCCTACATGAATAAAGTATATTTGAACTGAACTGAACTGAGCGAAATGGAGGTGGTTTTTGACTTTATTTTTTTATACGTTTAAATAAATAAAAAGTAATCTATAGATAGGTACGTTCCCTCATACATGATATTGCAGATTTTTAGAAAGAATTTTCATATTTTTAGCTCTTATGCATAATTTGTTACAAATTTTAAAGTGCATTTTAGCCTTATATGTTCGTGATTTTTTTTCTCCAATTTTTCTATCGAGCGAAAGTCAGGATTCAGGATTTAAATTGATACAGTCCCACGAAAAAGGCCTCAAGATTGCTAATAAAATGTATGCCAGCCGTATTGTAATCCAAAAAAGCGCTACGGCTTTTTAAAAACTTCCGTTTTCTGAACCTACTGCACCTTAAACAAGCAAAAAAAAAAACAAAAATGGTGAGGAATGTTTTTAAAGATTCTGTTAGGAATCGAATGTAGACCCAAGGCGTCTCGTGGACTATCGAAATTTTATTGACACCTCGTGACAAGCAGGTAGTACGGGCCTGGTATAAAAAACTATGAATAGAACTGGCCACTAGTGTTGGTGAACACTCGAGTCCTTTAAATTCTCTACTTTAACTCAACTCAGTTTTTCAGACTTTAACAATTAAGTCGTAACTTGAATTATTTTTTACTTTAAAATTAAAGTAAGTAATCTAAACTTCCTGCCGAGGTTTAAAATTAAGAAGCTTTAAAATTATTGATGGAACCTATATTGAGAACCTGAATACATAGCACATTACGATACAAGGGCGAACAATAGGAAATTCAAAACGAGTGGCGATCAATGCAAACACGACCGAAGGGAGTATTTTAAATCGACACGAGTTGCGAATTACCTATTCGCACATGTATCATACTACGTTTTACAGTACCCTTTAAAAGTTTTGACATAGGCACGTAAAGTACTAATTAACGCACTAATGCTGTAAAGCAGCGCTGTGTGTATATGTACTGTAAAACTACTTAACAAACGATTCGACCCGGAAATTAAGACTCGGAGAGTTTAAAAGCGCAGTTTCGTAAATAAGGGTCGAGTTGTCGAGTTCTTCAAATATCGACTCATAAGACTCGAGTTCCTTCCAACTCTAGTGGTCACTGGCCGTTCCGTCACAGGATGTGTATAATGGCTAGATTCCTGTTTTCTGTTTGTGTACTTTGTTAGCGTTAAAAAAAGGCAGGATGTTGAAGCACCTTGATGTTGATGGAGTTTATCTTTTTATTTTCCCATGCAACAAACAAGTAAGTACTTTACAAATATGGAGACTTGGGCTGGACCATGCTAACTGCACTCATCCCCTTATTAATAAAATTTTACAAGCCTCAATATTTTTATCGCTCTTTTCTAAATACTTATGACAAAACGACAAGCGATAAATAGCTATTACTATTATTTTATATTAATCGAGGGCTTGAAACAGCGCTTTAAAGATTTGGATGAAATTTGCAATAAAATATCTTTGGGGTAAATCTGGATTTTTTCTAAAAATATTAAGTTTTGAATTAAAAAATAACAATTTTCGTCTGACGAAAATTGTTCAAAAAATCTCGTTTTTAAAACTCTTTTTTTTAAATAAATATTATAGGACATTATTACACAAATTAATTAAGTCCCACAGTAAGCTCAATAAGGCTTGTGTTGAGGGTACTTAGACAACGATATATATAATATATAAATATTTATTAATACTTAAATACATAGAAAACACTCATGACTCAGGAACAAAATATCCATGCTCACACGAATAAATGCTCTTACCAGGATTTGAACCCGGGACCATCAGCTTCGTAGGCAGCACGAAGCAATTTCCAAAACCCAAATAAGCTGCATTGTCATTATTTAACCTACCTACCCAAAAATCATATATTCATTGTCGTTTATTATTGGACGCCGGACGGGGTTTCAATTGTCCCTGACCCGAAAGTCGGCCCGCCACCCCGCGAAAGAGGCCCATGAAATTGGTTAGGTTAGCAACCTTGACCACAGGGGTCCGTAGTTCCCAATGGCCCAAGCCGGACTGATCACCGCAAACTGGTCCGCACCCTATTTATAGGCTCGGGGAAAAATCTTGTTAGCGCCATTTACCGGAGCGCACAGCGACATCTAGTTGACGTACTTAATAACTAATTAAGTGTTTTTCAAATCTACTGGATGCAAGAGCATCGATATCGGTAGTGATGTTGGCGATAATGTAAATTGTATTAGTATTAGTAATAAGATCAAATTACGTTGCATAAAAATAAAAAAAGGATCTTATTTTGTTACAGGTAACATTGTTTCTTACAACTGGGAAACGGGATCGCATGTCGAGGTCGACTGTAAGTGTGTACAGTTATTTAACTGCAGTGAAATTGACTTAACTCTTTGCTTTCTGTTACTCAAGAGTCTCATGAACCCGCCGCATAAAAGCCGCTCCCATACAATCGAAAATACGCTCTCATTTTGTAACGACTTGCTGAAATAAGAGTAAAAGCGTTTTCACATGGTTCGATCCGATATCGGTTGTAGTACCTATATCTAACACCCGATATCGGATCGGACACGATTTTAAACTCTATTTTTTTACTTGATGTTTACGCCAATCCCAAAAGCTATAGCATACCCAATGTTCTCGTCACCGCCCAGTAGCCTTACCACGAGCTTGTCACTGAGATGACACTGACATATTCGCTAGCGTGTGCATAACTTACTTTCTATGCATTTCGATTGTACAACGGACTGTAATTGTTGAGACATTTAGGAATTACTTTACATTTAGTATTGACAAGAAAATTAGCCTGAATCCAGGATGGCTCAGCAATTAATGTCCATGACTATACTAGCATATTAGTGCGAGAGAGAGAAAGTAAGTTACGCCAAAGAGAATTAAGAAGACCAAGAGTGCTCACTCCATACAACGGTTTTGTTACCAAAAATACTATTATTTTCGTAGTCTACATTTAGCGTCAAGTAGCGGAACTCCCAGTACTGCTACTCGACAATAGATAAGCGTAGGAGTTAAAAATAGAGTTACGGTTACGTTACTCTGGTTATAATATTAGCGGAAAATCGTTGAGCATTAGACATTTTGTTTGCCGCGATATCTGTTGTCGAGTAGCAGTACTGCTAGTTCCGCTACTCGATGATAGATATCGACTACGAAAATAATAAGCGTTTTAGTACCAAAACTGATGTATGGAGTGAGCACTCTATGTATTTTTTATTTCTCTATGGTGACGCAGACGTTAGCGAATATGTCCGTGTCAGGTCAGAGACAAGCTCGTGGTAGCCGCACAGAAGTCGGGACATTACAGGCCATTATTTTCCTTTTAAGTCTTGAATCAGAATCTTAGGTGCTAATGCTATTATTGCTATTGTTACCTGAGAGAAAGGCTTTGACATTATTATACCTAGATTAAGTTACATGTGTCAGATTTTTCTACATCAATATCATACGAGAAGTATAAAGGGTAGGTATGGGCCTGTGCATATATCACGAGGTTCGATAGAGGGTGAGGAGGTGGGGGGGGGGGGGGGCACGAAAAAATCCCGACAGATCGCGTTGGGGGATTATTAAGGAGACCTCACGTGTATTTTTCTACAGTGAAATTAACCAAGAAAAGCTGTCTACTACTTCTTCTTCCACGCGTTCTCCCGGTATTTTGCCACGGCTCATGGGAGCCTGGGGTCCGCTTGACAACTAATCCCAAGATTTGGCGTAGGCACTAGTTTTTACGAAAGCGACTGCCATCTGACCTTCCAACCCAGAGGTAAACTAGGCCTTGTTGGGATTAGTCCGGTTTCCTCAGTTTTCCTTCACTGAAAAGCGACTGGTAAATATCAAATGATATTTCGTACACAAGTTCCGAAAAACTCATTGGTACGAGCCGGGGCTTGAACCCGCGATCTCCGGATTGCAAGTGCACGCTCTTACCGCTAGGCCACCAGCGCTCCAAAAAAAAATCTCTTTACTACATGAGTAGATATAGATACTACTATACATTTCTCGGTTTCGTTAAACCAGTGCCGGATTAACCATTAAGCAAATTAAGCACTTGCTTAGGGCACCACGTGTAGGGGGGCACCAAAATCGTAGGAAAAAAAACGCGCAGACTGCATCAGCATCGCAGTCGTAGTGTAGTACTTATGTACACGAAACTTTTTGATACGTGTGCAAGTACCCATCCAATAACGAAGTCGTAAGAGAGTGAGGACACGTAAGCACATCCCCAACCTTACGCGGAGGCCATCAAAGCTCATGGCCAAAAAATCTTACCGTCTGGCTTGTGGCCAACCGATTTTCTCCGTAGATTACCGATTTTGTAGCGTATTTTGCTCTCTTGCACACCAGATGTGTCGGCCAGGCCGAGTTGCTGCAGATCCGCGATCCTGCGACCTAATTGTCAAAGTGTAATAAAGGGCCCTGCGAAGTCCGAAAAACAAAAGCATCATATCAAGTTGCGCTTTCGAGTTAAGCCAAAGGCCGAGCAGTAGGAGGACAGTGATTACATAGGTTCGATCTCAAGCCACTCTTTTGCAGTTCGGCGTTAGGTCTTATGCGACGCCAGGCCTTTTACTTTATGCAAACTGCCTCACTTTCGCTTGGCCATGGATCCAAATCCATGCTGTCCTCTTTCGCAGCTGGGCTGCCTTGCTCACACTTCGCCATTGGTTGTATTATATGATAACGCGCCGCGATCGGACCCTGCGGACGTCCAGCTATTCATACCTCCCCATTGGTCAAATTCAAGCCTTGCTTTCTTCCAGCTCGACCTTTGGCCTCATCCGTAAGCGCCGATCGAACGCTCCGCGCATTCAGCCTTAGACTTTGCCTTTAAAAACACTGATTTAAACCTTCACGATTTAGGCCAATCAAATTAGATCCAAAAATAGCGTTTTGGGGAATTAATTCCCAGCAAGCTGGAAATTGTTTTAATACATTTATTTGGTCCTAAATGCATATAATCCGAGTTTGCTCCATCCCAGGAGGTGTGCATACATTTTGGGATCCTTAGGAGTTAATTTTTTCCGTTGGATTGCCAAACCACTCCATGTAGAAGGAACCCCCTATCAATTACAATTGCTATTGTATCCTTGGTGGATCCGACACTGGTAAGAAAGCGTTTTCGGATTATTAACATGATTTTACCAAAAATAAAAAGATTGACCTTTTTTTACAATTTACTACGAATACATATTAAGGTACCTTAAATCAATCAATCAATCAATATATTTTATTGCAAGAACATAGTTAAATTACATTTCGGATCCTCAGATATGAATTTTAATAATACTCGTAATTAGAACAAATTTTCCGTCGGCCGTACCGTTGGATTTACAAGCAAAAAAACTGAAAATGAGGTAACATTTATGCACACCTCCTGGAATGGAGCAAACTCGGATTACACGTATTTTTAGGTCGAAAAAATCTAATTGTATTGGCCTAATTGTGACACATTATTATTTAAGAAAACGGTACTTAATCGCATTTTATTAAGTTCTAAAATTACCTCCAACGTCAAAATAATGATGTCGACTTTACAGTCTTCTCCGAGACCATAGGGACAACGCCGTCCTTGAAACGTCGGGTCAGAGGTAATTTTAAAACTTACCCTATTAAGTCCCGTTTTCGTAAACAATAATTTGCTATTTAAGACATTTGTGGCCATTGGTACTTGTTCTGACAAGAACCAATCGCCAATGGTTAAGCCCCTTCTGAAGCTCGGCCTTTACCCTCACATGAATGAGCTTCGCAGGAAAGCTCTAGAGGTTGCAAAACCCTGTGCGGAGTACGGCCTATGTCTTACGTCTTCGCTTACACTTGGACAATGGTTTGCTTGGCCTCCGGACTTATGCGAAGCACGGTCTTCGAATTTGCTTACACTTCACCTTACCTAATCCTTGAACATTACTGCTGCAGTGCTGTCAATTTCCGTTATAAAATTATGTGACGGATTGAAAATTCTATTCTCAGCAGTAATGCGACAATAAACGTCACTCAATTTACCAAGAAAATTTATTGTAATCTTGATGAGGGGGCACCATGGTCTAGAAATGCTTAGGGCACCAAAATGTCTTAATCCGGCACTGCGTTAAACATAAATCTTCACTTCGCACTGCAAAATAGTGAGTCTATTTTACGAAATTTTGGAGCGCGTATAATAAATAGCCAAAGACTTCACAAAATATTACCAGGGGGAGGTCAAAAAATAGCCCAAAAAACCTCACGTGATTTATGCCCAAGCCTTAAGTAACATACTCGTATGTAACAAAAGAAAAAATCAAAACCTTATCTATAGAAAAATTCTTTGACTAATAGGTTATGCCTTTACCTAAACACTTATTTATGTAGTTAAGTACATTTGTAAGATCTACTGACGTAACTATTACTGGTGTCATTTTTTAGTACCTGAAACCAGAAAATTATAATTATAAAAACAATGAAGCTACGCAATTACGCATCAACTCTCAAAGTAACTACGTAAGCATACAGTCGTACATCCAGGCCAAAGTTTACAATGCAACGGACGCCAATATTGACTTGGAGAAATGGAATTAAACTCGTTAACTACGTAACAAGGGAGGCATAGGTATACTACGGGTATAGTACGGAGTACCTCGGAAATGCGGTCTGCATTCTAACCTGCTTTGACCAACTAAGACTGCAAACAGAACGAGCTTAAAGGACGATGTAGACTGTAGTAAAAGTTAGTGTCTAACTAGGTAGTACCAGTGGGGCGAAACAATCCTTTCGGACATTCTCGGGTCCGCTCGGCTCAGCATTGCTACAAGCAATCATTAGGGTTGGCACAACTTGACATCCTATTGCGTGCACAACTACCGAATAGAATAGAATGTTTTATTCATAAACACACAAACAGTAATAGACATATATAAAAGAGAACATAGTGAGATTAAAGTGTCACGAAATGGCCTCATCTCAGTATGTTGCTGGCGACTTCCAGCGCTGATCTTCCGATGAGACCATCGAGTGCGAAATAGTCACGGAAGGTAACAGACAAAAGGAAAGAAACATAAAATAAACCGAAATAAATTACGCACAGTAGACAAGCTAATACAAAAAGAGATACAACATGACGAACATACTTAACACTAAGTTAAATAAAATTGCACGGACGAAACGAATGTACCAGTCCGGTCAGATCATATCGTGGCGCGGCATTAAGCGTGCATAACCAGCGCCAGGTCAGGAGATGATCGTGTCGCCCCACTGCTATAGAGTTAACTAGACGACGCTTGGGAGACTCTAGGATGAGATGGCTCTAAGCGCATCAATTTTGGAACGCTTATCTGAAGTTATATCATTAGATTTAGCCAAGAAAGAATATTCAAGATTGACCTGCTTACCTGCCTCCGAGCATAAATAAAAACAATATTTTACCTTATAATTCGCGCTGACATCTTCTGACTCATTTTCCGCATAATTTCCTTTTACCGAAAATGTGCTAAGCACCAAAAAAACGTATAAATCAAGTCTGATATTCGTCGGCATAAATAAAATGTAATTTACGACTACGTTTTTACATTACGAATAAAATGATGCGGAGAGCATCGGGGAAATGATAAGTAAGAGGCGCCAATGTCGCCAATATAGAAAAAATATTTGATATTTTTTCACGGTATTTCCTGGTGTAATATAATTTGGTAATGTTAAAACCGTAATCCGGCTGCCGCAGTGGGGTATTGCCGATGCCGTCACTTACTTTGAGAGCTCAGTCGGATATCCAGGATTTAAACAGTCTGTATTTTTGATATAAATAGCGCTGGTGGCCTAGCGGTAAGAGCGTGCGAATTGCGATTCGCGGGTTGAAACCCCGGCTCGTACCAATGAGTTTTTCGGAACTTATGTACGAAATATCATTTGATATTTACCAGTCGCTTTTCGGTGACGGAAAACATCGTGAGGAAACCGGATTAATCCCAACAAGGCCTAGTTTACCTTTTGGGTTGGAAGGTCAGATGGCAGTTGCTTTCGTTAAAACTAATGCCTACGCCAAATCTTGGGATTAGTTGCCAAGCGGACCCCAGGCTTCCATGAGCCGTGGCAAAATGCCGGGACAACGCGAGGAAGAAGAAGATTTTTGATTTAACCGCAATGCGCAAACGAAAACTATAAGTAGTTCGTTTCTATTAGCATATTAGAAAAAAAAGTAAACTTTCTTGACGTCTTTTTATTGCATTACTCTTTAAAAACAGAAAATTAATTATGAAAGCAAAATAATGTAAACGATCATATCGTGATTATTACATACTTACCGTGACTTATTTTCCAAAAGTGTTATAAAAAAACACGACAAAATCGCTTACCTTCTTTCTAATGCAAAAAAACCGGACTATAGACGTAGGCTTTGCCTTAGTGCTATAAAACAATTCTGTTTTTTTTTTAAATTTAGACTTAACTACCAGAGCATAATTCATTTTTTTTTTCGAGCGGCAATGTACCTACTTATTTCGTACGTCATGGTCACTTGTGATAGTCGTGACGTCGCGTAAGAAACCAATACATTCTATGGAAACCAATACATTCTACAGTCTACAAACCAATACAATACAAATCAGTAATGAAACCAATACTCTTCGCTTTCCGCACAGACTCTATGAATAAATTTCACATTTATATAAGGATGCTGTGTTAAAATCATTCCGTCAAACGCGGTCAACACCCAGTTATCACAAAAGGCCTGCCAAGAAACAGTACAGAGAACCAACGGAAGGCGTATTAATTAGGGTGGCTGTACGTGAGCGGACTGCCGAGCTGCACCCAATAAACACCAATGATTTAATAACCCCGCCCTCCGACACTTATTAATCCTCAGTAGAAAATTCAACAGCGCCCAACGTAATCATATTATTGCTTTATTCGGGCTTTCTTTCCGGAAAGTCCGAAGTTTTACCAAGCCGCGCCAGGCGTGGACATTGTATTCTGATAGCTTCCTGATCATTCGCCTCAGTAAACCAGCTTAAGTTGTAGTCTCCAAATTTTATTTTACCTTAAATTTAACGCGACTTAAGTCGTTTTTCAGTTTCCGTGCTCGTCGACATCACCATCCCCTATGATGAGAATCTCGTGAAAGCCGAGAAGGACAAGCCCAGTAACTACCTAGACTTGGCTCACGAGATAACCGCCATGTGGGATGTTGATTCTACGATCATTATCCCGATAGTCGTTAAAGCGAACGGTCTCATAGCGAAGAGTCTCGACCAGCACCTTGAGAGACTCGCTAGGTGGTTGGATCAAGGGCCAGATGCAGAAGGCACATTCCGACCGTCAGTTTTATAACGATTGCTAACCGGCCGTTAATGCTACACAGTTAAGTAAAACTTTAGTATAGATCGTGTCATTCACGACGACACATGCCTTTACTCGTATTGTCATGGTATTAAACGTTAGATTTGACAAATTTGCGCGTCATCGTGGATGCCACGAACTATAGTCGCTTGAATCGAAAACGTTCGCATACGTGTCGTAAGGGATGAGAATTGAGAATTGATGTCGCGTGCTGGTAAGTTTGATGCGACCTTTGGTATATCGAGAATAATGTATTGGGAATCCTGTAAGTGTTCTTAGATGAGTTTTGTAGGTACTTGTTATAACATGGGGATGAATCAATTTCTTCTTGTCACTCGTTGCTTTGGTTACGTTCTTTGGCGTCACTTTTAAAACCCTGTTTTTTTAGTATTTAAATTAAAAAACGTGCGTTTTATGGAACTTATTAGCTCTTTTCATAATGAGCTAGCTAGAACGAAGTTCAACATTTCATGTAAAGCCATACTACACAGCAGTGTTGGCGAACGTTAATTAGAATTGACCATTAACCATTACAAATTGAACCGTAAACCGTAACGGACGGTTACAGTTTATGGTTCAATTTGTAATGGTTAATGGTCAATTCTAATTAACGTTCGCCAACACTGCTACACAGTATAATAAATTCGGTCGAAAAATAGCATGCTGCAATTCTCGTACCTATAGGAAATTTATGTTGTTAGTGGAATCATATTGTTTGTTTTAGATTGACAACTGATCAACAAGAAAATTCTAAATTCAGTATCGCTAAATGTAAGCCGGGTAGCGTCGACTACATACATATTATATCACCAGATTCGCAGCCGAGTGTACCTACTTTCGAATGCAGGATCACATTCAGTCACTAAACCCGGTTTTATTGCTTTTAAGTCTTTAGCCTGTACTTGTACTTAAATACTACTGCAACTTCTGGCTTTGCTTTCTGGGCTATCTGACTAATTAGCTAGGCTATTTAACGGATTAAATAGCCTAGCCAGGAAGACAATCGTTGATAAAAAACGCCAATCGAAACTTTAATTAAGTATAGAAATAGTTACGTGACTTTTCGTAGCATCTCCCGCTACATAGCTCATCCGGATAGATTTTTTCTTTTATTTTGATGTTTCTCGATTTAGAGAGACCCCACACTAGCGTCTTTTGAGCGTTGGCGTCTAGTCAGCGCTATGGAAAATGGCGTCGCTGCGCAGTTGCGCCAAAGTTGCGTCGAGCAGTAGCCATAGAGTTGGCTAGTCGCCGACGCTCGGGAGACGTTAGTGGTGGCCCTTACGTTTGTCATCTTGGCTAGACCTCCTGGCACGATAAACGTATGAAAACAGCCATTCATTATGACATCTCAGAACAATTTACTTTTGTGAAGTGAAAACTTAAAATTAAAACGTAATTATGTTTTTAATTACTTCGGTACCTTTCATTAATTTGATAACACAATTTCCGCGAAACAATTTTCCTTCGCCACAGGAAACTTTATTACAAATTCCAGTAAAAACCGACAGAAAAACTACGAAATCCATTAACCTAAATAAGGCACGTATTAAATTCTCTAACGCTTTAATTTCCACCTGACGCGATTCATATTCGTGATAATTCTAAATGAATTTAATTTGCGGCGGGCCCGAAGCCCGAATTTCTCGGCGATAGGAGGAACATATTTCCGGGGCGTTATCTTGTAACAGGATGGCTGACGCAGCCTCGGTACGAGTGTCTTATCTTGCTGACCAGTTATCGAAATGGTGCAAATACAAATATAACTAGGTCAACATGGAGAAAAGTAAAAAAAAAAACTTTGGAAATGGTAGAGGACACTTATGGACTTATTTATACTACCTCAGTAGTCAACTTGGGATTTAGGGTAAGCAATGTCCTTAGCCTATAGACGCTCGCACTTCTAAGAATGTCATCACATGCGCCATTGCGCGTGAACCTTTGCAACCTGTGTTATATCTTCTTCTCTTCCAATATAGCCTCCATCAAATCTATGATGATTTTGCCAATGTCAAGTCGTTGTTCAGTAGTAAATTTTATGTGTGCTCGTAGAGCATGACGTTGTTCAGCAGTTGTTTTTAGTCGAGATAGCTGGACTTTACTAAAAGCCAGGATGGATTGCCGGGTGTTGATTAAATTTTTCATTAGCTGCACACTTCGGCGATAGTTCACAACATAATATTATATTACACTTTAAACAACATTACAACAACACAAAAAAAAATGTGTGCCAAAGAGGCAGACGCTACAAATACACGTGGCCACTATTGAGCTTAAAAGTGGTCGCTATCGGCCGCTTGAATATACGAACACGTAGGTTAGCGGACTGAAAACTACGAAAGCCTTGTATCTTGGATTATCATATTTTTGTTAAAAAAGCAAATAATATATGCAATCTTCTTTGACACATTTGAGATGTAGAAATTTTGGTAAATGGGTAAAACGAAATTGGCGCAATGACACCAACGCTTTTAGATACAATTTTGACATCACGTGCGGTGTAAGTCGCCCTACAGTGATGCGACCGTACAGTGGGTTATCAAGCCTGTCAAGCGTAGTTAAGTAAGCCGGAAAGCAAACCGCAGACGTGAGCACGTAGCCGGCAAGGTGAACTCCCGGTGAGATCGGTGCAGGACGTGACCGCAAGCGTCCTGTGCGCTTCTACTATATGCAGTTGCATCCTGAATGTAACAAGACACTATTAAACGGTAATTTTTGGTAGTAAGGATAGTATGGCGGTAATTTTACGTGATAAAATGGGATTAACTTAAGACCGGCAAACGTAAAGCCAGGTAATTAGAAACGAACAAAAGACATGACTTGCGACGGAAGATAAGGCCGTCGCAAAGGTTTATAAATTGTATCTCAATTACTCAGAAAATATACGTTTGTTTAAAATTTTGATAATTCTCATGCAAGTTTCCACGTCTAAATCGGGTTGGCGGTTTAAGCGTGAGAGGTAACAGACAGCAGACAGACAGACACGAGTTATTTTCGCATTTATAATATATATCATTGGCCTTTGAGTCTATTACAGACTATTCAAACAGTGTCAGGTAGGGCGGCAGCGCTTTTCATGGCTGTGTAGGCCAATAATATATATTTAATATATAATAGATATATGTTTCTGACTAATAGATGTTTTCTATGTATTTAAGTATTTGTATATTATATATATCGTTGTCTGAGCCTGAACACAAGCCTTCTTGAGCTTACCGTGGGAGTGGGACATACTCAGTTTGTGTAAGAATGGCCTTATAATATTTATTTATTTATAATACTACTCGTAGGGACAGTATGACTATTAGTTCATGTGATCCTAATTGTTGTGTAATTTATAAAAATTGAAATAATCCCCAGTAAAGGTAACATGAAACACTACACCATAGGAAGCCGCCGGGTCTGACTCCGCCGGGACCCATTCGCCTTGAAAGCCTTTTAATAACTGATCCCTTTCAGAAACGCCACGCTGCTCATAATTAATGAAGCCCAGAGCTTTTAATAAACACGCCTCATACGTACCTACTACCAGAGTCTAGTAAGTAAAGAAGACTGACAACAGTTTTGAATGATTCACGGTTAGTTTCCCTCAGCGTTGGCCGAACATTAATTAGAATTGATCATTAACCATTACAAATTGAACCGTAAACTGTAACCGTCCGTTACGGTTCAATTCTAATTAACGTTCGACAGTTTACGGTTCAATTTGTAATGGTTAATGGTCAATTCTAATTAACGTTCGGGTAAATCGATCAGGATTGACACACACCCGCTATCTCCAGTTACCCGTGGACAAGATGCATGTTACTTCGTCGAAATATCGGGAGCTCAAAAACTATAAAAAAAACCGGACAAGTGCGAGTCGGACTCGCCCATCGAGGGTTCCGTACTTTTTAGTATTTGTTGTTATAGCGGCAACAGATCACGCTATCACGGTTCATAATATACAGCCTGGTGACAGACGGACGGATGGACGGACAGCGGAGTCTTAGTAATAGGGTCCCGTTTTACCCTTTGGGTACAGAACCCTAAAAAGGTAATCACTGATGTCCATATCCCTGTCGATTTAAGTCTAGTGAAGACTGATAACTACTTCGAAAGTCGGACCAAGTTAACTCTGCATGGGAAATTGTGGATATTGGATATGTCATCATTAATGTCAGATTTCGGTATCGGTATGACATTTATAATAACATGCTGCCTATGGATGAGGTCTTGGTGGCTCAGACGGCAGAGCGCTGGAGCAATCCAGATGCCGTGAGTTCAAGTCTCACCCAAAACAGTAATTTTTCCACTTTTAAATTTATCGAGAACGAAACCTCGATCAGAGATTTTTACCCAGGATTTTTAGCCTAAGCTGCAGTTGTCTTTATCGCACAAATTTTAGCAGCCGTCCCCGTCAGCGCGACGGAGATATTTACCTAAAATTCTCAAATCGGAGAAGGGGCTTAGCTGGTATACATTTCCTGTTAAATAAAAATCTACTTTTTGAATATGACAGGGGCCAGACAAGACGGATATTGCGATTACGAAAAAATGTCAGAAATAACATTAGGTGAGAGTTTATAATCCATATTTAATTAACACTTTGAACGCCAGACGGAGAAGGAATATGCTTTGCCCCGGACGCCAGGCGGTCGAAATGATTTAAGCAAAATTGAACTTTACGAAGTCCCGCGTAAGTCCCTATTGCATTAGCGAAGCTGTAGGCAGTGGCCGTCGTTGGCGTCCTTGGCATTTGGCAAGACTTTCTGTTGACGTTCACAGCCGTCTATGACAGTCAAAGAGCTAAAACGAGACGATTACTTACTTTCCTAATCGGCAATATGATAACGTGCCAGTCAATCATGGCTAACCCGTTATACTTACTTGCGTATTTTTGAATGCAATCAATTTAATTATTTAGCAAAGAAATATTTTAGTTTTAATTTAATTTATAGACATAAAATTAATATGGAAAAATAGTTAAAAACGCCACCACCAATGAGACACGCGGAGAACGCTGTATTTTATGGATTTGTCAGTCTCGAATTGACTAGTTTCTGGTACAACGTATATTGTAGCATGTGTTTACATAATTTAATGTCGGTTGCTTTACGTTGAACACGTGAAACGCGTCTATATCTGTTTATGGTTATGAAAGTGTATGTGAACTGTGAATCTCGAAC
Organism: Cydia pomonella; assembly: GCF_033807575.1. Classification (NCBI taxonomy): domain Eukaryota; kingdom Metazoa; phylum Arthropoda; class Insecta; order Lepidoptera; family Tortricidae; genus Cydia; species Cydia pomonella. Next base: position 34,614,997 of record NC_084704.1, read on the forward strand.
TATAATATCAAGGTTATAAGGAGACAAAATTAGTTAAGTTAATAAATAACATTGATGGCGGAGCGTCCATAAATAGAACTCTTATTCACTCTGCTGAAACTATATAGATACATAGGTTATACATACCTAATATATATCGTTGTAGTGCTGGAGACGAACTTAGCAAATACTTTAGAATACGACGCGCACTAATGCATCAATCCTAACCCAGCTCCGAGTGAAACCTCCATCCATCATATGCCAACAACGCATCCTCTAACAGTTTTGAACGATTCACGGTTAGTTTCACTAGACTTAAATCGATCGGGATATGGACCGTGATTACCTTTTCAAGAAGTCTAGTGTGAACGTGACCAGTGGTAACGTTTTAAGCGAACGCAGCCAACGCGCACGAATGAGAGTAGACCAAGCGCGGTCTACACAACTTTGACACCCACCCGCTATCTCCAGTTACCCGTGAACAAGATGGATGTAACTGCGTCGAAATGTCGGGAGCTCGGAGATAATACAACAGGTAATCACGGTCCATATCCCAGTCGATTTAAGTCTAGTAAGCGCATCTTCTCATGAACTTCGAACACACTCTGCGCAAAGCGACGAAAGTTTTACTTCAACTCCAAAAGTTCAACACCGAAGGCAGAAGATCGCGCCATCGTTCACCAACAAGGTGGACTGATCAGGTGAAAGATTCAACGTTCTGTGCTTTCTATACGGTCGTCAAAGACGCGTTGGACAGGAACCGGTGGAGGCAGATCATCCGCTCGGCAGATGCAACCCTGATACTGATCACGTTCCTCAGACATAAGGGACCGACCCGAGAGAGAGAATGTATATCAGATTGTTCGCAGAAGGGTGTGTGGACTGCTTCTCTGGTGCGCCGTATGCGGGCCAGCCCTAACGGGTTTTCAGTGTCACATGTTGTCGGATACACACGTGCACGCGCTGGCACTAAATATGTTATATTATATTATAATTGAGGCGGTTGTTAACAAGTTTTTATTGTCATCTACAATTGGTTAGGGCCACCCTACACTAGCGTTTCCCAAGCGTCGGCGTCTATTCAACTCTATGGCTGTTGCTTGACGCAACGTTGGCGCAACTGCGCAGTGACGCCATTTTCCATAGCGCTGACTAGACGCCGACGCTCAAAAGACGCTAGTGTGACTACACTTTTGCAGTGAAACTGAAACTAATTTCTATTGTATTAAGTAAGTAAAAAATAACATTAAACCTAGTAAACCTATATGTATAGTTTTGCCTAGCCTACCTAAATTGCCTAGCCTCTAGCCTACCTTGTACTAGAAAATGTCCATGCAAATTTCTGTACCTTACATCCGCCTGCAGAACTATAACTAGTAAAAGCCACAATTGAAAAAAAAATTGAATTTCCTACAAATAAGTTTGACAGCACGCCATTGAACTAAATATCTATCACGTAATACACAAAGCCCTTTCAAACCCCTTGTTATGCCGACTAAAAATGCTACCATCAGTGATTGTCACTGACGGAGGGTCGAGGCGAACTTGCAGATACAATACCGATCAATCATAGCCGTTCATCCCATCCCATTCCCTTACGAATGCTGCCTTGAAACTAGTATAATGTGAACCTGGATAACGTGCAATTTTTACGGGTCTCCAGGTCATGTTTTAGGCTGGTTGTGAGAAGGCAGAGGCTGCCTTCGGCCTAACGTGGCGGTTACGGTGCCCGGTATACATATCTCTATACCATGTCCGACAAAGTGATTACTGTCCCTATAAAGAAGACATTGAAAAGACTGTTCTTCTTCCTCGCGTTGTCCCGGCATTTTGCCACGGCTCATGGGAGGAGCCTGGGGTCCGCTTGACAACTAATACCAAGATTTGGCGTAGGCACTAGTTTTTAAGAAAGCGACAAAAAAAAAACTAAAGACTTAAATAAAAAAAAACCCTAAAAAAACTAAAGAAAAAAAAGACTAAAGTTGTCAAAATATCATTTTATGTCATTCCCGGTTCCTAGCTATTGATCCTACATGTTGGTGTCAGAGTCAGAGATCCTAACGCGAATATTGAATTATTATGACTACGTTTAGAACTATAGAACTGGCACAGAAAACCAGTATTTCACGCCATGAGTTGTTGTTGTTTTGTCAATAAACAATAGAAGCGGAACCTGAATCTCGCAACCTAAAAGCGTAAGCGCCATGAATTTCATGGTGCTTATGACGTTTTGGTCGCGTGATACAGGTTGCGATTCCGTCTAATTCATTGTTTGGTATGGCTTCCTTATATAGTAATGATAACTCAATGCCGCGAATCATTTCGTTCGTCTTTTTTATACTACGTCGGTAGCAAGCAAGCATACGCCCTGCCTGATGGTAAGCAGTCTCCATGCCTATGGAAGCCTGCAACTCCAGAGCTGTTATATGCTATTTTCCTCTCGAATATACAAGAGATTCAGTGCCGAAAAGTGTATATATGTTTATGATATTATGATACTGTTTGTAGCTATAAGTGACTTTTATACTTGTGTCTGTTTTGAATAAATAATAGAGAGCGACGGAATAGTTGAATGGAAATAATACAGTTATCCTAAGTCTTTCTAAATTTTCTAAGTCATCTTTCGACCTTAAGAGGAAAGAATAGCTTTGCGATCCTAACGAAATAACGGTACTTTTTCTATAAAATTACATTTCGGGGGAAAACGATTTCAACTAACTAAATCTTAACAAATCACTTTGATTTTGATGTCGATCGCTTCAGCATAATGTATTCTAGGTTTACAATTTTTGCTTTTATGAAACAACAAGAAGGACATTTTTTTTGCAAATCTTAAAAAAAAGGAAAACATAGTCCTAGTTTTTCAAAAAAACATGGAGTATGGAGAATATTTACGACGAGTACGTGATATACTACTCTCATCAAAGAAACATGTTATGCATGTATATTTTTAAAACATGCCAGATAACATGTTAAGCACTGGTAGCCAAGCGGACCAAGCGGTAAAGCAAGTCGGTCGTAGTTTACTGCAATGCCATGCATTTGACATGCACATTTGCATTTTGGCGACAAATATACGCTGCGCTCGACGCAAAAATCAATGACGTTGACTGGTTCATGTGAAATCATGTGACATGGAATGGACACAATCAAACGCAGTGCGTCTCATTTGAAACTAACAAGTGATACTGCCGTAGGACGAGTAGAGTACAGGAGAGACATGAGTAGGTAGGGGAATAAATAAAAATTACATATTCCATTATATTTTCCAGTTTCCAATCCTAAATTACAAAAAAAATTATTGCCAAGTATATCATTCGTTAGGCGGATTTGTAGCGAATTTCAAGGAGTGCTTTTATGAATAATCATATACATCTTTGATCGACATCAGTTTCTCCACATTCTACTAAGGTAAGGGGCTGCTATTGGGACGGTTTTGTTCGTCCTACCGGGCACAGGCTTTGTCTCATTGAGAACAGGAGAATTGGGCTATACATAGTTCCCGTCTAGGAATAGGTATTAATAGAATAACTCTCTCAATCTCCCATACAAAGTTAAGAAATTAACTCGTCAACCTCATGTCCCTCATTAGTTTGCACGGATTGCATTTTTACACATTTTGAGATTATCACATCACACTATCATTTATTTGGTACTTAACGACCCGCCCAGGCTTCGCACGGATTACACAAAAGCTTAACAAATTATACACCTTCTTCAGAATCACTCTATTGATAGGTGAAAACCGCATGAAAATCAGTTGAGAATTTTTGAGTTTATCGCGAACATACACACTGACGCGGCGGCGGGTGACTTTGTTATACAAGGTGGCCAAAAAATATGTGCATTCCTGTTGCCAGGGAGGTTTTGGGATTATACTGAGCAACTTTTACTATGCGACCAATACCGAAATCGCCAAAAAAAAATTTACCCTCCCATAGAAAATGGACCCGCTAAAATGTATGAAACAGCCAGCAAAATTTTTTCACGATTTCGGGGTTAGTCCCATACTAAAAGTTGCTCAGTATGAGCCCAAAATCTCCCTGGCACCGGGAATGCACATATTTTTTGGCCACCGTGTATAAGGAATAGTGATAAAATTGGATATGGTAAGATGCATTGGGATAACTTTGAATCTGGATAAGTTTAAATAGCAAATATATACTAATCTAGAAGCACCTGCTACTGTAGTAACAGTGAGCATGCCTGGGTAAGCGTTTCAGTAGCTTAAGTGTTTCTAAAGTAGGTAGTTATGCAGTGATTATGGTTTTATAGATATTTCTCACTTTAAAAATTACCCTACTTTCGAAGTTATCCCAACGCACCTTACCTAAAGAAACGTGAAACGTAATACATATAAGAGCATTGGTAGACAGTACCACTTTGTACCATTTGGTGTTGAAACTCTAGGTTCATGGGGTCCCAGCTTTTTTGCAGAAATCGCGACCGTGATGCGTGACCGAAGAGCTGGCGGAGGAAATGCTGCTAGCATCCTCGGTACAATGCCAAAGGGCCTATTTTAGATTTAAGCTAGCCTCCGTATATAATATCTTTTATGTAAACAAAAATAAAATTAACCTAAATAAATAAGTAGAATTGAATAGCGGCGATATTTCAGTCGGTCGGGGTGATTCAAGCTGTCACGCAGGCCAAGCCCCGCAGCCGCAGAACACTGGATACTGCGGTCTACAGTCAAAAGCATTTATCTCCGAATAGATTAACCGATCATGGTTGCTTAGTTTTTTATATTCATATCGCAATTAAAATGTAGGAACGTGTAAATAACGTGTAAATTGGTTTTACTAATAAATAACTTATGACTTAACTAGGGAGTCTGTATTACAGGACCCAAAACCGGACCGGCTATATCCCTAGCTATTTTATACTAAAGTTATACTTCTATCGTTTGCAGAGTACGAGTAATACATCTGTACCCCTAGTGTAAATAAATTCGATTTCGAAACGTGACGTACGCGTTTGCGTTTAGTCTCATTTTGTATGTGATTTAGAAAGAGCGCGCCAAGCGGGACGTTTTGGAAACTCAAAATCCTATACAAACTGACACTTAACGCAAACGCGTTCGTCACGTTATGATGTCGATTAAATTTACACTAGGGGTACTGAAAATAAATTAAAATTAGACCTGTGTTCGTGATTTGTTTCCGTCGTGACAACTTTCATCTTTTAAGGTTTAGGTTGGAGTCTGCCCTTGCAAATAAAGTCAGTTTCCGAGTGATTTTTTCATGGTTTACTGATTAAAACGTGTAAAAATGATTTAAAAACAAAATTTAAGTTTTTAAACTCTAACCCCCTTATTCATAAACGTGTACTAAAGTTACGATGCCGCTGATCATCGTTTGTCCCTTTCCATCATACCAATACGTCGGAAAGGGACAAACGATGATCAGCGGCATCGTAACTTTAGTACACGTTTATGAATAAGGGGCTAAGTAGTTAACCCCCTCATAATTTTAGATGGAAATTATCTGAAATTCGACAATGCCATATTACAATAAAATAAACAGGACCCGGATATGTCCTTACTACGCCCAAAAAAGAGGTGGCCACTGTGAAGTTGGGCACAGCACAGCGGATGTCATACCAGATCCAGAAAAAAGCCCTACTGGGGAAGTACCTCCACCTTACAGAAAACCGCACCCAAATAACACTAGACCCTACTCATAGTGCTGTGCCTGCCGGTGAGTAAGGTTGCCAGTGGCTGTGTCTATAGCATGGTCACATTTTTATCATTTGTCACTATGCCTGTCACGTTCTAACAAGTATGTAAGTGCGAAAGTGACAAGCATAGTGACAAGAGCTCAACGAGGGTGCGGAGTGTTAGGGTCGGCAACGCGCATGTAACTACTCTGGAATTGCAGGCGTGCATAGGCTATTGAGACTGCTTACGATCAGACAGGCCGAATACTTATTTGCCAACGACGTAATATAAAAAGTTTTATAGTGTTTGCAATTGATTAGAATATTTGATATGCTTTTATGAAGTTAATAATATAGTTTTTTTTCCTATTGAAAAAAAATATATATATATATAAAAAGTGCAAGCGCCACTTGATATTGAGTGAGGTTCGGACATGCCCTATTTTTGGAATGACCCAAGGTGAAACTATAGTGTGTAGGGTACATAAACTCATTTAAAAAGACAAAACGCAGTATTCCCACACACAAGCCCGATACGATCACGTCAACGCTACCGACCCAGGTATCCACGCAACCGTGTTGTAAATAAATACCGTAATCATGATCCTGACATTCAAATGACGACCAATGTCACGTCCATTCCGGTATTTTGCCGCTATTTGGTTATTGTTATTTATTTAATTGTCCAAATTGAGCCGGTGTAAGCAGGGTTGCCAGTAATAACGATATTGCTTAATAATAGCATTGCATTGTACTTGCAGATACTCTGATCTGACCGATCCTTCACGATGTGTTTTGTTTGACTGCCTCTAGTGGTGGTCGTTGATTCAACGAACTAGTTGAAAAAACGTTCTTTTCGTCAACGAACGAAACGTTTTGTGTAACAGACTCAACTATTTGACGACGTAACGTACAAACGTATTCGGAATGGAACGCTAAGCTAATGGCATGGCAGTATAGTTGAGATCAACATTCCTTTCATTCATTGATTCAACTCAACCCGATTCTTGACGCCAGTGCGAGCGAGACGCAACGACCCAACAGCAAAGGCTCGAAAACGAGATGGAATTAGTTGACGTTGATTGAAAGATACTTTCGTTGATCGACAATTCAACTGACTAGATTCCGTTGACAAGAATGCCTTTTTCTCTTCAGTTAAAGCAAAAACCTAGTTGACGAAATCAACTAGTTTGTCAACTCGCTGACGTTTTCTAAGTTAACGTTTCGTTTCGTTGAAGCGAAAACCGTCAAAGACCCACCACTAACTGCCTCGGCCCAAGTGAACGAGCCTGTCCAACTTGATTCGTGTTCCACTACCTACGATGTTACCAGTAGTATAATGTTATTTTCCCAAATACCCCTGTATTAATCGGAGTAATTTAACAATGTTGCCACATTAAAATGATTATTCCACTGCTATCTTTAATGTAAACATAAATAAATCATGTCACATTAGCGTTTTAGCTATAGTTTTGTTACTATGGCATGATCACCTACTGGAATAATAGTACTAAGAGCGGTAAACAAGAATTTACGAAGGTATGTGAATTGAAGCCCGAAGCTGAAGGCAAGGCCTTAATTAAACACGAGATCATAATTCCAGTACCGCCCGTGGCACACACAATGTTTTCATCACAATCATCACACTTGTGAGGAAAAAAGGGAAATAAACAAAATTTCTAGGTCGAAATTTTGGATTTACGGACCGCGTCGCCTAGCAAGTGTAATGAAAAAATACATTATAGCCCTAGGTCGAAATTTAGGATTTACGGACCGCATCGCCTACGCGTAACAACACTTTTTACGAGCAAGTGAATGAAAAAATAGATTACAGCCCTAGGTTGAAATTTAGGATTTACGGATCGCATCGCCTACGTGTAGTAACCTTTAACAAGCGTTATGAAATGTTTCTTTTTACTTTTCAGTGGTGGTTTAAACCTTTCGATATAAATTATGTCATTTCCAAAGACTACCAACTGTTTAGAAGTAACCAGTACCCCTAGTGTAACTTTGATCGACATCATAACGTGACGAACGCGTTTGCGTTAAGTCTCATTTTGTATAGGATTTTGAGTTTCCAAAACGTCCCGCTTGGCGCGCTCTTTCGAAATCCAATACAAAATGAGACTAAACGCAAACGCGTACCTACGTCACGTTTGGAAATCGAATTTATTTACACTAGGGGTACTGTTCTCCCTACAAATAAAATCAACAATGTTTTACAAGTCCATTTAATAAAAATCCTAATGAATCCATACCCATCCAAACAAATTATGAGTTAAAAAATAAGTTCGTTTGATAACCCTAGATGTGCCGCGACGGGACATACACGTATTTTTAATTAACTTTGGTCATTTTAATTATCGCGAATGTCGCCGAATACACGACGGCGGATGACGCGAACATTTTAATCCTATTTCATCGAACGAACTGGATCACGATTAGTGATGTGCCTAACATCGCCGATTGTCCCGTTCCCGGGAATTTTATGACAAATATTCCTGGAAGGATATCGTTGTTCTAGTGAAGTAAGAGAGAGAGAGAGAAATATTGGAGTAAAAAGTGTAAACATAATTTATTCGTAAACTTTGTGTTTTTTAAATAAATTATGTTATAATAATATATATAACACAGTAAAAGTGCCCCGGAATGGCCTCATCTCAGCACGATGCTGGCGGCTTTCCGCACCTATCTTCCAATGCGACCATCAGGAAAATTACCGTTAATAGAGAAAGCAGTAAAAGTGCCCCGGAATGGCCTCATCTCAGCACGATGCTGGCGGCTTTCCGCACCTATCTTCCAATGCGACCATCAGGAAAATTACCGTTAATAGAGAAAGAGCGCAATCAATTGGACAGAACAAGGAATAAGGAGGGCTATCAAACACCATCAGGAGGGCGTGTGGCTCTATAAATAAGGCAACCCGCATTGCTCTTGACCGCGTCACATGGAGAGACACTATAATCAGTCATACCTAATCTTCAATCATGAGACTCATAAACCAACGAGGACGAAGAAAAAGAAATCTCTTGCCATTAGAGGATGACAGACTCTCAAACTGATACCGGTATAAAACTAGAAAAGTTTAGAATCATAAAATTTTGTACGGAAAAAAAACATCGCTTCTGATTTTTACTACAATTTACAAGCTAATCTGTATTCCACAGAGCGTTTAACCCTCTTGTACCCTTTGCTACTGCTTCCAAACCTAGGACACACTTTCTGACATTTTGTACAGTCCGCATCAAAAGTAACGGATCAAATAACGCTTCATAAGTATCTACCATTCTGTAACAGCTTAACAAAAAGTGATGTCTTATATATAGAACAACAAAGACTGTAAAAGATGATTTTGAATGTGAATTTTAGAAATTTATGTATATTTGGAAAAGTTATCAGGGATGTCAGATACTTATGGCGCGTTGTTTCATCAGCTACTATGGATGCTGACTGTACCTACTCCAAGCCCAACGGCCGCGCATGGCTTTAAACAAATTCTTTTATAAGACAATATTAATATTGCTAGAAATTCGAAAGAATTACCAGCCAATTTCGGGAATTCCCCAACGTTCCCGGCGTTGGCACATCGCTATTACACGCGACACGTTATTGATATTTTCATGTGCAAAAAAACTGTGTACAACTGAAGCTTGCAATTTACATACGAAACACGAGATAGCTGTTTGCCATTTCATCATTTGAATAACGTATAGGAATACACTTATATTATTTATGACAATTTGTTGCAAATATGTCGGGCTGTCGGGTAAACAACAATGTTGTTTTCTTATTGTTTTTGTCCGAATAATCAATTACGTTTACACAAAAAAAAAAAAATTGGTTTTTTTGGAACACTCTGTGACGCTTGTATTTCTGTCTTTTATCAAATAAATTAAAAATAGGACAAGTGCGAGTCAGACTCGCCTACCGAGGGTTCCGTACTTTTTAGTGTTTGTTGTTATAGCGGCAACAGAAATACATCCTCAGTAAAGATTGACAACTATCATCGTTCATGAGATATAGCCATCACAGACGGACAGACGGACGGACGGACAGACAGCGGAGTCTTAGTAATAGCGTCCCGTTTTACCCTTTGTACGGAACCCTAAAAAAGACGAGTGTTTAGCATATATTTTTAGTTGTAGATTACATTTACCATGAGAAAGATTAAAAACTATATTTCATCTCATACAAAATGCTACTCGTACACTCCATCACATTTTTGGAGACAAAAAACAAGGAAGCAAAAGCAACGACTAAAGTCGTTGCTTTTGCTTGCAATAAAAAGAAAGTGATTTTAGTAAAATTCTACTACATTATTCACATCAAAGAACTAGGTACTTAGCGCTTGGTATCGCACATCTATTACAGTTTATTTCAAACAGAGTTCGCGAAGCTTTTAAAACACAAATCGTATCGAGTATACATTAGGAAATATTGTCTATACGTGAAATGCAAACTAGACGCTGTAATATCGAATATCGCGTTACGGCGTTCGCCTTTGTATGCATTCAATGCTGAAATCATATATATACCAAGTTCCTCTGAGTGGATTTAAAATATTCCAAAAAGAAGAAGATTTATACCGGTAAACACAACCTTTATACTTTATAGAATATTAATGGACAGTTCTGTTAATATACGACTGCCGTATGTCAAACGACTTGTGGGCCAAGCAAGCTAGGTACCGAGTGATATAAAACATAGTGCGGCGTCACGGCAGACCTCGAAGGAGGTGGCGGAACGACCTTGACGTCTTTCAGAAAGATTGGCCTATTATTGCCATACACCGAGACGCGTGGAAGAAAGAGAGGTCTTTGCCCAGCAGTGGGACACAACAGGCTAACAAATAATAAAATAAATAATCTGTTAATATGTAAAGTGTAATAAAATGGCAATAAAATAATATACGAAGTAGCTCTGTGAACTGGAGACCTCGCAGCATAGCTGAAAATTAAATAAATTTACGGCTCCGCCATTTTGAATCGACAAAAAACCAACGAGAATCTGTTGAAAATTGCGACCTGCCCTCATAGCCAACGTAGCGTTCGTAGTCATCTCTCTCTATCACTCTTCCCTCTTAGTGCGACAGTGACAATTACATTTCGTTCGCTACGAAGCGTTATCGATTGGCATGTTGGCTACGCGGGCTGTAGTTAAGAACATCCGGACATGAAAGCATTTTTCCCCAAGCTGAAATGGAGACGTAATTGGCATAAAGGACTTAAGCGCCAGTAAGGCTTAGTGTAAGGCCTGAGTGGACGTTCGAACCAGGGCGTTCGGCGGGGCGTGCAGCGTGGCGTCGGGCTCACAAGCGATTTGAGCAGCGTGCACTAAGGCCGCTTCTATACGTTAGCATTTGTTTATGCACGCCGCACACCCCGCCCCGCTGCACGCCCAACTCGAGCGTCCACTCAGGCCTTACACATGGCACTAAGGACTATTCTAAGTTTGCTCTGATAATGACTAAGTTAATTATTTTTTATTTATACCTTTTTTAAGCTCGAGGTCTACAGCTCACAGAGCCACAAGTTTAATGGAAATAAATAAAACTGGTGTTAAAATGATTAATTTTTGTTCCAGTTGCCGGCGACGGAGGCAGTTGCTAGTGAGTGTCACTTGTCATTGAACTCTCTTTGCCGAAGGAGGCTTTGGCGCGGTGCCTTCTGGCTAATTACGGAGGTAACTTAGCGTATTTCACTTTTAAAAACATTTAATAAACTAGCGTTTGGTTTCTGAGTAAAAGTCGCATTATCGAGATGGGCATAAAAGGTGTTAAAGGCAACGCGCAAGACAAGACCAGCACAGCATACATTTTGGTCGACTGATGTTGATACCTCGTATGGGAGAGTCAATTTTTTTATTGCATTTTCGCGGTTGGTCTCGTAGTAAAAGTTGCTCAATATGACCTATACAACTCGTACCCATCCAGTGTTGGCCGAAACGTTCATGCAATTGACCATTAACCATTACAAATTGAACCGTAAACTGTAATCGTCCGGTTCAATTTGTAATGGTTATTGGTCAATTGCAATTGACGTTCGGCCAACATTGTACCCACCCCACTTTCGGTAGGTATAATGTACCGATGTATGAGCAGGAATCAACCAACAGAATTAATTTTCTTCTCAGCTCCGCTGACATAAAAAAAAAATTCGGTTGATTCCTGCACATTTCCTCAGAGGCAAGGCAGCCTTAATAATCTACAGTTGAAAGTTTTGCTCGTCTTACTGCAACCTTGTACAGTCGCCATCTAATATAACGAAGCTGCCGAGGTGCTCAAAAATATCTGAACTCGCACTCTAACGCCTTGACAATAGAGGTGTGTTCAGATATATGTGAGCACTTTGGCCGCTCCGTTATATTTGATGGCGCTTACACCAACAGTGCAAGGCAGCAGTCGATTTGTCCGCGTTACGCATTCCATTACGCAGAGATAAGGGCCTTCGTTTGTTCTCAATTTACGTTTATGGCTCTGCGTAACAAATACAAACTCCTGTAAACCATGGATCTGGTTATTTGTTTAGAGGGGGCGTAAAGCATGGGAATTAGAAGAGGACCAAACATATGGCGAAACTTGCGACGGAAGATATGGCTGTCGCGCAGGTTGTTTCTCAATTTCTCTGATACGAACGAACGCTTAAAATTTGGCTTGTCAGATACCTCGGCTATGCCTCCCGGTATTGTGGACCAGGGTACGTCCTTAAACTACGTCCAAAAGAGAGGTATGGGCATTGTGAATGTCATCTTGCTTTGTGTGGTAGGGCACAGTACAGCGGATGTCATTCCAGATCTAGAGCAGAGCCCAACTGGGGAAGTACCTCCACCTTACAGAAAACCGCAGCCAAATAACACTAGACCCTACTCAAAGTGTTGTGTTCTTGCCGGTGAGTAAGGTTGCCAGAGCTCAACGAGGGAGGACACATGTAACTCACATAGGCTTCGGAGAATGCTTACCGTAGTATTAAAAAAAAATGTCACTAGCTATTTTATACTAAATTTATACTGATATGGTATGTAGCATATCATATACAACTGAAAATAGATGAATATATTAGACATGTTGTCGTGATATTTTTCTGTCGAGCCAGCCAACATCAACTTTTTAAGGTTTTCGTTGGAGTCTGCCCTTGTAATTATATTCTAGTTTCTGTCTGCATCTTTTCATGACCTTTGATTAAAACGTATAACTTCAATATTGCGTTAACTCTATAAACTTGTTTTAAAATGAATTTTTTTTTTGACGACCGGTTTGGCCTAGTGGGTACTGACCCTGCCTACGAAGCTTATGATCCCAGGTTCAAATCCTGGTAAGGGCATGTATTCGTGTGATGAGCATGGATATTTGTTCCTGAGTCATGGGTGTTTTCTATGTATTTAAGTATTTATATATTATATATATCGTTGTCTAAGTACCCTCATCACAAGCCTTATTGAGCTTACTGTGGGACTTAGTCAATTTGTGTAATAATGCCCTATAATATTGATTTATTTATTTATTATTCAGCCTAAACAAACGACACATAGTGGCCGATGAAACACCATGATGTTAAATTACTAACCAACCCTGTAGATAGTTTTTTAAAGTAGTTGCAGCAAGGAAGTGTTAATACGCGCTCGGACACTGAGCTATAATAGGTCCGAATCGAGTTATCAAAGTCTGGCCGAGTTCCAATGGCTTGCCAAGTGTACGCGAATCGGAGACTAACCACCGATACACTGAAGTGGCCTCTTGAAATAGATAGGCCTAATGCAATATTATCTTTGTTTTTTTGTACTCAGAAAGCGAAATAGTATTTTATACAATCGTTATATAATATAAAGCTTTTCAGTCGAGTACCGTGTTTAGGCAATGAAGCTTGCTGTTTTGTAAAGTACGACATTGAAAAGATTATATCACTATTGTATACAATATTTTTTGTACGAAGTCATCTAAAATAATACTTTTTTTACTATAAATAATACTTTTTTTAGTCTCATTTTGGGTCGCTGAGCCAACGGAGTAAGTAAGTTTACTATAAAACCTAAATAATTAATGAAAATTGGTAAGTATCTCAGTAAACAAAATAATAGTACAAAAGACATAAACGCGCGAAGTCTCCCGTTTAGTCTTTTCTATGGCAGCGCGGCGGCACGTGATTGGTCAGTTTTTTTTAGAGTTGACTACAGCGTATTAATTTTAATATTATAGTTGAGTTGGAAATGAAAAGTACGCAATTATAGTTTGGTATACGAAATTTTAATTAAAACAGCGCTGATCTTCCGATGAGACCATTACGTGAGAAGTAACCGTGTAAGGTAACGGACAAAAAAAAAAGAAACAAAATAAACATATACAAACCGTGAAGGTACAGCTTATTTACATTGGTTCGTCTAAACGTTCGATTCGCCTCGATACAGCCGGCTATGAGTACAGAATACTCCGGGCGACGCTCCGCAGCGGAGGCGGAGCGAAGTAATCCGCTTTGGCCACGACACCGCAACTTCGATCGCTCCGTCTACTTTAAACTCGGGCGCGAATCTTCTGCAAAAGATTAATAAGATATCTACTCGGGAAGTTTCTGAAAAGCTACATAATGCCGCGGATGGGGCTGCTTAGTGCTTGTACAAGTTGGTCGCAGTTTAACTACTTATTCGTACGTTGCACGATTTTAAACTGTTTTTACTGAACTTTACACACTAACTTGTTTCTTAATACCTATACCATAATATATAGTTTGATGTATAGGATATAGTGAATGAAAAACAAGATGTTAAACAGAAGGGAGGAACGGAAGTTAAATTATAGTTAATGATATCGTTAAAATTCCTTCGTTCGTCGGAGAGGTATGGGCATTGTGAATGTCATCTCGCCTTGTGTGGTAGGGCACAGCACAGCGGATGTCATTCCAGATCAGAGCCCAACTGGGGAAGTACCTCCACCTTACAGAAAACCGCAGCCAAATAACACTTGACCCTACTCATAGTGTTGTGTTCCAGCCGGTGAGTAAGGTTGCCAGAGCTCAACGAGGGGGGTGAGGTCAGGGTCGGCAACGCGCATGTAACTCCTCTGGAGTTGCAGGCGTACATAGGCTACGGAGACTGCTTACCATCAGGCAGGCCGTATGCTTGTTTGCCACCGACGTAGTACCAAAAAAAACTACTGGATACATGGACACCCTACTTATTGAAGGCAAGTAGGTGTATTTGACAATGTTAGTGTTACAGTTAATGCGTGAACGCCATCGATTTCAATTTCACCGTGTATACTTGTGATGTATGTAAAAATACACATTTATGTATTTTTGCAATGCCTAATGTTCACTTTTATGGTTTAAACTTAGAAGTTAGCCTTAGTTTTCAATTCCTTTACCTAATACATAATATGTAATTTGAAGTAGATACATTGAAAGATAACCTGAAAGGGTGAAACAGAAGGGGATAGAAATGCACGGCGGGGATTGCTTCACCAATAAGAGCGCAGGTCTTAAGTTCATGATGATATTTTCTTCTTAATACAAACAATACTACAGACGTTGAATATACGCGTAGAGTTTGTGTCGAGTCTAGTGCCGTAGTTAGTAAGGGAAGACTTAAATTTAAGCCACCGCGCAGCCGGCATATCTCTAAGTGAGATAACGTCCACCTGAGCTATGCCGACGCCTGGTACATTATATCTGACATAACATAATACCATGGCTCGTGCATTTACTTCAGAGGATATTCTCATAATACCTGGGAGCTACCTGGTAGGTATTGATTAGAACATAATTTTAAAGTAACTATCGCGAACATTTCGCACATTTTCATAGACTTTCGTAGGGTAGTTTACACAAATCTTTGTCCTGACATTTTACTGGGACATCGGATAAGGATGACACTCCTTAGACGGGGCGGGGCTTTAGCCACTTCGTTTTCTTTAAAAAGTATCACGTGATTACCGTGTAACCTGCGTCATAACGTCGAGAATTATACGGATAAACCCGATACAATTTTGTTTTAATATTTGTTTAAATCCTGGTATTTATTTTTATAGATTCACCTTGCTTATTTATTTAGTTTCTAAATTAAATCATTATGGTACCCATAGTGTAAACATGAGAAAATATTCAGGTAGGTTATGTTATGAAGGCGTTCCAAAATTGAAGCGCTTACCTTGTGACAAATTGTACAAGTTGTCTTTAGTCGCACCTTGGCAAGCGAGGTCCAAACCCTGGGGTCCGCTTAGCAACTAATCCCAGGAAATGGCGTAGGCACTAGATTTTATGAAAGCGACTGACGTCTGACTTTCCAACAACGAGGGTAAACTAGGCTAGACTTGGGATTAGTCCGGTTTCCTCACGAAATTTTCCTTCACCGAAAAGTGACTGGTAAATATCAAATGATATTTCGTACATAAGTTCCGAAGAACTTATTGTTACGAGCCGGGATTTGAAAACATTATATGGGAAACATATGGCAGATAATAAAACAATAAGGTAAAAATCATGGTAAGAACATAGCCAAAACAGTACATAACTAATACAGAAATCCTTCGCTCTGAGAAAAAAATACAATTATAAGGTATTTGAATTTAAAAGTTAACAGTTAAAGTTAACATTCAGTAAATAAGTTATTACATAAGCACGATTATAGATATAAAAAGCACAATTTAGAATTTGAAAAATAACAAGCACAATTTTCAATTTAGAATTTAAAATTTCATACAGGTACAATTAAAACAATTCAAATACAATTTTGAGTTTACAAAAATACAAGACATGATTACAATTTTATTGTATTCCGAGCTACGAGTTAACCAAAATTTCCATTTTGTTTCATTTTGTTTGATAACACTTACCCGTCTCGACGTTACAATAATAATTATTATATCGTCCAGTGCCGTATCTCTGCTGCCGCGGTTCGGAAACGCGTCGGCGAGCCATTCCGGCGGCCAATCATATCGCGTCGATATCCTGTCAGCGATATCAATTTTACTTCATTTAATTTTGCATTTAATGTCGGCAGAGTCATCTGAGTCATCTTTCGTAGGGCTGACACCCGTCTAGTTTGGAAACTTTACATAAATACATTTTTTTATACTAAATCTTTCCATTCGTTCCCTTATGTATACGCCTTTGCGGTGGCGTAAAGCGACATCTACCGAAAGATGATTACATCTTTTAACGGCACCGGAGTTTCAAGTTATATTGAGAATACACCAGTAACAATGTACCCCATACTAAATATGTTTTTAACAAGTCTGCAATACTTTAAGTTTCCAATTTATTGTGATAAATTGCAAATTTTCCGTCTAGAGTCAGACTAAGCAAGTTGGCAGCAATTTCGATAGCCCAGCCTGTGCAAGTGTTAAGTAAACGTCATAATTTCATAGAAGTTTGACGTTTAAAATAACACTTGCACTGTCTGTCAAAACCGCTGCCAACTTATCTTGGTCTGATTCTATTTGACTAAATTTAGTTATAAAAATCAACATGTCAACAACCACCGTTGGCCGAACCTTAATTGCAATTGACCTTTAACCATTACAAATTGAACCATAAACTGTAACCGTTCGTTACGGTTTACGGTTCAATTTGTAATGGTTATTGGTCAATTGCAATTAACGTTCGGCCAACACTGTCAACAACGAAAACGCGAAACCCTAAAATTGACGGCACTCTACGCCGTAGCGCTACGCCCGGCCCGGCGCGTAACGGCGCCTGTCAAAATATTATGCTTTCTCACCAATGTTTGCTTTTACTATCTCGTAAATCTCACTAACCGCTAACAAACCAATTAGTGTTGTTTTATTACGGTTTATGAGATATTATTGAAGGTGCAGTGCACTATCATGCTGTCCCTGACCAGTAGCCGGTGTGGTGAAGTTAATATATTTCATTTGTCAGCATTATATCAAGCGCTAGCAATAATCTATGACTACTATTATGTATTAAAATGTGTCACCCTATTCGTATCCTGTATTTTATTAACTAGTACATGTTGCATAATCCGCATGTATTGTACCTATTCATACTTCTTCTTCCTCGCGTTCTCCCGGCATTTTGCCACGGCTCATGGGAGCCTGGGGTCCGCTTGACAACTAATCTCAAGATTTGGCGTAGGCACTAGTTTTTACGAAAGTGACTGCCATCTGACCTTCCAACCCAGAGAGTAAACTAGGCCTTGTTGGGATTAGTCCGGTTTCCTCACGATGTTTTCCTTCACCGAAAAGCGACTGGTAAATATCGAATGATATTTCGTACATAAGTTCCGAAAAACTCATTGGTACGAGCCGGGGTTTGAACCCGCGACCTCCGGATTGCAAGTCGCACGCTCTTACCGCTAGGCCACCAGCGCTTCTTGTACCTATTCATACAATTTATATTATACAGTAGAACGCTCGGGTTGCACAGAACGCGAACGGTGTGACTTACCGGTGGCATTTAGTTTCAAGAGTAGATAGCCTAGGCTTACGAGTAGAAACCTAATGCGTTTAGTTTCGTATGCTGATATTCTCTCCCACGATATTTGCAACACTTATGAATGAATGGAATATGTTTATTTGCCTAACATTTACAATAACATACTTATCCTAGACGAAGACGAAAGAAAAAACCGGACAAGTGCGAGTCGGACCCGCTCACCGAGGGTCCCGTACAAATTTAACTTTTTTTAATAGATTTATAGTTTTTAGGTTTTTCCCTGTACTTGTAGTGTAAGAAGATATTGCCAAATTTCATAGCTCTAGGTCCACGGGAAGTACCCAAAAATTTTGATTGACTGTCGAAATACGTATTTTGCGGCACAAGCGGCCGTATCTTTTTTACGTTAACTTAGAAGTATGTATGTATGTATAAACTCTTTATTGTACAAAAGACAAAATATAAATATGGCACAGGATAAGCAGAAGTTTGATTTTTTCCGCAGCTTCAAGGAACTGTAGACTAGAATGTCAACTAAATACCTCCACGCGTTCCCGCGATTAAGGGTATAGACAGATAAACGGATGGACGGACGGACCGATAACAAAGTGATCCTATAAGGGTTCCGTTTTTTCTTTTGTGGTACGGAACCCTAAAAAAGTAAACGAAACGAAAGTAAAGAAGTTGCATGTTGATTTTCTAGTAGAAACTCACCGGGCTAAACTACTTTACTAAAACTAGTTATATTGTAAATTTCATTTTTACTTACTTAATCTAATGAAAATCAGCTTCAAGCAGCCAAATCGTCTCAGTTAAATGGTAGCATAGTATTGTTATTTTTGGTCCTAGGGCACCCTGGAGGTGCATAGATCCACAAGATCCTTCCACGCCTCTATCTTGAGCAACCGTCTTAGCCTCGTTCCAGGACTATAACCGGGAAAATAGAAGTTCGTCAATTGCGGGCATTTTTCTCTGTCACTCTAATTACGTCTTAGTAGTAAACGAGAAAGATCCCCGCAATTTACGAATTTTGGTTTTCGCGGTAGGCCCTGCCTACGGCTCGCAGCTCGTTCTATGCTTCACCTCCAGTCCAGATGTGTACGGGGCGTTTGCGAGCTCGATTTCCGCCTTGAGGTCGCCACTCAACCGCGATGCTGCGCTGTTCGCAGCTTGAAAGGTGTAGATAGAAGCATAATATAGATAGCCTTTAGTCAAATAGTAGGTATATTACATATGTTACGTAGGTCACTAGACAAGTTTTGCAATAGACAAATATGCAGCAATGAGGTGGCCTATCGTATACATGTTTTTAAAACTATATTTCCATAGAGAAAAAGATTGGCTGGAAAAAAAAATTTTTTTTTTTAATTTACTTGTTGAAAAATCTTAACTTTGTATGAAATTAAAATGTTGTATAAAATATGCGTAAATCACCCTTAGCCCACGCCAGGGATCGGAAACCGGTATTTTTTCGTTCTTTGTTAATTATTTCATTTCTAATTGGGCAATCTAATAATACGAAGTCGTTATCTAAAAACACAACCGAGTCCTATATTTGGAGTATAAAATAAACCGAAATATACGTTTATTTCAAAGTTTTTCCAAAAAACCGGTTCCGATTCCTGGCCCACGCCGATGTTTTCAAAGTTTAAATATTTTTTTTTATTTATGAGTAAATTTAAAAATAAAGTAAATGTTTTCCGCCCAAACATTGTCTATGAAAATATAGTTTTAATAAAAGTGTATGATAGGCCACCTAATTGTTTCATATTTGTCTATTGCACAACTTATCTAGTGACCTGCGTATGTCTGAATAAATAAAACTACATTTATTAAATCATATCACAAAATGAAATGATAATGTTATTATCTGAATATATAAAATATGGACATAGCCGGAAATCCGGTTTGCGCTATTTTTAATTAATTCATTGCGAAGCATAATGCGCTTAACTATATTATTTATACAGTTAATATTTTATTTTAATTATTCTCTGTGCAATACCGACCTACTTTGAAATGCGCACGATTTACTACGCCATCGCCATGAAATATATCGGAGGTTGGAGCGGCCAATGTGCTCACAAATATCTGAACACGCTTCTTTTGTCAAGGCGTTAGAGTCCGTGCGCTCCGATATATCTGATGGGGACTGAGCGTAAATAAATATTATAGGACAATTTTAGATAGATCAACTTAGTACCACAGTAAGCTCAATAAGACTTGTGGGTACGACGGCGGTATATATACAAATATAATATGTATAGTTATATATAAATATTTATATACCTACATATCTATAACTTAGGACAAATATTTGTGATAAACACAAATAAATGCCCTTACTTAAATAATTCGAACACGGGACCTTCTGCTTCGTAGGCGTCACTAGCGACTAGGCTAAGAGACTCATAAAAATATGTGCATTACCAAGCAGGCATCGGAAACCGGTATTTTTTGTATGCTGGGAACGGAAACGGTATTTTTGTTAATTATTACATTTCTTATTGTGCAATCTAATAATACGAAGTCGGTATCTAAAAACACAACTGAGTCCTATATTTGGAGTATAAAATAAATCAAAATACCTATATGGTTATTTCGAAGTGTTTGCAAAAAACCGGTTCCCAAGTTGTTAAATGTAGCATGTTTAGTTTTTATAGTTGCCCAATTTCACAGTAGATGTCGCTGATCTATCGGCTACTTCACGCTATTAAGATTTTTCTACAGCCCCTTATAAGGTAAATTTGGTTTCGGAATAAATGAGTATTAAGTTGTCAAGTGAAGTGTTTCGTTACAAAAGGTAGGAAGTGCAGTGCAGTGGTAGTGAGTGAACACAAGTATTAGGTGCCTAAGAAATTTTCTAAAATGTTTTGCGACTAGAATCCATTGCACATTTCTGTAGCACAACACAAACCACAAGTATAATTTGATTTATGACACAAAAACAAACT
Organism: Cydia pomonella; assembly: GCF_033807575.1. Taxonomy (NCBI): domain Eukaryota; kingdom Metazoa; phylum Arthropoda; class Insecta; order Lepidoptera; family Tortricidae; genus Cydia; species Cydia pomonella. Next base: position 34,635,971 of record NC_084704.1, read on the forward strand.
GCAGGAGGATAACAAAAGTGGTTCAAGGCGCGGGCTCGGTAAATAAGTTGCCAAGTCCGAGATATCATCCATCATTCACCTGCGCGGCGGGCAAGTCTGCGGCTGAAAGATAGTTTGGGTACTCAATCTGTGACATTACAGATTGAAATAAGGTTTTTTCTAAAATGTTCCTTTGCTCCCCACTGGGCAATTGTGCTCCAACTTTTTTTTATACTGCGTCGGTGGTAAACAAGCATACGGCCTGTATGGACGCCTGAAAATCCAGAGGATCTAAGGCATTTATTTACGAAACGACTTTGACACGAACTACTTAGTAGATTAGATTAGATTAGATTTATTTATTTCTTAAAGAAAAAGACACAGTATTTTACACAAAAGGATAAAACAAAGGCTTTCACTAAAAGATCGTCAACTTAACATTAAAACAAAAAATAAATAAAAAATTAAATTAATAAATAAAGAAATGTACACATAGTTACAATTATGACAGTTAAAGCGTATATCGTTGGCTTATAAAAGTATCAGAACCTCATTTAAGTGTTACAACATGATAGCGGTAATGGTCTACTTTAAACCACTCAGCGCTAATCACGACACATTGTCGATTTGCATCTACGAAATAAGTATATCGTATATCTTAAAATGGTGTGTGCGCTACGCGCAACCCGGCGAAGTTACGGAGCCGGCCGGGGAACCGGAACTTGACACCCTTCGGCCTAAACTGTTCCGTGGCGGTGGAGACGTGAACATTTTATAAACATCTTGAAATAGGAGAACGATTTCAATGGTAATTGCTAATTAGACAATGCCTACCTACCTATATAGAAAAAAAAAACTTTTTTTTCATGCAAGAATCACTTATGTGTGTGTGTATGTGTGTGTATGTATGTGTAGCTTTAACGACTTGACAAATATATTTTAATATCACTTGAAAATGGTTATTATACTATATAAAAAAATCCTTTTCAACTTACAAACTTTTCTATATGAAAACATTGACGCAAAGCCGAATCTGGGACAAATGTAGACGCGTGTCAAGTCCGTCGGGAACTCCGCAACTCGGGGGAAAAGATACCATTTAGGGGTTGTTTTGCTTACAACCCTAAACAGCAGATTTGAGAAAGCGGATGATTATAAACTTTGACTTAATCCTTCATTTGTGTGAGATGGTTAAATAAAATAAGTTTTTGGCAAAAAAAAAATATTGGTCCAAGCTTTTCTCGCTGACTCTACTGTTTCTTTTCACAGGCAACTAATACTCATCAAGACAATTCTAATAACCCCAGACACAATTAGGTTGCGTTGTTTTATCACAGAGTTCCTATGTCCACCTCCTGTCTCCATCAACAGATAAAAACAAACCGGAAAGTGGGTCAAATTTAACTTGCAATATTTGACCCGTAAAAACATACATAGTTAAGTTACATACATTGGTATATTGCAAGTTAAATAATAGCATGTAAAAACGTAGGCTGAAAGATCGTTTGTACTGTATCAGTAGAGCAGAAAAAATTAAGAAGTTGAATTTTGCATATAAAATTACATAAATTACATTTATAACGTGTACAAGAAATAAGAAGCGATTGTCGAATTTAAACTGTCGTGGGACATACTAACATTAAGTGAGTACAGTTCACGATGGCCGCGCGCCGCGTACTGAAGAAGCGATTTTGGTGAATTCACCCGCTAAGGGGGTTAAAAAGATGACAGTTTGTATGAAAATGAAAATGATTTTATTTCATAAATGTTGGGTACACATATGACAAACAAGGTTGGGTCTTCCTAGTAGGTAAGAAATACCTGTGTCAGGAAGTCCCGCTCCTCCATAATAGACAGTGGTTGTTTGTAACAATTGTAACTCTCTAATTAATTATCTATAACTTAAAAACTAGAAGTACTTATTACTCATTACGACGACAGAGCAGTTGTAGTAATAATAATAGCCTTACGGCTAAATAGGAACCTGTAGTTGGGTGCGTCTGTGTGTGCGTGATAGTGATTGTGTGTGTGTGTGTGTGTGTGTGTGTGTGTGTGTGTGTGTGTGTGTGTGTGTGTGTGTGTGTGTGTGTGTGAGAGTGTGTGTGTGTGTGTGTGTGTGTGTGTGTGTGTGTTTGCGCGCTTATGTGTCTGCGTGTGTGCATGTAAATGTTTAACTAATGTTACAATTTCATTTTATGTTAGGTACTTGCTTAAATAAAGAATAATTATACAGAATTACACAGTTTGTTTTATTTAGCATAGAATTACAATTAGTTAAGGGCAAGATTAAGTAGAAGTTCAGTGTCTTCATAACTAAGTATCTTCAACCATTCCACTACGGATTTTTTACAATTATGTATTCTCTGTTCGTGTATATTAATTTTTACATTTATTTTGTTGTAAAAGTAAGCGGATTGTGTCTTGTACTGCCTTTTAGCAAACAAGGATTTATATGTTGTGAGTGGGGCAACAATGTTCATTCGTCTTCTTGAAGGCTGCGTAGGAGTGAATTTTAAATGTATAATTTTGTATGTATATGGTACAAGACCACTAAAAATATGCAAAAATGTAACTACTAATTCTGTCATAATCCTTATCACACACAGAAAAGAGGTCAAGATAAATTCGAGTTACCATAGAGTCTATGTACAACTGAACTTACGCGCTAAATTGTGATTTCGTATCGTCAGAATAACAGTTATATAAATTTTCGGTGCTATGCTTCCTCAAACTCCAATGTGTAGCAATCAGATTACTACAAAATATACGAACATATACCGTTGTATCTTCTAGAAAATCCGGAGAAGGGAATTTTATTGTACTTTTATTCTCAAAGCAAGTATACTCTATAGATGCTACACGCGTGCGCCCTCGGGAGAGAACATACGCAATGCGACTTTATTTAAAAAGTCGCTTTAAACTGACAATACACCTACCATAGACAATCTTCGGCATTTAGTCGGGTTGTTTGTGCTCCCCTCATGGGTTCAATTAGAAAGCAACAACGAACTAGAATAACTAAGTCGAGCTCAAAAGTTTTTTTTTCATAGCGGGTATTGGTATATGGGGTAATATTCAAACCTGCGGGCGGGATATATTTTTGGATCAGTGACAGTCATTTGGACCATTTTTCGAAGTCAAAAATGTATGTCTGCCAGATCTTAGAAATGATTAATACATGATTTGGTAATCATTTCATGAAATGATCGGTTGGCCATATCATGAAAAAGTTAAACCTAACCTAACCACACGAGTATCATGAAGTGATCAATTTTAAAATGGCATTGCATGAAATGATCAAATTCGTAAAAAGTAGAAGATTTTTTTTGACGATAATTTTTTTTTCTATGGGGCAGTTCGTCCAGGGCGGCCAACTCGCCATATAAAGGCCGAAAATTGTTCCTGTCAAAATCTTTTTTCTTCTACTTTTTCTGGATTTCTTTCTCTTTGTTACACTTGCAGATTCTACTAAAAAGTCCAGGGCAATGGGGAATATTACGCGAAACTGCGTAGGGGGCGCCACTACCACAATCCATTACAGTCTGAGGGTCTACCGTGAAACAAGAAAATCGAAATTTCGTTATCTAACCTCTCTATCACTCTTGCATGTTCGAGCTGTTTACTTGCTCCGCCTTGATGCATCAGTGTCATATTTAATATCTGTGAAAACTTGACAAACAGTATAAGGCACAGTATGTATAAGTTAGGCCCTCAGCACACGGCGCGTAAGCGTAAGAGACGCGTAATACGCGCGTAGTACGAGAGCACTACCAGTACGTACAACTTCAAACAAGTCCCCACACGAAGCGTCGCGTAATACACGCGTAAAAAACAAAACTTCTGACATATATATCAAAGAAAGAGATCGTAGATACATCCGCCGATGACATCTGACGCCAGCGAGGCCAGCGACTACATGATTTCAACTACTTAATTAAGTATCACTTATAAAAAAATATACTGTTTATTTCCACAAACAATCACAAGGAAATATATACTTAGTACTAATCTCACATTTTAAAGATTATCTTGACTAAGGAACTGGGGATGCAACCCCTGTTTATATTAACAAATTACAAAATTAAATGTTAGTGAGTCTTTTCACATTTAAATCAATCAGTTATAAAGCGATTACGCTTACGCGACGCTTGGTGCCGAGAACTCTACGCGTCTCGTTTTCGTAACGTTTTGACAATACGCTTACGCGTATCTTATGCTCACGCGCCGTGTGCTGAGGGCCTTACTCTATAGTTTACGATAGATGCTAGTGTTGCACGCAGAATACTGCAGTAATACTCCCTATGGAATCTACTGTTCTGTGTTCTATTGTATAATTACTAATACTAACAGCGAGCACTATGAATAATGATCAATTAATCAGCGAACTGGGGCAGAGTAGATAGATACATTCCAATCAGGCCTCCGATAATGTTTATCCATTTGATTTAGGTTGGGATCGGGCGCCAATAGTCCAGTGACGCAGTTTCACATTGCTGTACCTATAACAGTTCGTGGCGTTGCTAATGCTATAGTAGATTGTTAACCAAGGGATGAAAGGCACTCATTTCTGTCAAACGGCCCGATTCGAAGAATGATTAAGACACGTTTAAGATCTTGGAAAGATCTTTAAAATATCGATAACTAAACGACCACGGCAACGCGCATGTAACACCCCTGGAGTTGCAGGCGTCCATAGGCTACGGTGACTGCTTACCATCAGGCGGGCCGTATGCTTGTTTGCCACCGACGTGGTATTAAAAAAATTCTGAAATAAGTGATTTCTGAAGTGTAAATTAAATTTGACGATATAGTTACTTGCCGATTTAGATTAAGACAATAAATCTATATTTTTAAGAAAACAATACTTTATGGTAAGTGTCATCTTAACACCTTAATTACTTGTTTTTATATATTATCTATTCCGTAATTAAACAATAATAAAAAATATCCCAATTTAGGCACAACTATACGGTCCCATGTCACGAAATCAAGTCGAATTGGCCCCTTGTTACCGTTCGATTAGCCTCAATAGGTATTTAGTTGAAGCGGTGGTGGCCGAGTGGATATGACGTCCGACTTTCAATCCGGAGGTCGTGGGTTCAAATCCTGGCTCGTACCAATGAGTTTTTCGGAACTTATGTACGAAATATCATTTGATATTTACCACTAGCTTTTCGGTGAAGGAAAACATCGTGAGGAAACCTGCATACATCTGCGAAGAAATTCAAAGGTGTATGCGAAGTCCCCAATCCGCATTGGGCTAGCGTGGGGACTATAGCCCCAGCCCTCTCGCGCATGAGAGGAGGCCTGTGCCCAGCAGTGGGACGTATATAGGCTGAGTTATTAGGTATTTAGTTATCTACATATTTCTACATGTTGCGGCGCTTTCGTATTCTCATGAAATGTGACGCTCCCGAATTCTCACAGTCTCGAACAAACAATGCATTGGCGTTCTTTACGAATATACAAAAGGTGGATGGAGAAAAGATGAAACGCTATCTGATGGTATACGGCTTGAAAATTTATTTTTAAACTCGGTTTTTCGGGAAAAAGATGTACCAGTGCCAGTGTTCGCCGAAACGTTAATGCAATTGAATATTTACCATTGCAAATTGAACCGAAAACTGTAACTGTTGAATGAATTGAATTGTAACCGTCCGTAACGGTTTACGGTTCAATTTGTACTGGTCAATTTTCAATTGCAATTAACGTTTGACCAACACCGACCAGTGCTAGTGATTCATTAAATATTGACTCTCGTGTTATCGATATCGATACCAAATTATTTCAATCGAGGAAAAATTGTGACTCCTCATTTTATTATTAATTGAGAGCGTTAACTCTTTCATTGCCTATTTGCGAAGATCATTAATTTATTTTTGTCGCAACTATTTAAATTCGATATTCTGCTGTTGACTTAAATAATTCTGACAATTACTAAAATTACGAGTAATAAATCAGTTATTGAAAGCAAGATTATAACACTTTAGAATTACATGATGATAATGCTCTCCTGACCGATTTCGGCCATAGCGACGTGCTCTGGAGTAGGCAATTTTTAATTCGCGTTATTAGAGTATACTGACCCACTCTTTGGTGCGGCCTTAGATGACTCACGTCAGTGTTGGCCGAACGTTAATTGCAATTGACCATTAACCATTATAAATTAAACCGTAAACCATAACAGACGGTTACAGTTTTCGGTTCAATTTGTAATGGATATAGTTTGGAATTGGAAAAACAAATTTGAAAAACTTAACAGCTGATTATTTTAAGGCACAATTTATATTAAATAAATTGGATAGAATTAAAAAAAAAAGGTGACTTGACAGTGACGTCACTGGTCCTGTTTTCATGTGAATTTTAATATTTCACAAAACTCTGCATAGAGAGCGCCACTAGCACATACTGAGGGTCTACCGCGAAACACAATAATCTAAACTACGTTATCTGCCTCTATCACTCTTGCATATTCGTGCGATAGAGAAGCAGATAACGAAATTTCCATTTTCGCGTTTCGCGATAGGGTCTCTGTAAACAAACCGCCTTGATTCATTCGCGTTTAGGGTCGGCAACGCGCATGTAACACCTCTGGAGTTGCAGGCGTTTATAGGCTACGGTGACTGCTTACCATCAGGCGGGCCGTATGCTTGCTTACCACCGTCGTGGTATAAAAAAAATCAATGTCATAGTGAAAACTTATCAAAAAACTGTTTTAAGGCATAGTATGAATAAGTTACTCTATGGCTTACAATGTGTGCTAGTGCTGCACTCTGGCGGCAGAACATTGCAGTAATTCCCCTATTCCATTGGCTATCGTTTTGATAGTTGGAAAAAAGGACCTGATTTGACTATACTCTGTATCTTTAGGTATTTAAATAAAAGTAAACAAAATCTACCCTCGAATGGCTCCTTAAGCCAGTTACGAGTAGATGAAAACATTACCTGATCAAATAATCTAGGTTAAAATCAGGAGGCCTACCGCGAAAATCGAAGTTCGTCAATTGCGGGCATTTTTCTTTGTCACTCTAATGTGGTCCTAGTGAGAGTAAAAGAGAAAGATCCCCGCAATTTGCGAATTTCGGTTTTCGCGGTAAGCCCCCAGGTCATTCAGTGACAAGTCTATGCGGTTTAGTATTTGCTTGGTTAACCAATGGCTAATCATTGTTTGTCCCTTTCCGACGTATTGGTATGATGGAAAAGGCCAAACGATGATTAGCGGCATCGTAACTTTAGTACACGTTTATGAAGGGGGTAAATGTCTACCCGAAAATGTGCAAACTGTTTGTTTAATTTTATTTAAATACCTAAAGATATAGAGTACGAGTATAGCAGGCAAATACCCTATTGCACGCGTCAAGCCGGGGGTGTTTATTTTACCTCTAGACGGAGATAAAGCCAGAAAGAAGGGGGGAGGACTTTCGCAGTCTATGATGTATGTTTATTTTTATTGCGAATTAACATCCGCCCTCGGCTTTGTCCGCATTTAGTTCGTTAAAAACTTTGACCTTTTTAACTCCCTTCGGGGTCGAATTTCAAAAAGTACCTTTGAAGAAAGTGTCTTTAAATTAAAATTTCTATCTTTAACATATTGAGAAACGGGAACCCGCTCGGCGGGTGCCCTTTTCGTAGTCAATTTCCTCTACAAAGCGAGAAAACACAGACCGGTTACGAGCGTAGCGCTACGAAAACGTTGGCAGTGAATGTGTGGTTTAGGCCGTACGTGCAAATAGATAGATAGATAGAATACTCTTTATTGGCACACCTCAGTAAAAATAAATAATTGATAAACAAATAAATGATTATGAATTATGAATATCGATATCTGTTTTACATGTGTATTTTGATAATTCAGTATTTTATTCATTTAAAAGTTCGTTTTTTTTCTGTGTTATTATTGTATCAATCACGTAGCAATGACCGGACACAGATGTGATGTAACTACCTAATTACTTTTTAAAGCTCTTTGTAGGTACGATAAGAATCTAACACTATTAGAAACGGACCAGATAAAAAAAGACGAGAGAAGCCTAGAAATTTTGCATAAAAAAATTAAAATAGATGGTTATAGGGTGGTAAATTTATATTATATCTAAAGTCCCTATAAAGGGTTAAACAGGGCGATACAATTTTAATACAACCCCATAACATACGCATTTAATTAATTGCTGAACCAATTACCTATAAATTAAATGGTATTACATACACAAGATGTTAGTAGGAAAAATATAAATCTATTGTTATTCGACAATTTTAACAGTAACGCGTTAAATTTCGCCGCTAATAGCTAGTAGCGCTAGTGTAGACGGAGGTCTTTCAAAATGTCAAATGCATAGTATTTTTAGTTACAAGCTTTTTTATCGCGAATTTTCAATCCTTATTCATAATTGTGGTAAATCTATTTTTGATTATTCATGGTAAATATTTTAGATATACCTAGGTAGTTCAATAAAAGAGTGATTAAAAAAAGTGCCAACTAAAATATACTTATATAAAATTAATCAGGTTTAAAAAAACGACAAATTTAAACGTTAAGTTACTTTTTTTGGGACAAAAAACAGTAACACACAGGTTTAGACACAGAAATAGAATACAAAGAATACTAAAGTGTGAGACCAACAACATCTTCCACAGATTACTAGATTACGTACTGATAAATCTACTTTTGTGTAAATTAGAACTTTTTTTAAAAAACGCATAGGATTTTTTTTTTTTTGTTTTTCTGGACCACCATCTAAAGTATGCCAACTGGTGTGCACAAAAACGGTAGCCCTCATTACAACTGCAACATCCTCCTAATTGCTGAACCGTTCACCTATCAATTATGGTATTCGGTGGTAAGTCAGGTGACGGTGAGGTCGAACCGAGCACGTGAGTCCGGGCACCATTCATCGAGGGCGCGCCTGCGCGCGCAGCGATCAATAGCAGCCCAGGCGGGCAGTGCCCGGCTTGCCCCGCTGCGAGACGCTCGCTCTCTCGCCCATGACCGGGAGACACAGATGACGGAGCCCTACAGCCTGCTACCCGACCCGCGAAGCCCGAGTAAGAGACAGACGGCTGGCATTCGAGGAGTGTCGAGGTACGAACCGATTAGGCGTTAGTGTGGACCGCACCACACCTGCTATGATTTATTACTAATGTTTCATATTAGAATGTGTGACCATTTTATTGTGTTACAATAGTATACTCGGACGTTTATAATATTATTTTTTTAGATTTACAACGGCTAATTAGCTTAGAAGTGTCCCACAATTTTGTGTAAGCCATCATTAAGACTTCTTTCTGGTTACTTGGATGCATTCACATTTAAAGTGACCTGTTCTCATTGCTCTCAAGTGTATTAAACTAGGAATACTTAATTGGCAGAAAAGCTAAATAAAATTCAATATGAATTTACCATATAATATTTAATTCTAGTACATAATTAATAAACATAATTAATTGGACTTGTTTAATGATTAATTAATTATTTCAATGTTACATTGCGTTACTTCTATGAGGTATATGGTAACTAGAACAATATTTTTCTAGACCCGTTTAATATTGTATATAATAAATAACGTTTCATATGTGTGGTGGTCATAAATCGTGGATGGTCGAAAATGTGCTATATACAGCAGAAAAAAAAGATCAACTAATATCAAGCGAGGAGGTTAAAATTAATATCAAATGTGATACCAATACAATTCTTAAGAAATTGGTTCATCTAATTAAACACGCGATATTTGACAATGTGACAGACAGACGGACGGACGGATAGAGTCACACCATAAGCGTTTCTTTTGTACAGAACCCTAAAAAACCATAGCCATTACAAAGAGCCGGTCCAGTTCAATACAATAAAAGTTAAAGACACCCCCTGTACGCATTTTTTTTTGCTGTGACAGCAGCGGGGTTGGCAGCAGTCCTTTCAACGTACCTACGTTAATTTGTATCCAGTGCTATTTTAACGCACCCCTTATATCGAGTTAATTGACAACATTTCAAATTCGCTGACGTGGCGTCGTGCCTACATGTATTAAAATTATAAAAATATGTGATATTTTTAAATCTAATTAACATGTATGGAGACACTACACATAAGGATTAGTTCGAATGCGAGTTAGAGTCACTTTGAGGAATTTTAGAAATAAATCTATTTTATTTATTTCTAAGTTGCGACCCGCCCCGGTAAACCTTAACAAATTGTACAACTAAACTTTCCTCTTCTTCTTCCTAGCGTTATCCCGGCATATTGCCACGGCTCATGCGAGACTGGGGTCCGCTTGACAACTAATCCCAAGATTTGGCGTAGGCACTAGTTTTTACGAAAGCGACTGCCATCTGACCTTCCAACCTAGAGGGTAAAACTAGGCCTTGTTGGGATTAGTCCGATTTCCTCACGTTGTTTTCCTTCACCAAAAAGCGACTGGTACAAGTTGAGGTTTGAATTTAAACCCGCAACCTTCGGATTGAAAGTCGCACGGTCTTACCGCTAGGCCACCAGCGTTTCTATACAACTATACAACTAAACCTTCCTCAAGAATCATTCTATTGATAAGTAAAAACCGCATAAAAATCCGTTCAGTAGTTTTTAAGTTTATCGCGGACTTAGTGTTATAAGAAGTATGAAGGTACTTTTCTACTTTAAACCGTATTCATAGTGGGGTCTAAAAAATAATAATATTTGTATAAATAAATAAATAATTGTTAAAAAATCTGTGTAGCGAAAGTGACCCAGAAAAACCTGTTTCTTTTTTTATTAAATCCTTTTGTATTTTTTTTTTTAACTACTACTTAATTAACCATAACTCAGCAACATATATATTCATAACAAATAAATACCCCAAACGGGATTCGAAACCAAGACCTCCAGGTTTGTAGGACGGGGCCCATTCGGGGTTATTGCGTCTATTTGAGTTCGTTTTTAACACATTCAACGTTGTCTTTCGTAGCGCTACGCTCGTAGTCGCAGCGTTTTCCCGCTTTGTAGAGAAAAGCGACTACGAACAGAGAACCCCCGAGAGGGTTCTCGGCACTCAATGTGTTAAACAATGTGATATACTCGAGCTCCCTTCATGTATTGATAAAACCATGAACTACTCGGAAATAAAGCTTAACGTTGCGTTCCGACCAATCGTATTCGAGAAATGACAAAATAGAGCCAATAAACCCATAGTTGCATTTGGGTCAAAAAAAATTTCGTTGTCTTGTTTCTGACCACTCTGTCACGCTTATATCTATGTCTTCTGTCAAATAAATAAAAAGTCAAGTGCTATTGTATGTCTTTCTAGCTGTAGATTATATTTTACATGAGAAAAAAAAAGAAAAAAACATTATTTTATCTTATACAAAAAGCTCCACTCCGTCACATTTTTTTGGGATAAAAAAACAAGACGAAAATAATTTTGACCCAATTATCCCATTTATTTGACCTATTCATATGTAATGATTTTAATCCTGACATGCAGAAGGACACGACAAAATATATAAGGATTCCGATATCACCATAGACTACGAGACCTTAAAAACTACGTTCGCAATACATTTGAATACAATGTTGACAGTTCGGTTTACCGGACCCACATCATATTCAAACTGAGGAGCACTCTCGGGATGGGTCGCATTCGATACCTTTGTACTCGTACCTTTGCGCCACAAAGGCAGAAGAGGTAATTTCGTTTTGGAAATTGATCGGTCATCTGAGGAGCATATTTTTAGTTATTTTGGGTTGCGTACTCGAAGGTATCAAGGATGGGGACCTCCTACTAGCTTTCAGTTTCCATATGACATTCGGCTTTATCAAAAATAATTGGCTGATGAAATATTGACAATCTTTTCGGATAGTAAAAAGTATAATACAAGTCTCTAGCGTGTATTTTTTTGTTTCTATAGAACTTGAATATATATAGAAATTAATTTTGGTATGATTTAAACCGGTTAAGCATGAAGAAGCATCGACAAAAAGAAAACAAAAAGTTACAAAAAACTAAATTTTGATCATATTTGTGATTTGGAGAAAACTTACGGTTGGGTCGCGTACGGTCCTCGTATTTTCAGCTTAAAGTGTAAGGTACCTACCATTTATTTTTTCCAAACACCATCAACTTTTGGGTTATTTTTACTTAGAATCGCGAGGAATATCGATTAAATAAAAAGGAAAAAAATTACAGTTTTTGAAGCATTTTCACATACATTTTGTATGGACCGTCACAAAACTGACGCCCAAAATTTGTATGAAAAACTGCGGACACTTTTTTTCTTTGTGCCAACCGTTCTCGTGATTCTGAGTCGAAGTATCCCAAAAGTTGTTATTTTTTCCAAAAAAGGTAAATAGTACACATTTTTCTGATAACCCCCAGGCAAGGCTCGAAACGTTTTTAAAATACCGATAAATACCGGTTTATTTCGGTTTTCCTCCGAATTTTTGTAAGAACGCGAACGTTTTAAAAACTTTATTGTAACCTAAAAACCGGTTTAATTTGACGAGCTACGCAACGGCCGGTCGGCCTGGTGGTGTGCCACGTAAACATAGACACCAACACCGGTTTTTATTGATCTAAATAGGTTAATTTGAGAATAACTGTTCTTATTAAAACCGGTTTAAATATAACGGTTTTTCGAGCGAAACCGATATACCTATAAAGGTTTTGCGCCACGACATGATAACGATTTGGAAATTTAATCGGTTTCCGAGCCTTGCCCCCAGGTACAGTCGCCATCAGATATATGGTAGCGGCCAAGGTACTCAAATATTTCGGAGCAGCATTAAATTTCAATATATTAGTTACGATAGATAAGGTCTATAATATCGGACCATATAATTCGCCGTAAATTTGGGAGCAGCGACTTTTCAATTAATTCGTGACATACAATGAGACAAAGATATCGTAACAAACAGATCGTCAATGGTATCTAAGCAGTCAAGGTGATCATAAATATCGGAACATTTATGAAAAAATATACTGTAAATCCGTATGACATAGTACAGTCGCCATCAGATATATCGGAGCGGCCAAGGTGGTCACAAATATCTGAACAAAACCTCTATTGTCAAGGCGATAAAGTACATGTTCAGATATTTGTCCGCTCCGATATATTTGATGGCGACTACCTACACATTTGAATTCGTTACTACCTATATTGACTAAGTTGTCAATGTCAAGGATGATTTTGACGACTATTATGGATGAGCAAGTAAGTTTCTTAGACACATGAGATAATTTCAAGCAGCATTCTCGAAAACTGTATATTGATAGGTAAGCTAACGACACCAGTGCTCGATATTCACGCAATGATCGACACTTTCAACCTTATTTCATAAGTAATAGACGTGAACTACTGGTGTCGTTTATTGGGTATTAAGTTGTCGATCATTGGTATCACTACCTTATTCATATGAATATAAAAACTTAATATAAATAAAAAAACTGATTTAGTAGAAAATATTTTTATTTTAAGAATCAAACACGAACAATATTTACTTATACCATTAAAATAACCTTTTAATACGTGCTTCGCTAGCCGTAAACAAAATAAAACTCTGCTTTTCTTCAGCCTGTGAAAACGTTAGTACTTTGTGTAACTTCCCGGTGGCTCGGCGTTTAATACAGCTTGCAATCGTCTTCGCATTGAGCCGACCAGATTTTCACACACGTTTCGCCCTCTAAAAGACTCCCAAACGTTAAGAGCGTGGCGTCTTAAAGCATCTTTGGTGCGACACTGGTTTCCGTCCCACTCTTGCACCATTTTACCCCATAGATTTTCTATGGGGTTGAGATCGGGGCTCTTTGCAGGCATTTTTATGCGAGTCAGCACATCTCTGTGGTCATGAATCCATCCCTGAACCAAGCGAGCATTATGCACCGAGCTGTTGTCTTGCATGAATGTTATATGCTCATTGGGGTAAAATATTTGGGCAGTAGGCAAAAACGACTCCTCAAGTATTTCTTTGTAATCCACCGCATTCATACGACCTGTAATTTCTACCAGCTCCCCTGGGCCATCTTTACACATCCAGCCCCAAAATCCAATTGTAATACGCCCACTCTGGCGGTTAGGCACTACATTTTGCTCCAGATAACGCGTATTGTCTGGTCTCCATAAACTCATTCTGCCATTATCTGCTGAACAGAACACCTTTTCGTCCATAAAAATGACTTTATTAAAATTATGATTCAAATACCTAGCTGCAAATTGCAACCTGTCCTCTTTGTGTCTATCAGTTAGTGCCGGTTTCCTTGCTGGCACTCTATTTTGTAAACCACCCTCTTTTAGACGCCGTCGTATGGTACTGCTCGATACTTGGTATTGGTTTGCAAACTGGGTGGTATTTATGAATCTTTCTTCACGAGCTTGATTTATTATATCCATGTCTAGACGCCGTGTCGTATAACGTGGACGTCCAAAAGATACATGATTCGACAAAGCTCCTTCTTGCTGCCATCTCTCCAGCCATCGATACACGGTGTTTCTCTGAAATAAAATTTTAATTTATTAAATCATTATCGTAATAACCTTTGCATTTAAATTCTGTAAGTATGTATAGTAAACAATACTTACTGCAACTCCAACTTCATTAGCTACGTCTGTTATAGGCAGACCATCATTCCGCAATTGTATAATTTTCTTTTTTATTTCAATATCTACGCGATAGGGTATCATGGTCGTGGGCAAAATTGTTAAAGATTAAAATAACAATTTTCGCAGTCTACTTTCGATAAAATATTACGAGGATAACAATTGCAGGAAGTTGTCAACGTCAAGAATATAGAAAACCAAGAAAACATGAAGAAATCAAATATCGAACGCAGTTTGAAGTAGGACTACGCGAGTTAAAAGAGTTCGCACGTGAAAGATAATTACCAAGTAGGTTCTAGTACTTGATCAACAATTCAAACGTGATAGATATTAGATACCTATACTAATCATTTTAAGTGCAGTCGCCATCAGATATATCGGAGCGGCCAAGGTGGTCACAAATATCTGAACAACGCTATTCTCAAGGCGATAAAGTGCATGTTCAGATATTTTGAGTGCCTTCGCCGCTCCGATATATTTGATGGCGACTGTACAGTCGCCATCAGATACATCGGAGCGGCCAGGGTACTCAAAAATATGCGAACAAGCACTTTATCGCCTTGACAATAGAGGCGTAGGGATGTGACGACCCCATCGCCCACTGGTTTTCACCAGCGCAATCAGTCAACGCAGGGCAGCTTGTGGCGAGCTGTTGGAGAGTAGCGACTCCACGTACCTGAGTGCCCCAGGGGTGCCCTGTCGGATGGTGGGACAGGTCCCCTGCCTCTGGCTTGCCTTAGCCGGCTGTCCAGAGTGGGGTCGTTAGAGCTTTGTTCTCGAGGGTAGATGTGGAAACCTACGTGGCGAGTTGGCTATATGTTTAAAGTCCAGTGACACCTCTCTACCCCCAGCTCCCGCACCGGTGTTGCCCTTGAGCCATCTTTGATGTCGCTTTTTATGGGGGCCCATCTTGCGGAGGGCGAGTCACCGTCTGCCGGAAATAAAATTGGATACCGTTTTATTAGGCAGGCGTCCGGTTCTTCATCCAATAGCCCAGTAATCAGTCCATACTATTCACCCAATAGCCTAGTACATTTTAGACTCCATTAACTCTCAATAGTCCTTACACCATGGCGGGTGCTGTCGCTTAGTGTACCCCTCTCTTTTCATTAAATTGTCAAAAGGGCCTCTGCGCGTTGGCTTCGGCTCCGCATACGCCTCCCAAAGGTCCGGAACACCATTGTTCCGTGGTCGGGAAAGACATACACGATAATAATAATGTAAAACGTAGCCTAAGAACGAAAATGAATAAAGGAAATAATAATGTTATTTTTATCCAAAAAAAAGCAAAACTACTTATAAGGTAGAATTCATAAATCCGCGGACTGATTTGACAGCTCTTTTCATACATTTGACAATCGCTTTGTATGCCAGGAGCTGTCAAATCAGTCCGTGGAATTATGGATTTTAACTTAGACGGGGAGCTGGCCACGTCAGATATGACACAATAATGAGAGCAACGAAACCCCTCTAGTTAGTTTGCAATACTATGCTTATTTCTAGATCCGGACATCTGGCAGCTGTAAAGTGGTGGAGGTAAAAGAAAGCAAATAACTTGAAGAAAATAAATTCTAGAGTTCTGGTTTTGATCCAATATTATGAAAAATTATGTAATTAATTAGATTATACATATAATATCTAAAGGTTTCGATTGGCGGAAGTAGTGCCAAATGATGTATAATGTAATTTTTGGTTACTCGCCTACTGTTCTTGTTTGCGCAATAATACACAATGTTTTTTGTTCTAATGTTAAAATATAGGCCCTGTTCTCTATAAATGACACAACTTTAGCAGTTTTTACCTATTGCGTCATTACTTTTTTTCAACTTAAAAACTTTGTTGGTCTGTCACTCTGATCTCCACCCATTAAAAGCTGCCAGATGCCCGGATCTAGCAATAAGGATGGTTATGCAATCTAACTGGACTGATTACAAACCTCTCATTATTGTGTCACATCTGACGTGGCCAGCTCTTAGACCATTACTTACATCAGATCTGAACCCATGACTTTGTGCTTTAACTTTTTCGACGCCATGTCAAACGCAAAACCTACCACTCAGATGCCACGACATCTAAATGTCAAAAATGAAGTTAAACTTTATGCGTGTGCATGTAGGACTATTTTGCTCTGTGGTGGGTGACCGATATATCGGTCTTTGGCGTTGGACCTGTGGTGCCGATATATACGTCTTTGGCGTGGAAAAGGTTAATAGTCAAGGGACTATCAATTACGCCATTAAGCATCTGACATCTGACATAATTTGACGAAATTAAGCTACTCATTCTACGCCCGCCAATTTTGACATTGCGTCGAAACAACGATTTTGTAGGCATTTAGTTTTGTAAAAAAAATTGTCTAATTCGAAAAAGACGGAAACATAGGTATTTTGTCACGATGACAAGTCCACACTCTTTTCGGTGAATGTCACAACAAACAATTTCGTTCTAAATTTAAAGTATTGATAACATAGTATTAATGCCTGTCTGAAACCTTATTTTCATGGGTCCAATCTTAACTACTTTAAGTTGTATTACACAAACTTAAGGTACATTTTCTATAAATGTTCCGATCTTTATGATCACCTTGACTGCTTAGATACCATTGACGATCTGTTTGTTACGATATCTTTATCTTATTGTATGTCACGAATTAATTGAAAAGTCGCTGCTCCCAAATTTATGGCGAATTATATGGTCCGATATTATAGACCTTATCTATCGTAACTAATATATTGAAATTTAATGCTGCTCCGAAATATTTGAGTACCTTGGCCGCTACCATATATCTGATGGCGACTGTACAAGAGCCAGTCGCGTCTTTTCTCTGCATATTGTATGGAGTTCAGTCCGACCGAACTAGGAGCCATCACTATGACGTCGGTCTGGTTCGGTAACTACTCAATTACCGCGGTGCGGTTAAAGCGTCAGATATACTTGACGTGTGAAAAATTAACGTGTTTTAGTTTGATCCCTCGCTACTATATGTACACATTTTGTCACGGCAATATTCTACGTAGGCGAAGTCGCGGACTAAAGCTAGTAGAACACAAAATATAAACTCGATTCGATTCACAAGACCTTCGATCCGAAGTAGTTAACTGAGGGGGAGGAGAACATAATTTATTGCCACAAAAAATAGTACCTACGTGAAGATTTACAATTACGGAGTTAGTTTCACTGCTTTGGGGAAAGAAAATATTTTTCTAGCAAGTGGAATTTGGCAAAGTAACGTGACCAAGAGGGGGCGGACACTTAGAAATGTAGTTAACATTAGTAAAGATGGAGGCGATTTCTATTAATTGGATCCAGACAACCTACTTTTGTGTAAAGTTGACTTCCGATTATTACGTCACCAGATGTCACTATTAAATTGATACAATTTAAAGGCATGAATACAACATTAAGAAGGTTGCACGTACCACATTTCTTTATTAATAATGTTGTTACATGGCTGTTACTTATTACCTAGCATAGCGTAAACATGCCGCAAACAGAGAAATGATTGATATGAACTTATTATTTCCGTATTTATTTTAAAGTGCGAAGCAGAGCAGAGTAAAATCGGAGCAAGCATTAAACACGAAAAAAAATCAAACGGGGAAATTAGAATCCCACTAGTCCCACTGTTACCTGGAGGTTTAACATCTTAACATTGCTCAAGGCAATGCCGGAAGGTTTAGATATTCTCGAAGGTAAGAATCCAAAACCAATCAGTGGTAATCGCTGTGGGCCACACATATTGTAAACAATATAGTAATTATTTTTGTAAGTATTACTTGTAGTGGCTGTTTGTTTACCCTAATAAAGAGAAAAAAAAAAAAAAAAAAAAGAAGAAAATACCATCCTTGTGGCTCGTGCAGCGATGAAATGGTAGCTATGATAAAGGCCTTTATAATTGTTTTAATTTTGTTTACGACAAACATGTCCGATGACACTCTGCCAAGACTCCAATCCAATTATTAAAATAATCTAATTCGGGCATTATATCCAGCGAAGACTTCGTCGTTCGTATCACATCATAACAACACGTTAACGGCCTCGTAGCCTAGTCGGTGCGGTAGTGACCCTGGGACCCCGAAGCAGCAGGTCCCAGGATCGAATCCTGGTAAGGGCATTTATTTGTGTTTACTTACCTATCACAAATATTTTTTCCTGAGTTATGGATGTTGTGTATGTACTTATATATAAGTATATATATGTACATACTTATTATCGTCTAGTGCCCACAACACAAGCCTTATTGAGCTTACTATATATTTTAGCAAAGGTCTCCATTTCCGCTTGAGCAAAAATGTCTGGATGTTCTCCTCTGCCCGGATGTTCTGTCCGGATGTTCCCCGCTTGAGCAAAAATGTCCGGAAGTTCTCCTCTGCGCGGATGTTCTGTCCGGATGTTCTCCTCTTGAGTGAAAATGTCCGGCTGTTCTCCTCTGTTATGTTCAAAATAGATATTGGCTAAAAGGACTTAAGCGCCTTTAGGGTCTATGGCACTTAAGACTATTGCGAGTTCGCTGTGATAATGAACCGACGATGTATTTTTATATTAAAGCTCATCGCGATGTCTACAGCTCATAGACTAGTTTATTATTTATTTATTTACGTTATGCAAAAGTTCAATACATATATGTTTATAAGTATGTATGTGTTTATCTATATATCTATTTTTATCTTCGCCTAGTACCCATAGTAAAAGCTGTGCTTAGTTTGGGGCTAGGACGATCTGCAGAAGATTCTATGATTATCCCCAAACATATTATATTATTTTATTGTAGAAGTTTTTTTTACTACGTCGGTGGCAAACAAGCATACCGCCCGCCTGATGGTAAGCAGTCTCCGTAGCCTATGTACGCCTGCAACTACAGAGGAGTTACATGCGCGTTGTCGACCCTATCACTGCGCACCCTCGTTGAGTTCTGGCAACCGTACTCACCTGCAGGAACACAACACTATGAGTAGGGTCTAGTGTTATTTGGCTGCGGTTTTCTGTAAGGTGGAGGTACTTCCCCAGTTAGGCTCTGTGGTAGATCTGGAATGTCATCCGCTGTGCTGTGCCCTACCACACCTCTCTTTTGGACGTAGTTTAGGGACTCATAACTCATAACATATTTATTGCTCATATATTACAATGAATACAGACCCTGTAAGGGCACAGCAATTTATTCTCATAGTTATACTTAAAACTAATCTTATTAATTACATTGCACAGCTATGTAGGCAAAAATAATTCTTAAAAAAAACTAGCATTATATTTTTTCGGAAAGGTATCTTCAGAAAACTCCTGCAAAGAATAATAACTTTTATCTAATAAATAATTATTTAAGGCGGTTTCAAATGATTTACGTTTTGCTATTGACTTTATTGCTTGTGGATTTTAGTTATATACTTTAGTGCACAGTCATCATGTGAGGTCCTGAATGATATAATGTTAGGTTAGATGTGGGTAACGCGAGGTTGTTATTCTGTCGGAGGTTTAGCGGTTTTGTGTGTCGTTCTTTGGCTTGTAAGAAAATATCCGGGTAAAAATAAAATACTTCATTAAAAAGCTAAAAGTTCTTAAAATGTTAGAGAGTTGTAACCATGCCTGCCGTCTTCTCTTCCCCTTTTAACATTGAAACCATCAAAAAAATATAAGAAAGTAATGAAAAAATTAAGGCGTAATAAAACTTTTAACGAAAATATCTTTGAACATGATCGGTTACATTGTCTTTGAGCTATTGCCGAAAAATAATGATACTTAATATAAGTGGGTCAACGCTGCACGCTTATTTGCATTACAAATTTTCTTCTTTTCTTTTTCGTATCTTATAAACTGCTTGCCGTGGAAGTTTCTAAAATTGCGACATTTCGATATGGAAAAAAAAACGGAAGCTTCTAATATTTTTGTACGGGAATCGTTTCCATTACCAAAATAAAAGTTTACTTTGTGCCTTGTGATTTCAGTTTCTAAATGTTAGAATCAGACCAAGATAAGTTGGCAGCAATTTTGATTGCCCAAACGCTGCAAGTGTTAAGTAAACGTCATAATTTCATAGATGTTTGACGTATAAAATAACACGTGCTCCCTCTAACTATCCTATCACCTATCAAAACCGCTGCTAACTTAGCTTGGTCTGACTCGACTTTCATTTTATTTGTAGTTAAAATAGTTAGGGTCTCTAATAAATTATTACCATATTCCATTTCTGAACGCACTCTTAAAGGGAGCGTGCATAAACTGTAGGAGGCAGCACAGGAGCCGTCAGATTTTTGGCGCGAGCCGTAAATGTGATGTTTATTGTTCCGATGTAGCCCACAAGATGCCAGCACTTACTATGCACAAGAAAACACGTGACGTGAAAATGTACATGTTTATGGTTCCGATTCAGGCCACAAGATGGCAGATCCTCCAACGCGCACGGACCCTATAGTTCGACAACCAACAATAACAATCCTTTGTGACATTGACACTTAATTATTATTATTATTTGTATTTAAAATCTAAATACGCGATAATCCAAATATTGTGGACATCCTCCCATCACTGGAATTCTTCTTAAACACATACAAGAAAATAATATAAAACTTTAACGGCTCTACATTTTCTAGTAAAATCACCTTATCTTACGTCTATTGTCCATTTCTTATCTCTCCTTATGTTGGTATGCCTTCTAATTGTCAAAACTGTCACCTTTCCCGCTCTTTTTCTAATAAACTGTAAATGTCCTGTGTTGTCTGTGATGTCCATAACAATAAATGTTTTTTGTTTTAGGTACCTAATAAGTCCTTTTACCAAACCAAAATTTATCATACACCGAACATGCTTATCGTGCGTGGTACGTCTTAAAACGTCGTCATTGGCAAAATCCCTCCTGCCAAAACACAAGAGGGGAAAGCCAGGAAAAAAAAAAATTGTGGACATATGTTGTCGATTCGTATTCCTTATTTTAATACGTTATTCAATTTGAGGGAACTTGAGTCTACGGCACTAAATTTGCAGTAACAATACAATAGTTAAGGTGCATTGGGATAACTTAGATCGCGGGATAATTTTGAAAATTGTTAATATCTATTAAACCAGCAGAACTACATACGTTGGAAACGCTTACGCTGTTACAACGCTTGCCAAGGCGTCTTGCTTTATGTACTACAGTAGAAAGTGCATTTAGTTACCTACATATTTGCAATTTTCATTATCCCGCTATCGTTGAGTCCTTATTCCTACAGACGAGCGTATTTTGTAAAATGCTTCCTTTTTCATTCAAGATTACGACGTAACTATTAGTATTTATTCAAAAACTGATAACGTACTTAAATAATCGTTTCCTAAACTAGGGGCTCCAACAGTTCAAATTTTCATTTTCTCTTTTAAACCTCTTTTTTAATGAGGTTTTTTGGGAGTCTTTTCCAAATTTTGCAGTGAGATGTGGCGTTTCGGTTCTCAATTTTGCTATAAACAAGAATCATTTGGTACATGAATGACTACAATTTGATTCAACATATCTCGTACGAGGGGCTGGAATGATTAACAATCGAAGATTCATTTGAAAAAACTGATAAAATACCTTCCGAGTTTTCTTCATTTTTTTGGCGAAAACAGGGTTTTATTATATTTTATTTCCGCAAATTGTACGCATATTTTGCTTTAAAAATAATATTATAGCAAACTGTAACTTTATGTTAACCTATAAAAAAAAAATCGTAACTATGGGACCTACATTGCCGTAAATTTATATTTTTTTAAAACACGTATAAATCACGCAGCAGCGACGCCCCGCTCTCAGTCCGCGCGGAGCGCGCTTAGAGGACGGACCTGTGCTCGATTGTCAGGCATTCGTTGCGATCGTAATCAGCTACGGAGTTCCGAGAAGTGCTGTATACTGCGATTAGAAAATCTTAATAAAAGTTCATTTTTTACAGTATGCCTAACAGACTCGCTTATTGATGGATTTTCAGTGTTACTTTTTTTTTTATACTAAGTCGGTGGCAAACAAGCATACGGCCCGCATATGTACGCCTGCACCTCCAGAGGAGTTACATGCGCGTTGCCGACCCTAACCCCCTCCCTCCCCTCATTGAGCTCTGGCAACCTTACTCACCGGCAGGAACACAACACTATGAGTAAGGTCTAGTGTTATTTGGCTGCGATTTTCTGAAAAACGCATTTTCACTTGAAATTACGTTAGGGTTTGCATTATTATTTTTGACCCGGATGAAGTCCAAGTTCTCATGATGGAGTCAGGAGTTGGTCACCAGAACTCCTAATCTACTAATTATAATCCCATCGTGTTTGGGCTCAAAAGATTTGCCCTGACGAACACCATCGATCTAAATGAGGTCCAGGGTCTCATGATGGAGTCAGGAGTTGGTCACTAGAACTCCTAATCTACTCATTATAATTCCATCGTGTTTGGGCTCAACAGAGTTGCCCTGATGAGCACCTTCAATCTAGATGAGGTCCAGGGTCTCATGATGGAGTCAGGAGCTGGTCACCAGAACTCCTAATCTACTCATCATAACTCCATCGTGTTTGGGTTCAATAGAGTTGCCCTGACGAGCACCATCAATCTAGATGAGGTCCAGGGTCTCATGATGGAGTCAGGAGCTGGTCACCAGAACTCCTAATCTATTCATCATAATGGTAATTTGATGGTGCTTGTCGGAGTAAATCTATTGAGCCCAAACACGATGGAGTTATGATAAATAGATTACGAGTTCTGGTGACCAACTCCTGACTCCATCATGAGACCCTGGACTTCATCTAGATCGATGGTACTCGTCAGGGCAAATCTTTTGAGCCCAAACACGATGGAATTATAATGAGTAGATTAGGAGTTCTAGTGACCAACTCCTGACTCCATCATGAGACCCTGAACATCATCTAGATTGATGGTGCTCGTGAGGGCAAATCTATTGAGCCCAAACACGATGGAGTTATGATGAGTAGATTAGGAATTATGGTGACCAACTCCTGACTCCATCATGAGACCCTGGACTTCATCTAGATCGATGGTACTCGTCAGGGCAAATCTTTTGAGCCCAAACACGATGGAATTATAATGAGTAGATTAGGAGTTCTAGTGACCAACTCCTGACTCCATCATGAGACCCTGAACATCATCTAGATTGATGGTGCTCGTGAGGGCAAATCTATTGAGCCCAAACACGATGGAGTTATGATGAGTAGATTAGGAATAAAGAGTGCCCATATGATATCATATGACACTAAAATTAATGTTGCTTGAAATTATATTGAAAACTATCAAGATTATTCTAGTCTGCATTGAAACGCGCGTCGCGTTGCCGGCGCTCGTGTACCGAGCGCCAACGCCATCTATCGAGCGTTATTTCGTGAAATTGGAGAACGCTCCAAGGATTAAGGGCTCTTAAATAATAAATATTTGGGGACAATCTTTCATAGATCAGATGGTCAAAGGTCAGATGGCAGTCGCTTTCGTAGAAACTAGTGCCCACGCCAATTCTCTTGCCAAGCGGACCCCAGGTTCCCAGGAGCCGAGGCAAAATGCCGGGACAACGCGAGGAAGAAGATTGACAACAGAATTAGATTAAATGATTACTTGAATAATTAATTACTTAGTTATTTTCGTAGCCAGCCCTTAGGCACGCGCATGTCTTTGTAAGTAAAATCCGTCGCACGCGTCTGCGCCAGTTGGCGTTGCTCATACAATTTTTCGTTAACTTGCTCACCCGCTCCGGGCAACCACTCCAGCTAGCGGACGCCCTTATTAGGCAGCCCGAACGTTTTGTGAAAATCATTCACACCTTACATCCGAACTATTTCAACATTTCCAATTCAACTTTTGAGAACTGCATACCAACTGCAGCAGTCCGTAGCCCCCTTATTAGCAGTTCTCAAAGGTTAATCAGCCGAACTCATTTGCATGAGCAGTAACCCTGTCTGGTGTGCAAGCGGGACATCGCTATACACCAGCATAGCTGTCTCGTTCACCTACCTGGAATTTGCCATTCCGGCTTCCATTTTGGCAATTTAGCGGGTAAATGCATGTGCAATTATTTATCCCTTGGTGCAATGAGTAAGCAAAGCTGGAGGTAAATTTTCTCTCTCAAATGCAAAATTTGGCGCTGCATTATTTAGGGCCGGGGCAAGTGGGTCAACATTTTTTTTTCTTTCTAAAAAAATGTTAGAGTTTCTCTATGAGCCAAAGAACGTTGATTGTTAATAAAATGGTACAAAAATGTGCGTTGATTAAATATTTCGTTTTATTTTAAATTTTAGGATCATTCCACGGGCTGTCCCTCATAGACGTATTGTATTTTCTGTGTTGCAACTTTTTTCGGCGTTTAAAGGAAGCGGTTATTTTCCTGTGCATATTTTCGACCATTAGTAACTTCTTCTTCTTCCTCGCGTTGTCCCGGCATTTTGTCACGGCTAGGTACTAGTTTTAACGAAAGCGACTACCATCCGACCTTTCAACCCAGAGGGTAAACTAGGCCTTATTGGGATTAGTCCGGTTTCCTCACGATGTTTTCCTTCACCGAAAAGCGACTGGTAAATATCAAATGATATTTCGTACATAAGTTCCGAAAAACTCATCGCACGCTCTTACCGCTATTCCACCAGCGCTTCAATTTTCGACCATTAGTAACAGAAAAGGAAACTCTTGTGCCTGCAAATATTCAGAAAATTCGTGTCAGTATGGGACAACGGTGGACAACTTCTCGGAATGCTCTTTTATCGTTTTAAATGTTTATTAAGTACTGCAGTTTGAGCGGTTCCGTAGTCCATTAAGAACCCTTATAGTTTCTAGTCTGTCTATCCGTCCGCGGCTTAGCTCAGTGATCGTCGAAAGCTGATATCTAGGAAAAAAAATTTTGGTCACTACCCCTACCTAAAGTGGGGATGTTTTTTTTTACAGTAATCCTATGGTGTAGGGTTGTAGGTTTGTTGGATAGGTTTATCAAAAAAATGTCTTTAGACGCGATTTTAAATACTTCGAAAGTTTAACAAAATGTGTCGTCAATAACGTGGTACCTCCGTTATCGGTAAATTACCTCTTCAAGAAAAGTTTTACTTAATTACTGTCTAATTAAGAGAAGTTGTACCTATATTTACTTGTACTTGGGGTTTGTTACTTGTGGTAAACCTTTGAGTTTTGTTACTTTTGTTTTTTTTAAACTGCGACGACCAGCGACTGACCTGAGACGTGGGGCGCGTTCATAAAACTCGATTTGCAACAGTTTACCTAATTCGAGACATTTGGTACACTTTAGACAAGTAAAATATTATGTTTTTGGGTAAAGTTGATAAGGAAATTCTGGTATAGATCGTATTTTTTGAGAATACCAGTAAAGACAATGAAGGAAATGGAGAAGGCAACTGTCAAACAACATTCCCGAAAATGGTACGTCGTGCAATAGGTACATCGGTGCTGTAATTTACATCGTACGTTTAAGCTGTGAGCTGTCGTTGGACTAATTCCCGTATTTGCGTGTGATTGCATCGCATCACGATAGCTTGTACTCGCTCACACGCCATGTGCGGATCTGCAACAGTGTGATAACCGCGTATATCCAAGAACCCCTTTCATCGTCGTTATGGGAGAACCTCAGAAAGTGCTAAATGACTAGACGAGAACATATGCATATGAACCTTTAAGTCTAAGGAGAGACTTTGCCTCCTTGTATGTGTTCTACCGCTTGTACAATGGGCTGTACCCTGAAAATGTCTTTGACATGATGCCGACGGCTATTTTCTAACACCGCACTGCCCGCCGTGGGCAGGGTGTCCATCCTTACACCCAAGAACCTAAATGGTCGCGCACTGTACGGTTTAAGAGAAACATCCTCCCGCGGACGCTCCGGCTGTGGAATGAGCTTCCTGCCGAGGTTTTCCTGAGGGTCTACAGTATAGTAAATCCACCATTGACGCTAGGAGGATGATGACGCTTGGAATTCAGCGTACGTTTTAGCTTTGTGCTCTCGTCCTTGGACTAATTTCAGTGCTTGCGTGGGTAATTGCGCTGCATCACGATAGCTCTACACCAGGTCGCGGTCGGAGCTCGCCCTCGTAGGGTTATCACGCGTAAGATTTTTTCTGACACACTAGAAGAACCATTGGCCACTTGAAGAAAAATGCGTTGGAAAAAATACCCTTGAACTTTTCTCTGTCTTCTCAACTTTATTGACACTCTTTCATGTTTACTTTCTTTTGGGCCACTTTTTAACTAACTGGATGGATTTTAATCAATCAAGCATCTTTATACCTATTATAATATGTTAGAAAAACTTTTTTAACTGACTGTGCTACTCAATAGTAGCGTGTCCACTAGCTGACTGGACAAAATAACAAGAAATTATCCACCCATAAATAACATAAGTTTAGTCCAATAATCGTATATTTAAGGAAATATTATAAAATGTTATATCTTTAATTATGATATTATAAAGATTATCTTTTTATTCTCTTTTATTTTACGTCATGTAGAGAATTTCGATAAATTTTCAGAATGTGGTCGGAATTTAGAAAATTCAGGTAATGAGCAAATGAATTAATGATTTTAATCAAATAAACTATTTTAATGAAAACAAGAACACTTAAATCGTGAACCTCTTACACAATATGTATAATCCATAAAGATTAGAAGATAAATTAATAGCAGTAAAAAAAGTTAAAAATATATTAAGAGCTTCGTCTACATATGTTTCGTCAGCGATTAACCCTTCCTACCTAATGGCTCTGTGAGCTAAGTTAAATTTAGAAAATGTAAAATTGTAAAATACTTAGTTCCTTCAGTCGTTAGATAAAGATAGTTTATGTTTCAAGTATGCATATTACAATGCACTCATAAACGTCAAATATAGCTACACCGGCTCTAACCCTACACCTCTGACCCGAGAAGATTTAAATCCCTCCTAAACTGTAGGAAGGTATCCCAATATGGGAATGGCAAGAAACTCGGCAAAAGAAACACTATAATGAACAAGTTGTTTATTTGTTTAATTCGGGAGGTATAGGCTGATGTTTTATCTGGTAGCCCTAGGTTCGCTTCGGTGCCCAGCCTTTGCGTACTTAGCAATAAGCTTATCGATTTTGTTGTTACCTGCTGTTGTAAGCTGCTCGCGACTCCGAAGGCCGAATCAAAGTTTTTCGCTTACGTACTTAATGTTGTTGACTGTGAAGATTACCTAGGTAAGGACAGTTATATTTAGGTAGTTGCTACAGTTGATGTTGAGACCTATTAGCAGTTTGAAAATCTGAACTTGATTTTTAAATGATGTAGGAATGACACGAGATGCACACTTTGTAGGTTAGAAAGGAGCAAAAGATATGTTGCGCCGCGCCGTGGAGATCGAGCGGGTTTTAACGTTTTACCTCAATAACTCTAAAAGTATAGCTATGAAAATAGTATCCTTGATGACGCGCATAACCTTTAATACTCGTAACATGACATTACATGTCAAGCCACGCGTCGTCGTGAATGACACGATCTATTTACTTCTATTTAAAACTTTCCCTCGGCTATATCACTAGCTATTTTACACTAAAATTGAACTGCTGTTGTATGCAGGGTCTTTACCACACAGGTTAAAGTTGGCTCGATATAATTCTCCCTTATTTTCAACTGTATATAACGATAACGATAACTGGATATAACGATATACAGTTGAAAATAAGTGAGAATTATATCGACCAACTTTAACCTTTTAAGGTTTTGGTATAGACTCTAACCTAAAGGTTAAAATTGACTCCCTCGCAAATTTTGTATGAGATTTTATACAAATAGACTTTGTAAAAACGTGTAATAGTCCAATTTATAACTACAATTTGCATTAGCCCTGTTAGCTTGCTCTTAAGACACATCGTTTTAAATAGCGCTCGTTAATATCTTTTGTTATTATTACATTCTAATGCTAGGTAATATACATAAATTCAAATCATCATATAATCTAATTAAAAATATATCTGTGTTTATCATAAACATTCTTTCTCGCACACACGCAAACTCACTAACACAGACGAACTAACACCAAACACTCACACCCACATACACTCACACACTTAACATAATTTAACATTGTTAACATATTTAATCTATTATATTCTTAATGTTAAATTTTTTATCTTTATTATAGATTATTACATTGCTTTGAACTGTTAACTTAACTATAACTTTAGCCAAATTATAATTAAAATCATTACTTTCTGTACTACCTACATAATTAACGTGCATTGTATTGGTTTAATATACCCTTAACTTGCTGCTGGAAGAGCGGGGTCTCCTGTCACAAGTATTGATATACTTACTAGGAGGTCCCAACCCTTTCTCAATTTGTAACACAATGATTGTCACCAATAAACGATTTTTTCATTTTTCATTTTCATCTTTTTCACATTTTCTTTCTTAATTATAATTCGAACTAAGTAGCTTGCGACTTCGTTTCGTTCTTAAGATCCCTTATGAAGCTCATTTACTCGTTCAATGAAATTACTGAGAAGTTTTCGATACGATATTTGATTTCAAGTTAATTACACTCCCCAGCGAGCCGAGGCGGTGTCCTATATTAATTGAGCGCCTTTGGCGGATATTATAGTTCCACGGAAATACCAGGTATCATTCGCAATTTGCAACGTTGACAACCTTTAAGTTTATATTTACGCCACGAAATAGATAATTATACCTACTAATGTACAGAATTCTCTGTGTAACAAAACCGATGGATCCCGGATTTCCATCTTATCCACTTAGATGGTGGACAGTCCTCAACTGTGTGTTTCTCCAGAAACTTCCTGCCTCGCACAGCTAAACGAACTGTCGCCTGCGGTATTTCTGGACTGATACGACCTTAAAACCTTCAGGTCAGGAGCGTAGGTCACTGGTGTCGCGGATGTCCATAGGCGACGGTGATTGCTTACCATCTTGGCACTTGTTTGCCTCCTATATATATAAAAATAAAATAAAAAAACATTTTTGCTGACACTCGGCTCGGTCGGGGAATCGGTCGGTGTATAACTAGTTTGGTCCAACATCACATAAACCCACTCTGAGGACCACGTTGGGCGCCAATATAACCGATTAACTGGAGGAAATTTCAAGCCAGTTTATTATGCTCAGCTGGTTCATTTTCTACCCAACATATAACCCGTCCGGTGGTAAGCTATTACCGTCGCCGATGGATGTTTGTAATGGGGGTGTGTCGTGCGCCTTACCGACTTTTTAACCTGTATTGAGATATTGTAAAACTTACACCAGTCAAAGGTTGTCTGTGGAAGAGTTGACCCTACTGATAATACCATCAGTTGTATATCACCAAGAATAATATGTTGTTAGTACTCTTTTCTTTAGTTGAAATCTGAACCTATTATGTATATCACGTGCAAATAAATCAACTCGCTGTGGTTACTGGATACTAGACACTCAGTTACTGCGTCAACTCAAAGTATTCTTAGACAATTACGCAGTTAAATCTTCTAGTTTCAGTATTTATAGTTTGCAATTACCTAGTGTCTAGGTTTCAAAACTATATTTAACGACACTACCTAAGATTCTGAAATAAGTTATGATCGCACTATATAGTTTGATAGCAAATTTGTACCTACCTTTACTTACTTCATGTAAAGCTGCTAGTATACGCCAAATAACTAACAATCAAATACGTAGTATGTACAAAAAAATGTTTTCCAATTTCATTAATGAAGTGGGATGCTTGCAAGTCTTGCAACAAACTTCACCCTATTCAACGAGATTCATATTTGTATTTTTTCTCTACCCGAAAGTTAACAAATTAATGATACGCGTATATCGCCTACAATTTTGATAATCCTCAAACCGATGTCAGGATTGTATTTGGGCAATATAAAACCACCAGCCCCCGTTGAGAAGATGCCAATCGTTCACGCTCCGTAGCGTAGCGTAGTTATCTCTCTCTATCACTCTTCCATATTAGTGCGACATTTGCGTTTCGTTCGCTACGGAGCGTTACCATTGGCATCTTGTCTAAACATCAGGACTTTGTTTCACCACGGTGACCATTTTCATCTGACAGTGACATTTCGCCATACATTACCGGCCCAAACTATAAATATTGACGCTAGATTCGTCGTTACTTCGATGTCAACTCAGAAATGGACAGAAGAATGTCAGTTTCAGTTGTCAATTGTCAGCGTGTTGAAGCAGGCACCAGAAAATAGGCTCCAGTATCCATAACTTATGAATTGGCATAAATCTCTCTCAACTCAAGCCCTACATTGTAGAGTTCCGTAGTTTTTATAAAAATATACCTATATGCTTTAACTTTAATAATAGCTATTATTAGTAAAACAGAAACTGTGTTTAATTATAATTATTATCCATTGCCAGGTGATGCATCAACGATGAGTCGCCGCGCGCGGCCGTGACATGGGAGCGCAGGCATGGGCTGGCGCGCCGTGCACACGCCGCACATCGCCGCCGGCTTGCTGCTGCTGCTGCTGGTACACCTGCCAGGTGAGCACTCGCAGTGGTCGGGACATGGAGCACAGGCATGGGCTGGTGCGTCGTGCCCTTAACAAGTGACACACATACTTCTCCACGCTTGCAGGATATGGCGGCGATGATTTGCTGCTGTTACTGCCGTCTGCTTGTTCACTGATCACTCTTGATCAGGCTTAGACAGACTCCTCTACTAACGACAAGTATAAAAACAGAGGAAAACCTGATGCATATATATTGCTTTTACTTTCCATAGGTACCGTCACTTTCTTAAGAGCCCATCAACGTGCTCACTAGCGCCACTGGAAAATAATTGTGATTATTTAAATTTAACGATAGATATTTAAAAAAGGGGGCTGCTGCGTACTGTATTTTGTATTTAAGTACCTTTTGAATACATCAAACTAGTTTTTATGTTGCTGGATTAGTCGATCTATGAACTCAAAACAAAAACGGCCGTTTTAACTTTGGACGCGTATTGACGAATCCAGCAACGTAAAGACTATTATGATTGTCTGAAAAGTACTTGGAATTACTGGCCGTATTCCTACAACATCAGGCCGCGTAGACAACGTTACAATCGTTAACGCTCCGTAGCGCAACGTAGTCATCACTCTCCCATATTAGTGCGACTGTGACAGTTGCGTTTCGTTCGCCACGGAGCGTGACGATATGCACGTTGGCTATGCTGCCTGAACGCGCTCTTCTCATAATATCGTTAGGCATTTTTTTTGTTTGTAATTTCGGCTCAACGCTTTTGCTTCCGACACAACACAGCGCCACTTTTCTCGGTCCTGCGCTACTTCTCGCTAATTGTTGACTCAGAGTTCGCGCAGATCCGCCCCCACCATATCGCTCCAGCGGTACCTGGGGCGTCCGACAGGACGTTATCCTGCTAGGTGGCCCAGTTACGCTCTTTTCACATTCCATCATCCATTCTCTCAAGGCTGTGGTATATTTGTTGCAGTAACGTGCCACCAGGAACACCAGGATGCAGTGCACATCACCGCGATCCTGGGCGAGAGCGTCGTGTTCAACTGCCAGGTGGACTTCCCCGAGGATGTCCCCGTGCCGTACGTGTTGCAGTGGGAGAAGAAGGTAGGCGAAACGGTACGACGGTCACACTCCACTCTTACAATACAACGCTGCTCAATACTCGTGTGTGTTTCTGTTCAGTAGAGGACGGCTCGTCTCGCGGCCAGCAGAGTAAAGTATAGGGCACTGCGTGTCCGCCCGGTACGGCGCCGCGGCGCGGGGGCAGGGCGGGCCCCGCGCCCTCCCCCCGCGCGCGCCCGCGCAGCCTTTTGTGTAACCGCCTTCCGCATAATGCCTCGTTACCGCGATCGAACCACAGTGACAAAGGCCTTCAAAGCGAGTCCGAGAGAGCAGCAGACCCCCGTTAGAACGAACTCTACACAACACACTGAACATATCTGATCATTATTTTTTGTTGGGCGCACCACATTTCTCGGGTACGGCACGTCGCTTACACGGCCACACGGGGCACGCACCACTCCTCGCACTGGCGGCGGATCTGTCTGTCTCTCTTCCTGTGGCTGCGGGCTTGTCCCGCTCACTACCTTCCGCAATGTAGTAAAGTACCTGTACTAACGTTGTCTATCTGTACTGTACTGTAACCAACGGCTACGTAATTAAGTATAGCGCATAACACCCCCGCCGCATGATGTAGTTAGTTTTTATTTTTCTATATACTCTCAGCATGCAAACATGTAACACCGCCATTGTAATCTTAAGACACAGCGTACTTTTAAGCTGAAATAGTCGAATGATAGATGGATAATTCCAAAACCAGAAAAGACCTGAGTTGCCTTGGTACTCGCTTCTCCATAATCAGCGTACTTTTGGAATGATGACAGAAGAGAGCTTTGTTGGATTTAAAAAACAGCCAATCGTCGCTATATGTACTAAACTAACCATTCAGACATAAAGCATCAGATGCGTTATTTTCATCCCTGCATGTCTTTCGTAGCGTATACACGGAAAAGTAGATAACCGTATCTCATAACAGTACAGAAAAGATTTTGCCTAACTCTTTTGAGCTCAAGGATTTATCCCGTATTAATATCTGCTGTTATGAGATATCCAATATCTGATTCTGTTTTCCTGTTCGTGTAAATGTTGGGTCGTCGTGTTTGACGTGGTGTGTAGACAGAGTCGGATGTGTAGTGGAACGCCCGAGCTGCGACGGCTTCCGAGTAGGTAGACGGCTAAGACACTCGCGTTGTTAGACGACAAACTGTCGCTTTTGTATAACACAGAAATCTTGACTAAGCAGTGCAACAGCTTCAAATAGCCAACTGTTTTGTAAAGTGGGACTAGAATGTTACGAGCACGCGCGGTGCTGCTGCATAATCTCACTTGTGCACAGTCAATAATTTTCGGAATTAAACATCAGGAATTAATTTCTAGTAATCCACAAGGCCCGAAGCGTCCAGTAATAGGTTAGTGCTTTGATACAGACCCATTGTACAAATGCCCAACTGTACAAATATGAACTCTGCGTAGGGCCGAAGGCCTGAAGCGTCCAAGAGATCAGTGCTCAAACACAGAACAAAAGTATAAGGGACAGCTGAAGAGAAAGATTCGCCAAGAAAAAATACAGTTCACTGTGACTAGTAAGCTTCGAGGTGCCCACAATTCAAGTTGTTTGATTTGTCACATCATAACAATCAGAGTCAAAACGCCATATAAATGCGCTCCAGTATTAAGATCAATGTGGGTATATAACGAACATATAACATTTTTGGTTGGGAAGACTGTCATAGTCATGAACTGTCGTATTTGTATACGTACTTCGCTTAGACATAGTCTGAATGGAAGAGCTTCGCTCCTTCTGATCTACCGATCGTAAGGTACAGACACAAGAGTTAGAAATGACGAAAGCACTTGTAGACTCACCTGATAGACGGTCTTCACCACATAGACCTTACTTATAACCTCACAGCTTTGCAGCCGTTGCTCTGCTTAGTCCAGTCTTCTAATACCAAATTGAATGTCGTATGCTTTTGTCGTGTAATGACCGTGAGTGTTCCCCTCGCGCCAGCTGTTGCCCGCCGTAACGCGTTCCCGTGTGTGCAGGGACAAGACATCCCGATCTACATCTGGTACGAGAGCTACCCGACGCACAGCGGGGAGGGCTACGAGGGCCGAGTGTCGCGCGTGGCGGAGGACTCGCCCTACGGCGCCGCGAGCCTCAACCTTACCAACATTAGGGAGTCGGACCAGGTAAGCTGAAGGTTAATTTTGATTACGTTCTTTGATCGGTGAGAAAGCTGATTCAGTTTTGTTTTAATGACTTGTGACGAAAAGGAGTATCCTATAGCCGCCCAGAATTCTATAACGGCCTTTCATGTCATTCAATGTATTTTGAATCTTTATTTTAACAAAACAATATTTCTTTTGTCTTGCCAACTTGATTTGTGAGCTGTATGTGGGTGACTAAAGGATATTTAAACCAATTTCGTAAAAAGTTGCAATGTCATTGATACTCGTATTCAAAAAACATAAAAACGCAGTTTGGCTAACGAACGTTGAACCTATCGAGTACGAAGCAGTAGGTGTAGCTATATTTATTTCATATATCAATCAGGAAAGGGCTGCAGTATCCACCTATGCATAAAAAATTCCACGTATGAGGGAAGGTCACTTTTTACGCAGCCAACTTGTAAATATATTTTCTGAAGTTTGTTCAATAGGGTTGCTGCGTAATTTAATATACTAAGGTGAACTTTCGTTAGCCACCCTCTACTTATGGCAAACTTTGCAACATGGCGTCTATCCACGTCCAACCATGTCGCAGGATTTCCAACGAGTTCTCAAAAAACAATGTAGTATTGCGTTCCAATTTCGTTTTAAAACCCCCTGCCACTTAACCACTACATGTTCACTTAGTATCATCAAGAACCATGTAGTGCATATGTGTACGCACCCACCTGAAGTTGTTGTTATACCAGGGCTGGTACGAGTGTAAGGTGGTGTTCCTCAACCGGTCACCGAACCAGCACAAAAATGGCACCTGGTTCCATCTCGACGTGCACGCGCCACCGCGCTTCTCCATCACACCGGAAGACATTATATACGTTAATTTAGGTACTGTCCTTATTTTTTAACTTCTTACCGAACGGCCACGAAAAATACCGAACGAATTCGCTTGGTGTGCACTGAGTGGGCGCTTGAGCGCGCGTACGGCGTGGCGTCCATGTTAAACAAAATGCAAAACTAAGGTACACAAGCGGCCTCAGTACACGCTGCTCAAATTCCTTGGCCGCTCGTTTACTTTGGCAAGGTCTACCAAATTTCACGAACACAGCGTCCGTGATACGTGAATTCGATTGGAGTATTTTTTTCGTGGACCTGGCATTTTTAGAGGTATTTGTTGACGTCTGCTTATCCTCGCATAATGTATACTTCCATTCATTCATTCCTGTTTAGACTGACCGCTGGACTGTTTAGCTTAAAAATACCTTGTCATGTGAAAATGTAAAATAAATAAACCAAACAATGATTTCTGAAAACTATAGGATTGGAAAAAAATATATGTAAGGTTGTCCTATAAATCGTATTTAGGTATGTATTCTACCACTGTCGACTCTTTCATATTATAAAATTTGTATGGTTCTTGAGTTAGTACTGTTATTAATCTAACACTAACCTATTTGTAAAACGTTATGAAATTATACTTTCTCTTAATCTTTGAAATAGCATATAATAAAATAAATAAAAATGTCCACTTATATTCTTTTATAGATATAGTCACGCCTTAAACCTACCTATTTTTACCGCGTACTTATAAAAGTACCCTGAGTGTTGAGTGAATTTATTTTGATAATCAAAATGTTCGTGGTGCAGGGGACGCGATAATCCTGAACTGCCAGGCGGAGGGCACGCCCACGCCCGAGATCCTATGGTACAAGGACGCGAACCCCGTGGAGCCGTCGGGCACCGTGGGCATCTTCAACGATGGCACCGAGCTGCGCATCAGCAACATCCGCCACGAGGACATAGGGGACTATACGTGCATCGCGAGGAACGGCGAGGGCCAGGTGTCGCACACAGCGAGGGTCATCATCGCCGGCGGGGCGGTCATCACGGTCAGGACTGCTTTACATCTCTACTATTTCAACCCACTTGCTATAGCGACGTTAGGAACTGATGTCTTAGCTACATCAAGACGTACTCAGTAGTTAGATGCCAAAGGAATTTTAAACTTGTCACTCCACTCCATTCTACTTTCCTTTTCATCTGGTATTAACTTTAATTCAATTATACTTAAATAAGCAAAAAAGTATTGATACCATTTTGTCTGTAAACCGAAATGTTTGTTGTTACTTTGGGGTCACCATGTGGTAAGGTGTATCAACGACACTTTTACTTTTTAATATTTAATGCGAATGCATACTGTGATAATGAGTGGTTAAATTATTTGGTTCACCTGCCTTATGCGGTCAATGTGGATTATTTTTAAGCCAGCACACAACTTTCTAAAACATTATGCCTAATTGGGCTGGTCGGGTAAGATGAGTGTGTGCCACTAACTAGTTATAAGGCAGAAGAGGTTTTTCCGTAGGCTGATTTTCCTCTTTTAATGACTGCGATGTTTAAGAGCGCCTCCAAGCAAGCAGAACTTGTATAACAGGGTAAACTTAATCTGCTTACAATTTTTGACAATAAATGTTGAAGAAAACTGTATCTTTCAGATGCCACCAACGAACCAGACGAAGTTAGAAGGCGAGAAAGTGCAGTTCTCCTGCGAGGCCAAAGCCCTGCCCGGGAACGTGACAGTGAAGTGGTTCCGCGAGGGCGCGCCCGTGGCCGAGGTGGCGGCGCTCGAGACCCGCGTCACTATTCGAAGGGATGGTGCGCTTGTCATAAACCCTGTGGCGGCTGACGATTCGGGGCAGTACCTCTGCGAGGTGTCCAATGGCATTGGAGATCCGCAGAGCGCATCTGCGTACCTCAACGTCGAATGTAAGTATCTTTTACCACCAACTGCATCATTATGCTTATCAACTCTGTGTCACCATCAACGTGACAGTGGTTCAGCGACAGAGCGCTCGTGGCCGAAGTCGCGGCGCTCGACACCCGGGTCACTATTCGGAGCGCGTATCTTAACGTCGAATGTAAGTTTATTCTACCGCCAGCTTCATAAGAAGCGCTTGTCATAAAACTTTTGGCGGCCAATAACTGGCCAGGCCGCGTAGCCAACGTTACGCTCGCTACCACTCGCTATCACGTCGTTATCACTCCGTAGCGTAGCGTAGTCATCTCTCTCTATCACTCTTCCATATTAGTGCGACTGTGACAGTTGCGTTTCGTTCGCCGCGGAGCGTGAACGATGTGCACGTTGGCTACGCGGGCAGTACCTCTACGAGATGTGCGAATTCCGATGGTATTGTAAATCCACGACGGAGGCAGCAAGGTTCGCGTGACTTAAACTTGCTACGGTTGGGTCCTGCATAGGGTAAAGATATTGCTACGGTTGTCAACAAATCATCTCCATACATAACAAACGATCCCGGAACCTAACAAAACATTAATATGTGCTTATGGTACGAAACTCGGGTAAGAGAAACATTTCGCGTGTTATCATATGCTAAACATCCAAATCCTCTATACGAAAACTCATACTGTCGAAAAACAAGATAGCAGACATGTGTTAAGAGGCTGTCAACACCCAATGTCCTTGAAATTGATGTTACTTAAACAGTTTTTTAAGAAAGACTATTTGTTTTAGTCAAGTAAGAAAAATATATGTTCTTATTAATTATATTTCAAAGACCGTGGTTGTACTCGATACATGATTGAACGAAATCGGCTCGATAGAAAATAATTGCAAAGATTGGTCTTAAAATCACAATTAAACGGTTTTATGTCTTTATTGTTTTGACTTATGGGTCTGCAATTAAAATCACAATTTCAAAACATTTATATCTAAACCGCAATTGAGTAAAATATTACGCTAATAATCCACTTTTTTTTATTTAAATATTTTTCTTATTATTCCCTTGCCCAGGCCCAGTAACATGCGACAATGCTATCTCATTTACTCCGATACAAATAGACAGTGTGCGTGCTTTAGGTATTGACAGCCTCTTAACTGATTTCTAAGTCCGAGCGTTGACCGGAAAACGATTTACTTTGGTCAAGTAAAACAGGGTATACGGTAACCCTTTGACCGCCAATCATTAAGTACTTGTTTTAATCCAAAACATCGCTACACTAAAAACCCCAAACACAACTAGGTTACGTTGTTTTATCACAGAGTTCCTACAGCCACCTCCTGTCTCCATCATCAGATCATCTCGATGGTACCATAATATTGCATTATCAACCGACTTGCATATATATATATAAATTTTCAGCTTCATCGGAAACTGGGAAGTGGGTCAAATTTAACTTGCAAGATTTGATTACAAACAGACAACGGTCAGGTGAAAGTAAATAAAAGCTTGTAATAAAACGTTATTATCTTTAAAAGTCATTGCATAGGTACTTAAACTAAAACCTACTTCTCGTTTTATTTGCGTTTATACCAAAAATACACGCAGTATTTGACGAAAACTACTCTGCCTCGACACGTAGCCTACTTTCGTGCCGCCCAATGTGTACCTACATTACAATATACTTTGTTTAAAACTAACAATTCAAACTAATATTTCATTTGTCTCATAAAATTTCGAACAAATGAAATTCAACCCAATCGAAAATACAACTAGATTCAATCTTCCCTCGTAATCATCTTGTATGGTGGAGGGCACGAGACTAATGTAATTACTTCCATCTTGACACAGGCCGCCTAGCCAGCTCAATGACTTACGTTATTAGGTCAACTAGGATCTAGTATTCTAGATCCAGTTAACTTCCCGTTCGCTTCTGGGAAACTGCCCGGTGAGCTTAGCTAGTTTCTACCGTTTGTGAGTTATCAAACAGCATCATTAATATAACTAGAAAACAAATAAATACAGTTTTTAAATGTTTTCATTAGGGTTATTTTAAGTAAAAACATATAAATTATAAACCGTAACAACACCTAAATATACTCCATAGCATACTATGGTTCATAAGCCGATCGACGGCTTTAATTTAATGTCTTTTATAAGGTCTATTTCCACGATTTTTTTCATAATTTTTGGACCCATTATTTAAAATTTAGACGCAACGTTTTTTTCTTTCAGATAACACTATAGGGTTGAAGCGAAAAAAAAATTAAATCCCCACTTTACATGTAGGGGAGGTACCCTAAAAAAAGTTTTATTTTATTTTATATTATATATTTATTTCAAACAAATTAAACAACATAACAGTAAAAATGCCAAACCATTGCTAACTTACCTACACAGAAAATTAAACGACACATACAAATCAAAACAATATACAATTCATCACAAATTACAATATTAACATCTAAAATACTTTGTTACTTGTACTAAGTTGTTATTTAACCACTCGTGCTAATATTGATACCCGAGCAAGCAAAAGATTCTAAAACGGAATCTTGGGCGTTACGGGAGCTCAAGGCACGAGGGTTAAACAAATTTTGCTCCCGAGTGAAACACACAATTGTTCACTCCAAGCGCACGCACGCTTACACATACTCACACACACACACACACACACGCACACACTCCTATTCCAAACATTAAAAATATATATGTAATAAATATATATTTTTAATGACGATGATTTAACGACTGCTCTGGCTTAGTGGGTAGTGACCCTGCCTATGAAGCAGATGGTCCCGGGTTCTAATCCTGGTAAGGGCATTTATTCGTGTGATGAGCATGGATATTTGTTCCTGAGTCATGGGTGTTTTCTATGTATTTAACTATTTATAAATATTTATATATTATATATATCCTTGTCTAAGTACCCTCAACACAAGCCTTATTGAGCTTACTGTGGGACTTCGTCAATTTGTGTAATAATGTCCTATAATAATATATATTTTGTTTTGTAATTTTGTAATATAATGTACCTATAAGTAATTATGGTTGTGAAAGAGCGGGATGTCTCAACACAGGCCTTGTACGCCTAAAGAGAGGCCCCAGCAAATATTTACTATGTCTGTAAAAATAATAAAGATATTTTTCATTTCATTCATCTTCTATAGATAACTCGATCAGTACTTACGACTTTGCAGTTCTATGGAGCTACCTACTTAACCTATTCTAACAAATCTCCCCCATTCCAGACCCAGCAAAGGTGACATTCACGCCAACAGTCCAATACCTGCCCTTCCGTCTGGCCGGCGTGGTCCAGTGCTACATCAAGGCCAACCCCCCTCTCCAATACGTCACCTGGACCAAGGACAAGCGCCTCCTGGAGCCCTACCAGACCAAGGACATAGTGATCATGAACAACGGGTCGCTGCTGTTCACGCGCGTCAATCAGAATCATCAGGGGAGATATACTTGCACACCGTATAATGCGCAAGGCACGCAAGGATCTTCAGGTAATTAAGCCAGTTTCAATAATGTACGAATAAGTTTTTAACAGTACATATGGTGCTACTTTACCGCACTAGTCGGAAAATTAGCATATTACGTATGTTACATACATACACGTATTTCGAACATGTTTCGAACATGTTTTTGTATACTTGTATCGTAATATACTATTACGATACAAGTGCGAAAAATAGGAAATTCGAAACGAGTGGCGATAAATTAAAACACGACCGAAGGGAGTGTTTTAAATCTACACGAGTTGCGAATTACCTATTCGACATGTATCGTACAACGTTTTACAGTACATATGGCCCTTTAAATGTTCGACACAGTAACGTAATATGCTAATTT
Source organism: Cydia pomonella (assembly GCF_033807575.1). Classification (NCBI taxonomy): domain Eukaryota; kingdom Metazoa; phylum Arthropoda; class Insecta; order Lepidoptera; family Tortricidae; genus Cydia; species Cydia pomonella. Next base: position 34,676,753 of record NC_084704.1, read on the forward strand.
TCGCACTAGTGCTATAAAGTAGCACCATATGTACTGTAATGTACTATTACAGTACATATGGTGCTACTTTCCCGCACTAGTGCCGTTGTCGAAAGTTAAATTGCCAAATTTACTGTAAACTCTCTTCAGTCATGTTTTAATTTATCGCCACTCGTTGCGAATTTCCTCCTTTCCGCACTTGTATCGTAAATTACTATTGTCATCAGAGATCTTTGTAGAGCCAAGCTTTTAACTCTACAAGCCCCTTACAAATTCTACACCTTAGTCAAAATATGTGACTTGGCCGTTTCGTTACTACAAGAAGTATTCTATACTTATAGTCTGTATCTTTAGGTATTTAAAAAAAAGTAAACAAAATCTACCCTCAAATGGCTCCTTAAGCCAGTTGAGGGTAGATGTAAACATTACATGATCAAATAATGTAGGTTAAAATCAGGTCGTTCAGTGACAGATCCAGGTGGTTTTGTATTTGGTTGGTTAACCAATAAAAGTTATAACTACCCTAGAATGTACAAATTGTTTATTCACTTTTATTTATATACCTAAAATACAGAGTATAGGTAATAAAAAAAAATAGTGAATACATTTTTTACGCGAAACGGCCAAGCCATGTATTTTGACTAGGGTGTAGAGTTTGTGAAGTTAGGGCTTGTGGAGATAGAAGCTTGGCTCTACAAGAGACCTGATAACTTTTTGTTAGATGATGCGGGCTTTATGGTTTCGTCTTGGCAACATTTTACATGAAATTGTTATTGATGGGATTTTATATTCTATAAGTAATTATGATTTTGTTTTACCAGGACCGATGGAAGTATTAGTGCGGAAACCACCAGCATTCACAGTAGAGCCAGAACCCTTGTACCAAAGAAAGGTACGTTTTTGTTTTAAATTGATCTAGGTACGGCGACGCTCCGGGATTGCTGAGCTATTTCGGGTCCTAGCTAAGTTGGTTTTTCAATACTTGCACTATGAAATGTCCAATTTAGCTAGAACCCTAAAGAACATACATTTAAGGACGGGCATAAGGCCACTAAGAATAGTTCAGTGGTGTCACTCACGAATTCGAGCCGATCGTGCAGTCTAACGCAACTAGTTGCGACCAATCGCGCGCGTGATGCGAACTCATCAACCAATCGCGTTGTGGCGTTACTGCAATGCCGGATTTAGAGGTCTGGAGGCCTCTGGGCAACAAAGGAGTGGAGGCCCCCTGGCCCCAAATTATTTTCCAAATAAAATGGTCAATTTTACGTAATCTCTTTTGTGGAGGCCCCGGGGCTGTAGCTCCGGTTGCCCTCCCCTAAATCCGGCCCTGGGCGTTAGACTGCACGATTAGCTCGAATTCGTGTGCGAGACACCGCTGGACTAGAGCATTCTTATTGTCCATAAGGACCGTCCTTAAATATATGTCAATGGAAGTGGCTACAATGAATATCTTATCTTCTAATTACCGGGGGCCCTTGCGGATACACTTCGACCCATAGGGATCTTTTGTGTAGTTGCCCCCTAAGGAAAGACCCATTAGCTACTCAAGAGCCTTTTTGACCATTTCCATGTGTCGGATGATGGAGCTTATGGGTAGCCTTTTGAATTCCTTTGGTGCCAGATAGCCTGCTCCAAAGTCCTTCATTCTTTGTCTGGCGAGGGCGTGACATTCACACATTAGGTGTGTTACTGTCTCTTACTCTTCACCACACATTCGACAATCGGTGTTGTCAGAGTGTCCCATCCTGGCCAAAACCCCTTTGACCCCATAATGGCCCGTAAACACCCCTGTTATAATTTGGAGTTGTCTCCTGCTAAGTTTCCATAGCTTTTTGCTCCAACCGGATACAATGAATAAGCAAAACAATAAAAACTAATTAAGCTGTGTAGTCCTAAATCCCTGTGTATAGCAATATTGTGGACATTTTGCGACCGTCGAATTGTTATGTTCTTGGATCAAACCCTAGTCTAGGTTACTTTTTATAATTTGATTAAAAATTTACACGTTACGGGAATTTATGGTTACGTGCAAATACATATTACCATACTTGAACTCATAGGTATACAAAAATTGTTGTTAAACAGAGGTAATTGTAACCGTTCATGTAGGTATTACACCGGCATTTATATACGTCAAAACAACGGGCCGGGTGATAAGTATTTGGCAAAAAATTCATTTTTGATACAAGGTTTTTTCGCTGACTGTACTTTTTTTCCACAGGCAACTAATACTCATCGAGACAATTTTAAAAACCCCAAACACAATTAGGTTGCGTTGTTTATCACTGAGTTCCTATGGCTACCTCCCGTCTCCATCATCAGATCAACTTGTTGGTACCATAATATTGCATTGTCACCTGACTTAAATATGTATGCAAATTTTCAGCTTCATCGGAAACCGGGAAGTGGATCAAATTTAACTTGCAACATTTGTCCCATACATACTGACAGGTCAAGTTAAATAAAAGCTTGTAAAAATATGGGACGCGATATGGTGAGTCCCGTATATACGGGACGTGTGGCAGCCCTAATTATCTTCTCAATAGGTACAATGTGCCCGAAAGCATTGCGCGAGATTTTAACGGTGCATTCCTGATGGCAACAGAAGCAAACAATGTTATATGACTTTTTGTGAAATTAGACAAAAAAAATTGTTGTTGTTTTTTTTCCTTTTTTAGAACACTCCTGTACATAAAACGCAATTTTTGTTGATAAACACATAACCTAAATTAAATAAAGTTTTATTTTTTAATTTGGGGGTACCCTTCGAAACATTTTTTTAATTTTTCGATGTCAATCAATAGGTATGTCCAGACTAGACCTCAAAGTGGCAATACCGCAGTCAAAAATGTGTTTTGTACCGAATTATGGCGAAAGAATGATTTCGAAAAATATTTAATTATCTCTGAAATTAAGAAACAGAAAATTTTATATGACATTTTAGTTTCTAAATATTACCAGGAATGGTTAGTTAAAATGTCTCGCAATGTTCACGGGCACCATATTTAACATGCCTGACAGAGCAACTGTTTATTACATCAATGTTTGGTGTGCCAGGTGGGCGAGAGTGTGGAGATGCACTGCGAGGCGCAGGAGGCGGAGGGCACGCAGCGGCCGACGGTGGCGTGGCGGCGGCGCGACGGGCTGCCGCTGCAGAAGTCGCGCGTGCGCGCGCTGGGCGGGAACATCACCATCGACACCCTGCGGCGCCAGGACTTCGGCATCTACCAGTGCGTCGCGGCCAACGAGGTGAGCTAGGTTGCTAGATTGAGCTTTAGGACGGCCATGGAGAATCTAGAAATAGAGCATGCTTATTAGCGACAATGACGTTAATTTTGTTATTTAAATATTCCCGAATCAAATCCAGATGTGGAAACACGCCAGTATTCCTCTATTTGGTCTAGACGCCTGACGCGTATTCGACGAGGTCTGTTATTACGTAGTATGGAAGGTAGAGGCAAGGAACTGAAACTCCTTAGGCAGAATTGTTGCAAAAGTGTCCAGCTGTCAGCTATAAGTAATAGTTCCAAATCTCTCCAGAGTAACGCTAGAGTAGCTAAGAACCTAGGCGTAATTGACGGAATGAAGTACGCTATGATTAGATTTTTTTCTCAAGTATTCTGGGTATTGTAGCGCCACCTATTTATGGTTTTATGTCGGACACTATTTGGTATATGGAGATTGCTTTCCTTGCCTCTATCTTCCGTATTACGTAGGTCACTACCTACATCAGTTTTGCAATAGACAAATATGAAACAATGAGGTGACCTATCACATATATTTTTTAAAACTATATTTCCATACACAATGTTTAGGCGGAAAACATTTACTTTATTTTTAAATTTACTTATTAAATAATAGATTTAAACTTTGAAAACGTCGGGCTAAAGGCAATTTACGCATATTTTATACAACATTTTCATTTCATACAAAGTTAAAATTTTTTAATAAGTACCTAAATTTAAAAAGAAAGTAAATCTTTCCAGCCAATCATTGTCTTTGGAAATATAGTTTTAAAAAGTATATGTGATAAGCCACCTGTTTGTTTCATATTTGAGTCGCTTAACTTCAAAATCGGATAAATCCAACTGTCTGATTTTGCGATTTTGGTATTATTAACAGGTAATAGGGTAGATATTCCCTAAGAGAGTGGAATGGATTTATACGAGGTTGAAGTTAAGAGACACATTTGTCTATTGCAAAACTTATCTAGTGACCTATGTATTATAGGATGTTTAACCTTTTCGAAGCCGTGTCAATCAAAAGCTGTCACTCTGACGCCACATCACCGAAGAGTCAAAACTGTAATTGAACTTTATGTATACGCTGTGGTCTGTGATGGATTAACCCGTCTTGAGCGTTGGACCTACGGTGCGGATATATCCGTCGTAGCGTCAAAGAGGTAAAAACATGAGTTTAAACGAGTTGTTTGGTTTGAGGTGGCAACGATCACAGCGGACACCCAGCTGGTGATCGAGGGCACGCAGCCGCACGCGCCGTACAACGTGACGGGCACGGCCACGGAGTTCCAGGTGACGCTGCGCTGGCAGCCCGGCTACGCGGGCGGGCCGGACTACAAGCAGGACTACACCATCTGGCACCGCGAGGCCGGCTTCTCCGAGTGGACCAAGGTGCCCGTCACGCCGTCCGGCGCCACCACGGTCAGTTCCTTACAAAAATGAGGTATACTAATCAAGACTACTGTTGTCCCACAGGATAGACTTAGTGTGTCATATCAAAACAGCAGTTGTGTCATATCAAAACAGGCGTACACCTTTGTCAAAATAATTTGTATTTGTTTATTATGTGGTGTTTACTGTGGGACTTAGTTAATTTGTGTAATAATGTTCTATAATATTTATTTACAGTCAGCTGCAGAAAGAGCTGACCCCCCCCCCCCCCATCAATCAGTCAGTCCATACAATCAGTCTATGCAGGAGGGATCACCTCTCTCTGCAGTTGACTGTACCTAACCTAACCTTATTTTAAGCAGTGGTAACTATCCTCCAAAAACAGTCAGTCTATTGACGATATACGATATGCTGATCATTGGGTTTAAGTCTATACTTAAACCCAATGACAAGAATGCATACATAGGTATGCAATAAATAGATTAAAATCCTTTAAAAACGAAAAAACTACAAGTAATCAATACTTGTCTTATATGCAGCAATTTCGTAATCCTTATATACATGGGTTGCTATAAATAACTTGCTTATTTATTAATTTAGGTAACAATAAACCGCCTACAACCAGGAACGACGTACGAATTCCAAGTGAACAGCAAGAACACGATCGGAGAAGGGATGATGAGCAAGGCGATCACTATTCGGACGCTCGGTACGTACCCTGGTAACACGTAGGCTACGTTGTGCACTTACTGAGCCCGGTTCATAGACTTACAAGTTGTCTTACGAAGTAGTAAGGGAATTATTGGTGAATAATCGAAGATTGGGAGGCCATAGTAGCGCATGATTAAACTAGAGACCTCGAACGGTTCATCTGGTATCAAAATTACGCACTAAATAACATATTGGACAATTTCAACAACATAACGTGGGCTGCAATGGCCTTTCAGCTTAACATCGTAGTTTGCTAAATAAATTAAAGCTTGTACCTCTGTAAACACGGCTCGAGGCTGAAACATTGATTTCGATACGCAATTTTAACCCTTTGGTCGCCAAAGACGTCAAGTGACGTACCCAGTTACAGCCCAATATCAACCTTTGTGCATTCCAACAAGGTTCAAGATGACGCGCCGCGCATGATTGGCGTGCCGCGTGGCGTTCCCCTAAAAACTTCTCAAGCGTATCGACATCTCTGTTCATAGACGTGGAAGGTGGAAGGAAAGTGGTTAGTGTTGTGTTCCAGACGGGTTAGAGGTGTGTTTGGTTGTAGATGTGGGCGCCAAGCCGAAGCCGGCGCCCACGGCGGCGGGCCCGCCCGACGAGAAGGTGTTCCCCACGGCGCCCGAGGCTACCGGTACTCACACACGCATGCTTTACGGTGTTGTTTACTTAGTTAAGGCCTTAACAACTACGATTTCATTGTTTATGAAAGTTAATGTACCTACTCATATATGGCACTTTTTTTTGTTACACAATGACATCAGTTTAATAGGGAATCTAGAAGATTAAGGCCTTGACTGCATTTATCCTTGCACACTACTAACAAACTGTAGTCGGTACTTGGTGTTTTTGGTATACTAGTAAATGTAGAAAAAATATATAGGATGTCTCCCATCATGGGGCTTTAAATTCAGGACTCGATTCTTCTCGCTACAATAAATAATAAATAATAATAATAATAACGTGTTTAAGCATTGTTATGGCAGGTGTCCGGACCTCTTTACAATAGCCCAATCTTTTGACCAGCCAAAGTTCAACACCATAACCGGCCCTCTTATCCACTTTATTTACAATAGCCCCTACACCAGCTGGGACCGATTTACGGGTATCTATTTGTACCCGTGAATGGGTTCTAGCTGGTGTATTACATAACATCAAATTTGTCTAAAAGGGCCTCTGCGCTGTTGGCTTCGGCCCCACGCATGCCTCCCAAAGGTCCGGGACCCCATGGTCCCGAGATATGGAAAGACATACAAATAATAATAATATACTGAGCTACTTTTTTATGGGACCAACCCCGAAATCGGGGAAAAAATTGGTTATTTCATACCTTTTGGCTGATCAGCTAGATGTCGATGTTTTCTATGGAAAAGACAAAAAAAATCGAGATATCGGGGTTGGTAAAAGTAGTTCTATTTAGCCAGTAGAATCTCGATTTGCATTAATTGCCTGCATTTGAAGTGGTGGGAGACATACTGTAAGTAAAATACAATAAAATTATAGGTACGCTTCAAAAGACGTTCATCAAATTTGAATTTAGTGCATATGTGTTGCGTTAAGTTATTAATTTGATAATTTCATTAACAAACCTTTTCGGTTATTATTTAACTGCATTCTCGATTTACAGTTTTACTCGAAAATTACCTATTGCCCATACGAAATCAGCCAATCACATAACCATGAGTACGTTTTTTTTGTTTAATTCGAACAACCTAAACCTTATTTTTATACATTAGATAAGGTGCTCACGTTTTTTAACCTATTCGACGCCGTGTCAAAGACAAAAGCTGTCACTCGGACGCCATGTCACCGAAGTGTCAAAACTGAAATTGATCTTTACGCATATGCACGTAGGTCTATGTTGTTCTATGGTCTGTCACGGATTAATCCGTCTTCGGCGTTGGGCGTATGGTGCGGATATAACCGTCATTGGCATCAAAAAGGTTAAATAGACAAGCTGGAAGACGTTACGGTTTTTTTTTCTTAAACATACTTATTCTGATTTCGAGTCATACGACGCTATTAAACCACAGTTCTCTTGACATTGTCTGTCGGTGTAGGTCCAAAATCGGGTCCACCCCGCAACCTGACAGTCACAGAAGTCCACAACGGGTTCCTGATCACGTGGCAGGCGCCGCTGGAGCGCGCGTCGCTCGTGCAGTACTACACCATCAAGTACCGCACCGACGCGCACTGGAAGACGCTCAACCGCGGCCAGATCCGCCCTGAGGAGACCAGCTACCTCGGTAATATTCAATGCACTATCTCAAAATTAATCCCAACCTCTGCCCTGACTTCTGAAAGGATTGTGCACTGAAGTGTTGAATTTTTTGGGAAACAAATATAACCTTCTATCTCATCTCATATGAATATACAACAAGACTGCTATACAGAGCGTGGTTAGTCAGCTTTGTACCTATCATGGCAAAAAGATTTAAAGTTTTTCTGACAGTACGAAACATTGAGTTTATCGCGAAGCGGTTGTACATTAACATACTGATGACAGTGGTGACGTGGTAGATTTCCCCAGTTTTCTGATTATACTCAAGCGCCTTTCTTAACGTAATCCTCTTTTTTCCAGTGAAAAACCTAGTGGGCGGTCGCACATATTACTTCCGCGTGCTAGCCAACTCGGCATCCAGCTTCGAAAGCTCCGAAGAGGTGAAGTTCCCAGTCCCAGCCCGCGTGAAGCACAAGGCCATCACGGCGGGGGTGGTGGGTGGTATCCTGTTCTTCATCGTGGCCATCATCCTGTCGGTGTGCGCGGTGAAGATCTGCAACAAGCGCAAGCGACGCAAGCAGGAGAAAGGTGAGCCGCGGCCGCCGCCGGCCCCGCCACGCACGGACTCTCTCGCACTTCTACTTGGAACCTGAGGACCTACCGCGAAACACGTTGAACGTGTTGGCTCTCTATCGCACTTATACATTTGTACGTGTGACAGGGAGGCAACACGTCGAACGTGGTTCGCGGTAGGCCATCTGGTTAAACGCGTGGTCAGATCTTCATTTAAATTAAAAATAGGTTATTTGAATACTTAAAGTCAGGGAATGAAACCTGATGACAAAATTCGAACCCTTATATGTACCTATTTTCAAGTTTCAAATTAAATAAAACCAAGTGCGAGGGAGAGCCAATACGCGTAAGAGCAGTCTCGCCTACGTGGAAAGTGAGAGACTGCGATCACTAACTAACCATATTGTCGGTGAAGCATCGTGTGCATACCATGGAACATTACACGCATGCTGCCACTGTCTAATCTACATTTTGAGTTGATTGATTCTGTCTAATCTACATTTTGGGTATTTTTTCATCATTTTGGTGATTTTATCGACATCAGCATCGCATGCTTTGAGTTGGCCTGTTCTAATGATTTAAAAGAATTGTTATTGAATGTGTGCAAAGCATCAGATTTCATTTATTAATCATGGATGGCGCTAAAGCTATGCACATAGGCAGTATCCAACCGTTTTTTGTATGTAAAATACTTGGTAGCACACATTACGATCAAAATATGATGAAAGCATCATCTTTTCCATTTTTTATTTCCTTTAAAAATATGTTTGCTACTTTGTATGCAAATAATAATTATTAACATGAATACATAAGTTACTGTTTCCAAAGACATAATAATATGCTTTTTCTCAAACTTGTAATGAAATGTTGACATGACTTACTTCAAATTAGGTCCAGAAATACCACATATCAGGTGCGATGAGTGAAGATGAGTAAAGGAATACCTATATAGGCCTGTTAAGGCAACCTTCTTTTGTTTTCAAACGTCAAATTATGGCACGTCTTGGCATTCAACCTTAAAGAAACCTATAAGCAAATTTCTGCCATTATGTTTTTTTTGTCTTTTTATTATTATTATGTGTTTGTTAAATATTATTACGGGGCTTCAAAGGGGAACGAAAATTCGATTATTCTTGCGCTACGACGCACGGTTTAGGAGATACAGCCCTATGAAGTTTTTTTTCAGTCGTGCAGAAATCTTTATAGGGCTGTATCTCCTAAACCGTACGTCGTAGCGCAAAAATAATCATATTTTCGTTCCCCTTTAACACCCGATGCACTGAATAACCTATCACATTAGGACATGAAACAATCATCATTATCATCATCATCCTATTTTTTTATTATTATTTCATTGCAAGTTTGAGAAAAGCACTATACAAATCTCGACGAGAAACGGGGTTACCGGCCGCGTATCCCTTTCCGTCCTCGCTACGTTGGGCTTCTATATCTACTTGGCCTGCAACCCTTCGTTTCCCGACCTCTATAGTAATGTACTATACTGTGGCCCTAGTGAAAAAGGGTACAAGTCTCTGGCAGTTTAGGTGTATAAGGGCATAAGTGTTACGTGGAACTTACACCCCTTTACACCTGCGCTGCCAGAGACTTGTACCCTTTTTCACTAGGGCCACAGTATTATTTTATGAGATTTGAGTTCATGCACGGAAACAGGACTCACGCCTCAGTCTTGTCTATTAATTTTGCCTTTTCCTTTGCCTATTTGTCTAATTCAGCACAATTTTCACCAATTTCATCTTCACATGTTTAATTATTTCGATTTATTTGACTACAGCACTAAAACGAAAAACCTGCCTGTTGTCATTTCAGGGACCTATTTAATGAAAAATATTATTTGACTGACGAATAAACTCATACATGTAGACCGAGTTGCCGATCATTTTGATATTATTTACTTGAAAGTTTAAATAGATATTATTATTCTGTCTAAATATAAACTACATGAAATAGGTCACTGATTGTGGTTAGTGGTTAAAAATCATCAACTATTACTAACCAGTATGTCATGCCGCTTTCCATTAATATGGGTATCATCGCACTGATATGAAAGTTTACGAGTTTCCCTGACAATATCCACGATAAATATTCGATAAAGTGAGATCTCACCGTATATCTGGGTACGGTAGTGACCAGCATAGCGAACCGCAAGGGCACTACCCTCATAATGTCGATATAATAGTGGAATATTTAATCGTAAAAAAAAATTCAATTGCATAGCTCTCATACTTTATAGATCTTATACATATCTATAAACCCCTGATTTCGTCACTGACTCACTCACTCACTGATGATCATCAAAACCCTTAGAGTACTTCCTGAAGTCTTAGTACACAAACAGCATAAAAAATCAAAAACTTGAAGTTTTTAGTCCCTATGAGAGGAAAAGGGCGTTAGAGGGAGAAAAGGGGTTGAATTTTGTATGGAGAATTAAAAGAAAAAGCAGATTGCGTAAAAGATTTCCCCCTATACGTATTTAGGGATTTTTAATAGTAAATCACCTCCTTTTAAATTAGGGGATATTTAGGGGATAGAAGAATGTCATAAGAAACTTACAAAAAGAAGTGAAATCCCATCAAAAACATTTTCATGTAAAATGTTCCAAAAACGAAACCATAAGGCTCGCACTTTCAAAAAGTTATCAGTCAAAGTCAAAATATGTGGCTTGGCCGTTTATTGACACAGGGCGTTGAAAGGTTAACACATTCGGGATAAAGTTTTCCCCGTATGTAGCGAAAATGCATTGTAGAGGCGCATCGTGTTTAGCACCAACGTTTGTCTGTGGTGTCAGGTAGCTACGAACTCTCATATCGGTGTCTAGCTTTCACGTTGACAATATGGTGGTGTCGTGAGGTGGCGGGGCCGGTCCGATACGGGCGCGTGACGGGACGATGACGCTACGTTAACGTTCAGAAATCATCCGCTTACAGCATACAACATGGTAGCGGCGCGGCTCACGGATCTGCGAGCCCATGACAGCACTCAAGTGCCTTTTAAGAAGTGAGTATTAATTAAATGCTATCATGGTTTGTGTAATAAATACTATTACATATCTAACTGAAAGCTTGTGTTTTTTTTCTGCTGCTCTAACTCGAAATAGGAAGTCAGGTTGGTAACAATTACTTACCTAAATGAAAATGAATTGTGCAAATTTTTACAAGTTTAAGGTTTATGTCTGGATATAGACAGGTTTAAAGCGCTCGCTTCAATTCAATTCAATTCAATTCAATTCAATTCAATACATTTATTTCAGGTCAAATAGGCCCATATAGTTTGTTAGTAATTACATTATACTATATTAAATTACACATTTACATTAATTAGTCTTCCTACAACTAAGGTTAGTAAACACATGACATAACATACTATTTCTACATACAGTATATTGGCTTGCCTGTCAGTACATGTATCATATGGCAATGATTCATGTACTGACAGTCAAACCTTGACGCAAATACCCTCAGGATGATGTTAGAGCTGTCCCGCACCCTACGCGACAGGGATGTGCACCGCTTCCGCATTGTGGTGTAGAAACAGTCTACCCTAGCTTCAGCAAACATCCCCGATGCGCTGCAGTAGCGAGGCAGCCCCATCATCATCCTGAAGGCATTGTTGTACTGTACACGGAGAGCGTTGTACCGTTTCTGGGTATACGAGATCCACAGGCTGCTCGTGTAAAAAATTGTGCAAAAGGCTCTAAATAGAGTTACCTTAACTTCGGCAGAGCAACGAGCAAACCTGCGGGCCACCATATTTGCCCTAACAGACAACGCCCTCCGTTCTCGCTCTATATCGGCATCATCTTTCAAGTCAGAGGTTACCACATGGCCAAGATACTTAAAAGATTCTACCCTATCCAAAGGAGTACCATATAAGCGAATAGGCGGCACAGGTGGCAGGTGCTTACCTCTGACTTGAAAGACCATGCATTCGCTCTTTTTTACATTATATATTAGGCCATGGCTGCTAGCAAATTGCTCACAGATGCCAAGCAGCTGCCCAAGGCCACACGGAGAGGCACTCAACAGCACCATGTCGTCAGCGTAGCTTAAGTTGTTGAGACATACGTCATCAATGTGGCAGCCGACATGAGTGCTGCTGAGCTCCTCTATTAATGCATTTATATACAGGTTGAAGAGCTTGGGTGAGGAGACACCCCCTTGCCTCACCCCGCACTCCAACCTGTATGGATCCGAATATGCGTTTGACCATCTCACCACGTTGACCTGGTTAACATACCAGAACTTAAAAAGGTGGTAAAGTTCAGTAGGCATATCGATCTTTTTTAGTTTCTGCCATAATATATCATAATTAACCAGGTCGAACGCTTTAGAGAGGTCAAGAAAACACGCATACACAGCCGTGTTTCGATCCGTATAATACCTGACAGTCTGCTTTAGGCACAAGATAGCTGTTTCGGTTGATAGGCCCGGTCTGAAACCGAATTGGTTGTGATGTAGATTTAGGTATTTGTCAAGCTGAGTGCTGAGCAGACTGTCAAGTACTTTAGCGATCACAGTTGCCAATGAAATCGGCCTATAGTTGTTTCTATCACTAATATCGCCATTTTTGTTTTTAACTATTGGCACAACTACAGTTTTCATGAGAGCATCCGGCAAGTGAGAATGACTTATGCAAAGGTTAAATAATAAGGCCAGTACTCTAGGTAGGTGAGAGCCAGCATACTTAAGGTGTTCTATGCTAAGGCCGTCGTGTCCAGGTGATTTTCCCCGAGCCATTGATTTAATTACTGCATGAACGTCTTTCGCATTAAATCGAGCTATAATTTCCTGCCCACGCGGCCATTCATCACCATTTGACGGCATTGCCACCAAAGGTGACGATACAGTGAAATGAGATTTAAATATGCTGGCTATACTGTTATGATCGCTAATGCCATTAATACTTGCCGGAAGGCCAGGTTTGCCATTCAGCCTCTTAGTTGATTTCCAAAAGCTACGAAAATCCTGATTTCCATGATGACTTGCCAAGATGTCCATTTTTATTTGTTCGCTATGGTTTTGACACCACTTCAAACGCTGTTTAAAAACATTCCGACTACTTTGCATGTCATCATAAACACGTCCGGCTTTAGGTTTTCCATACCAAACCCGAGACTTAAATTTATCCCTAGCCTCCAAATGCGCCATCTTTTAACCTTTTGACGCGCGCGGCTACAGCCCAAAATCAACCTTCTTGCATTCCGATAAGGTTCATGATGACCCGGCGCACACTATAGGTAGGCGTGGCCAGTGTTGGCCGGACGTTAATTAGAATTGACATCAACCATTAAAAATTAAACCATAAATCGTAACAGTTTACGGTTCAATTTGTAATGGTTGATGGTCAATTCTAATTAACGTTCGGCCAACACAGGGCGTGGTATTCAATGGGTCAATCGAACGGTGTTTTACGGACCGTTTAAATTAAAGATACATTATTTACTGAAGCGTAAGCTTTGCTATGAGGTTAAAACTCTATATCTAGACATAGATCAAGACAACTGCATAAGGCACTTTTATAAAAGATAATATTATGTGGATTACAGATTTAGTGAACGCGGAATATCGAGTTTAGTGCAGTGTTTGCGGCTGACGGCCAACTGGGTGTGGCCCGCGTCGCGCTGCGGGCGCGGGTCGCGCGGCTACTGGGCGCCGTCGCTCGGCTCCCTGCCCCCGCCCTCCCCCGGCCCCCCCTCCCCGTCCCCCTCCCCCTCGCTCGCGCCCTCCTCCTCCGACGACGGCGGCTTCCTGCCGCGCCTGCGCGCGCCGCTGCAGCCCGCCGCCGCGCCGCCGCTGTTCCGCGCCTCCTCGCCCGCCCCCTGGCCGCCCTGGCCGCCGTGGCCGCCCTGGCCCACGTGGGCGGCCGCGTGGACCCCCTGGTCGCCGCTCCACATCTCGGACCTCAGCTCCGTGCCTTTTCCGAGCTCCGCCGAGGGCTCGTTCCCGACGCCGCCGTCGCCGTTCCGGCCGCGCGCGCGCCCGGCGGGCGTGGCGGGGGCGACAGGCTGGCGGCCCGGGCCCGCCGCGCGCCGCCACCGGCCTCGCGCGCCCGCCGAGCCGCCGCCGCCGCCCCCGCACGAGGCCTCGCCCGAGAGCCGCTCCTCGTCCAGCGGCTTCGGTAGCAAGAACGCGTCGTCGTCCGCGCACAACCGCAGCAGCCGCGCCGGCAGCCTGGCCGAGTGGCGGCCGCCGCCGTACCGGCCGCCGCCGCCGGCGCCGGCGCCGCGCCCGGGCTCGGCGGCGGACGCGGGCTCGGTGGACGTGCACTACGAGTGGGACCGCGCCACGCGCACGCCGACGCCGTCCACGCCGGAGCGGCGGCCGCGCGCGCGCGACGACGTGGAGGCGCGGGTGCGCGCCATGAAGGAGGAGTTCCTGGAGTTCCGCAAGCGGCAGGCGCTGCGGCGCCGCTCGCCCGAGCCGCCCGTGTCGCCGCTGGCGGTGTACCCGCTGTCCCCGCTGTCCCCGCTGGCGCCGCTGTCCCCGCTGGCGCCGCTCGCCACGCTGGCGCCGGCGCCGGCCGAGAGCGTGTGCTGACCCGGAACATCTTCGGTCCCGTTCGCCCGGGACGCCGACCGGCCGCGAGTCCCACGGCTCGTTCGTGACGCTTAGATGAGTTACGTAGATACTTCCTTTTTCGACTCGGACGTCGAGCCGGATATATAGAAAGAATGGGCACAATCACGATTCTTCCGACAATTATCGCCTCGAATGTAGTCGAGGCCCGAGTTTTACTCGATCGAGGGGCATTCCGGGTTATGATTTGATACGTTCGTATTATTACATAGAGTAAAGATCCCACCTCGGCCCCGGCGCGTGCGCGGGGCCCTAGATGTCTAACATAGCTCTTAGGGAACGATGACTCCAGTCTCTCGAAGCAAATGACTGCTATAATTAAAGTACATATGTAGAAAGTGGATGCCGTGGCGCTTTGCGTCCGCCCCGCTCGCCCGCCTTTATCAAAACGAATCGTCAATTACTTTTCTAAAAATCTCATATCTGTGGACATGTTTTTACTTTCTGAAAATACTAAATGAAAACCTTAAGATTTCTGAGATTTTAAAATTATACGAAAATTACATAGGCTCACAATGGGAAACCTATCTCGTGGGCGCGTACCACACGTGCCATATCGGGCGCGCGGGGCGCGCAGCGTCCGCCTAAACGCTTTAGGTATGGGCGGGTAGCATCCACGACGCCGCTCATACCAACATTATATTGTAGTTATTATTGTAACTAAGGATAGATTACGTTGTATATGCGAGCGAGCGCGGTCGCGGCCCCCCGGCGAGCGGCCGCGCTCGCTCATTTATAAAATATGAACAAAGTAATTTTAAGTAGGTTTTTAGTCGTAACGTTCAAAAGTTTCAAATTAAACTATGTTTCGTATTCTCAAATTTATAATTATTTCAAGTACAAATTTATTGATTATATTATTTATGTACCTACGTTATATAATTTTTAAACTCTGTACATATGTAAAAAAACATAAGTAGATATTATATCTTGTACACTTATTTATTTATACGGTAAGGTTCTGTCTGAGGACGCGGAGAGCCCGCGAGGCCGGGTGTCGGTGTCGGCGCGAGGCCGAGAGTCGGCGCGAGGCCGACGGCGACGACCGGGTGTTGGAGTCCAGTCAATTGATTTGTATATTTTCCATATCCCGGCGTCAGACCTGTCTGACTTAACAAATACACTGAGGCATCGTAATTAATCGGTTCCTGGAGCGATCCCACCTATAGTTGACCAGTCATAGCCAAGACTGTTTAGAGTTACGTTTGTTATTAGTTAATTCCTATCGATGAATTTTTGTTATAATTTCGCATAATGCACTCTTTTTGTAGATCTTGTAATGCAGACGTTTTGTTAATGATACGAATTTCGTATTAAGGACCTCCTAATAAATAAGAATAAAAATGTACGCTTTAAAGAAATTGAAATAAAATAACTCGTAAAGTAATAGATAGGTAGTTACAATAAGGTGTAGTTATGTATATGCGTGCATGGAGCGTCTCGTGGGATCATGCGGCGCCGGCGTCCGGGGCCCGCGCCGGGCCGGACCCGGGCCCGAGCCGGGCCGAACCTGGACCCAAGCCGGGGACGGATCCGGGCGGGCCGCGAACGTGCCGGCGCCGACGGACGCATCATTAGTTCACTGCCGATGACGATTTAGGATGTAAGATACGTATAACGACACTCGGTAGAAGTTCTTTTTTATTTTCTTACATGGTTCGATAGGTAACCCCAGCCATAGCGTTACACTTAGAGTAATAGAGTCGACAATTTGTGCATTACATTAATCCACGATCAAAATAATTAATGATATTTTAAAAAGTGCTCAATTTTTTCGACTGACCAACTGTAATATTATTGATAATATTTTGAGTCACGATGTATTTAGCACGAATTTAAGGAGCGACGTAGGTTCATATTGTTCGCGGCGATATTTAAGCGATGTACTGTCTAGGAGAGGATAGCTGTAATATTTCGAGTTGCCGAAACTCTGGGCAATGCCTAGATTAATGTGACGTGAATTCAATTATTTACCGCATAACGAACCTACTGCACGCGATCATGATAGTTATTCTTTTAGGTATACAGTATACTTACACGACACGTATAGACAGTTCAGTCTCGAGTAGTTAGAAGTTTATTTTATCTTGCTCTGACTTTTATTCGCCTAAACTTTACACGGAAAAAAAGATAAATAAAGTGTAAAATTACAGTAACAAAGGAGCCGTTTTTGCCTCGCGCGTTTGGCACTTCAATTATAACGCGTGCGATAGTCACCGGCTCACCGGCGACGTATGTATTGCTTGGTTATTTCTTATACATTCACGTAATAAATATACCTAGATATAGCTCAAAAACCATGTGATATCTAGTCTTTTCCATTCCCTATTATGTCCTTAATTCGTTTACAATTAATATGATATTAACGTAGTGTACCGTACTGTACTACTTAATTTCTCGGGAAGGCCTACTACACGTACAGTGTAACATTATGTATTGGTAGTCAAATGTTAACTACCGCTAACGACAGGTGTTATCTCTAGGTACCGCTGTTGGGGCACTAAAGTTATCTATTACGCAGAGCACACAACTTCAAGACTTACCTAATATTATTTTTCTTAAAAACGTATAGCGATGTCACGAGGTAGTATTTCGAAGCATAAACTAAAGTCATTCGATATTTCTATAGACTAAAATGAAAAAGATAGCAATATATTAGACTAATATATCTAAATCGTATATATCGGTTTATATAATGACAGTAATATGCGTGCACATTGGCGAAATGTAACGCGGAGAAAAGAGGGGCACCCCAAACGTAAATAAATAAAGAATTAAGGCATTTGCACGATATCTCAGCACAATACATGATAAATAATACTCTATTATTCAAAATATCATTCCAACAGCACGCAATTAAGATAGGTATACTCCAACAAACCACAATACGAATACGAACGAGTGGAAACATCTACTTGCACAAGCCACCTTTTTATAAGTCGATCGAAATAACCATTATTTTCGTTTTAGAATATTTTTAGTTCGTAAGTGTTGAGATCATGTGTTTACTGTGTAAGCACAAAAAGGATTCAATTCAAAAATAAAAAATACAATAACGTTGCTATAATTAAATTTTTGTATCATTTATTCATTCCTAAGATCAACACCTCCACTAATCCTTTCATCACCTGGGCGCGTAGCCAACGTGCCAATGGTTAACCCTCCGTAGCGTAGCATAGTCATCTCTCTCATTCTTTCATATTAGTAGGACAGTGACAGTTGCGTCGGAGCGTTAACGATTGGCACGTTGGCAACGCGCCCTGTGGGCCTAACCAAGATGCCAATCGTTTGCGCCGTAGCTAACCAAACGGTAATCTCTATCACTCTCCCATATAAGTGCGACAGTGAGACATTAACGTTTCGTACGCTACGGCGCAAAGCGTTATTGGTTAGGCCCTCTGGGAGCTTAGTCGATCGTAAAAAATGTCAATCGAATTAAATAATGTATGGAAACAGTCATGTGATGGCGTTTGTCGCTATACAGTTGTCGTCTTGATTAGGCGCCCCGCCCAGAAAAGCTCTCTTTATTCAATGAAATCAGTGGGCAACGTTGCATTTTCTCCCTTTAGAGCGCAAAGCAATTTGTAACGTTTTACAACTATTACTCCCTAGCCTAGCATTGGTAATAATTGGTACTACATATGGAGATTTTTTTTTACACTGGGCAGCAAAGCTTGTTCACCTCTCGCGGCTTCAACACTCAAGATCCAACGATCCAACTTTTCGAAACACTGGATAAACGCGTAAAGCTTAGCAACGCAAAGATGGCACTGCAATCGTTTCATAACGGGTATTTAGATATGCCAAATTCAAAGATACCCACAGACTACAGACTTGTTTGGTTCCAGGGCAGTTGGAAGTATTACAATCTGAGGTTTTAAACCCCTTGAACGGCAAAGGCGTCAACTAACACCCGCGGCTACAGCCAAGCTACAGCCCAAATAACCCAATATAGTGCATTCCGGCAAGGTCCAGGAAGTCGCATCGCGCACGATAGGCGTGGCGTCCAAAGGGTGAACCTCACTTGGTAGCTATTCACATACTCGATTGGAGTCGCAGACTCGATCGGGGAAGGCCTCTTCCCCATTTTCAGTTGATGGGTTATTAGGATTACGCTTAAGCGTACTTACTTACCTTATGAATACCTTAGTAATTAAGCAGGTTTTCGACTACACCAAGCCCAAGATAAGATAACGAAGAGTATGAATATACATGACGGTATGAATATTTTGCATATGTCGCCATTTTAGACCTTGAAATTTGGTTATATATACACCTGTCTTGGAACTGTTGCCATCAGTACCAATGCCAGTTACTTATCAATGGGTGTCACCATCACGCTGGTTTCTAAATTGTTTGGGTTAATGTGTGTGTATGGTAAGTTCGCTGTTGTTTATCAATTAAGGGCCTTCCCACACCAGCGGCTTCTGAGAGTCAGCGTCTAGTCAACTCTATGGCTGCTGCTTAACCCAATGTTGGCGCAACTGCGCAAGGACACCATTATCATTCCATAGCGCAAAAGACGCTGATGTACTGAGGGCCTACCGCGGAACACATTCGACGTGTTGCCTCCCTGTTCCACTTTCGGACGAGTTTACAAGTGCGACAGAGAGGCAACACGTCGAACGTGGTTCGCGGTTGGCCCTCTGGCACTTTTCTCACAAACCCGCCGCCAAAATGCCGCTCTACATCTCGCGGTCACGTGGAACGGGGATAAATGGGGACCCGTAATTCTAGTAGTAGATTCACAGAACCCGAAAGCAAACCTTAATATCTCCGTTCAACTTTCATGTATTAACATAGAACCCTGCAAAATTGGGCCAGCGAAATGGCCGTTTGAAGTATTTTACAGATTGCGCCAGCAGTTTTAGCTGTCAATCCTATGAATAGTGTCAAATTCTTGTTTTTTAGGGCTCAACGCCCAAAGGGAAAACGGGACCCTATTACTAAGAATCCACTATCCGTCTGTCACCAGGCTGTACCTATCTTATGAATCGTGATAGCTAGACAGTTGAAACTTTCAAAGATGATATATTTCTTACGCCGCTATAACAACAAATACTAAAACAGAATAAAATAAATGTTTAAGGACCCACAAAAAAACATACAAAAAGACATACAAAAAAACGTGATTCTTTTGCCGTTTTTATCGTAATGGTACGGAACCCTTCGTCATCCTTCGTGTGCGAGTCCGACTCGCACTTGGGCGGTTTTTTTTATGTTTAAAGCCAGGCCTAGGTTCGTGTTAACCCAAATCTCATAAATAAAACTAGAAACAAATAAAGACTATGCTAGCGCCATCTATAAAACCGTCGACAGTTGCCAACCCCATTGTAACTACCACGCAAAGCTATTTAAAAAGTGATAACATGAATTTCTAGCCGGCGTCCGTTCCGTGTCCTCCGATGACGGATACGACACGGAGTGGTTGTGTTACGACGAGAACGGAAGAACGGAACCGAGCACACGATATTCAAAAACAATAAAAACCGCAATCCAAGGCAAGCACGGCCGTCCGCTCAATGCTCATCGAGCTGCGTTGGCAGACGCATAACGTTTTAACATGAATTTCTAGCCGGCGTCCGTTCCGTGTCGTCCGACGACGGATACGGCACGGAATGGCTGTGCTACTACGACGAGAACGGAACCGAACACACGATGAACTTCTCCGCGCTGCCGGACGATTCCGACGGCTGGATATTCGGAGGCGTATATTTTTACCTCTACACCAGGTATTTTCACATTTAAGCCAGGGATATAACATGAATTTGTAGCCTGCATCCGTTCCGTGTCGGATACGGCACGGACTACAACGAGAACGGAACCGAGGACACGGTGAACATCGAGTAGCGGAATTATCAGTAGTGGACCCGGGTACGTCCTTAAACTACGTCCAAAAGAGGGGTATGGGCATTGTCAATGTCATCTCGCTTTGTGTGGTAGGGCACAACACAATTACACTTCGTAGCGATCGAAACGCAACTGTTACATACAGCGTTTCGTTTATGGAAGGTAGAGGCAAGGAACAGAAACTGCTTAGGCGGAATTGTTGCAAAAGTGTCTAGCTGTCAGCGATAAATAATAGTTCCAAATCTCTCCAGAGTAGCGCTGGAGTAGCTAAGAACCTAAGCGTTATTGACGGAGTGAAGTACGCTGTCTATGATTAGATTTTTTTCTCAAGTATTCTATGTATTGCAGCGCCACCTATTTATGTTTTTTGATGGACACTTTTTGGTATATGGAGATTCTTTTCCTTGCCTCTACCTTCCGTAGTTTCGTTGTTGTAGCGATAGCGATTGTGACCTTCGCTAGGCCGGCTGCTACTTAACAAGTCTAATGCTCAACAATTTTCTGCTAATATTATAACCGGAACTCTATTTTCAACTCCTGCTTGTAATATTAGTTGTAAATTGTTGATAAATACAATTTTCGTCAGTCGCGACATCTAGTGTCAAGTATCGGTACTGATAATCCCGCTACTCGATGCTAGATGTTGACTAGGAAAATAATAAGCGTTTTGGTATCAAAACTGATGTATGGAGTGGATACTCTATGCTTACTTCTTATTTATCTATGACTATATCAAGTCATGACGTGCGGGGCACGAAATGTACCTGACTTTATATCAAGTCAATGGCAGCGAAAAGGTTAAACATGAATTATGCACCTCCATATACCACCTATTTACCTTACCTACTAAATAGAACATAGCGTGAAACCACCAAAAATGAGCGCTCGCTTAAATATTTAAATATCAACAATAGTGGCGTAGCATTTCACAGGTAAAAGAGCGCATACGTGTAGAAAGGAATGAAATCTCCATGTACGACAACATTTCCCGCTTAATAAAAAGTATGGAGTGTGGAATTAAAAGTTTCCCCCCCCCCCCCCAGTGCTTTAACGTGAATCGACGTATTTGGCTCGAACGAATTCTGAACACTAATTTGAATATTTCCCTTTATTTTTTTGCTCAAGGAACAACTCAAATGATCCAGAACTCTTGCAAACAGAAATAAATGGTCAAACGAAGAGCCAGTATTTCGACCCCTCAAGAGACACCAAAGCATTGACACACGGTTGGAGAGGTAGCGGCAATGATACTTGGATACAGATTCAGAAGACACATTTCTTAGACAGAGCCGATTTGAACGTTATAGTAGTGAATTGGCATGAGCTGGCAAAGAACCCGAATTACGTGTGGGCGGCGTTATCCACGCGGTACGTGGGTAAGCAGCTGGCGAAGTTGCTCAATTCGATGGTCGACAACTTTAATACGACGGGAGAAAAAATGCATTTGATAGGACACAGCTTGGGAGCACAGGTCATGGGATACGCTGGAATGTTTTTCAGTAAAAATATGTTTAGAATTACCGGTAAGCATTATATTTTTAACTATACCTATCCGCCAGAATTTAAGACTGGGGCGAACGTCCAGTGGTCCCTCATAAGGGGATTGTGTTTATTAATAAACCAATTAATTTCTGTATAAATCTGTATATTCATATTGTTGTCCTACTGATTCCCCAACTTTTGGTCTTAGTCATCAAAATAGTTTTATTTTGCTATTTTTTTTTGGTTTCAACTAAACGGCAAATGATAGCCTAATTTTTTGGGTTCCGTACCCAAAGGGTGAAACGGGACCCTATTACTAAGACTCCGCTGTCCGTCCGTCTGTCACCAGGCTGTATCCGTGAACGTGAACCGTGACAGTTGAAATTTTCACAGATGATGTATTTCTGTTGCCGCTATAACAACAAATACTAAAAAGTACGGAACCCTCGGTGGGCGAGTCCAACTCTCACTTGTCCGGTTTTTCCGTTTAGGTGATAAGTCAAAAGTATCTAATAAAAAACTATATATCACATCGATCAAAAATTAGGGAATAAGTAGGGCAACAATATTTATACAGAAGTTAATTGGTTTATTAGAAAACACAATTCCCCCAGTGAGGGAGCCACTGATCGGTCAGTTTTAAGTAAAATTATCTAAAAAAAGGTCAAATACCCTCGTATTAC
Organism: Cydia pomonella; assembly: GCF_033807575.1. Taxonomy (NCBI): domain Eukaryota; kingdom Metazoa; phylum Arthropoda; class Insecta; order Lepidoptera; family Tortricidae; genus Cydia; species Cydia pomonella. The sequence continues at coordinate 34,699,485 of NC_084704.1, forward strand.
ATACACACTGAATAGTCCTAACATAAATAACGGGAACACGCCCGTTTAAAAAGCAAAATTACCGGTGTACCCTTGTTTTGTCGACAACCTTTTCATCGAATATTATTTCATCGACAACGATTCATCGAAACTTTAGTACTAGTAATATTGTTTGGCGTTATTTTATTTCAACTACAATTTATTTTAATTTATCTTACTACGTAGAAATACTATTTAACGAATATTACTTAATCGCTGATTTGTTTCAAATTATCATAATTGACACAACTACAAAACGTTGCAATTCATTTCTTCGACGTTGCCAGAAGTTAGGGTTAGGTTAGGTTAGAACTGCGACCCCCAAGAAACCGAACTGTTGCCAGAAGTGGGTTAGGTTAGAACTGCGTCTCCCAAGAAAATGAACGGTTGCCAGAAGTGGGTTAGGTTAGGTTAAAACTGCGACCCCAAGAAAACGAACTGTTGCCAGGAGTAAGTTAGGTTAGGTTAGAACTGCGACCCCCAAGAAAACGAACTGTTGCCAGAAGTAGGTTAGGTTAGAACTGCGACCTCCAAGAAAACGAACTGTGGCTAGAAAAACCACACATTTCTTGTAAAAAAAAAATGAATTAAAAACCCCTAAATGAAAAGCCATGTCATGAATTTTATAAGTCAACTACCAATTAAAATACCTCCGTTCAAATTACCTAGTATCGAATCCTCGACGCAATGACTTGTCGATGAAATGAAAATACTTGAAACGTTGTCTTTTAAATAATATTAGATTAAATGTATGTCGGCAATTCAATAGTGAACCCAAACCCACCCATTTTTATTTTATGGTTCAAATTCATGTTTTGTTATCTCCAAAAATAATGAATTAATGACCATCCGCATCGTGGCTGATTGTTCTTTGAATGAGCTGTCACATAAATTTGAACCTTAAGTCTATCACGATAGTTGTTTTTTAAACGATAGTTGCTTTGGCACATAACGCTCTCTTAACCCCTTTCCTCAAACGAAGCCATATATGGCGGATATGATATTCAACTCTATTCACAATTATTATAGTTCAAAATTCAACAAATATTTTTATTACATGCAGTAAGGGGTCAAAATAAACAAAGGCGATTGTTTAACAGATTAGGTTGTTGTATTATTTAAAGGCTTTTGTTTAACGAAAAAAACATCTGAGAGAAGTCTACTACCTATACCTTAGAGTTAGACCAAGCACACTCTTCACCAACGTGGCAAACGACATTTTGAAAGTGCTACCGTAAACCTACTTAATCGCTACAGTGTGCAATTTGTTTTATTATATAGGAGGCAAACGAGTAAACGAATTGCCTGATGGTAGGCAATCACCGCCGCCTATGAACACACACAACACCAGAGGAGTTGGAACGGCACTGCACACTCTTTTCTTGAAGGTCGTATCGGTCTGGAAATACCACAGGCTACAGTTCATTCCACACTTAAGTTGTGCGAGGATCCTAAGCTTAGAGAGAGTCTAGTAACTGATCAGTTTTGTCTCCTAGGGCTAGACCCCGCTCGCCCGCTGTTCGAATTACCCCCAATGCCTGACGAATACCGTCTGGACAGAACTGACGCCATGTTCGTAGACATCATCCACACGGATGGAGGCTTCTTCGGGTACAAAGAGAGCCACGGGCAAGCGGACTTCTACCCCAACGGGGGAACATCTCCGCAGCCGGGATGTGAGGGAGAGGATCGGGGACACGTAGGTATGAAAGACAGGAAATGCACCAAAAAGTCGTTTTGACGGCGATGTGATGCTTATATAGCAGACACAGCATATTTTCAAGCTGAGCTACTTAGAGATTATAAAGTCCACGCGTGATGGAGGTTCTGCCATCTAGTGGGTTAAATCTAAATATAAAATATGACATTATACTTCGCGCCAATGAATATAAAGTTCATGAACGCTCCCATTTGTCTATAGTTTTTTTGTTTTCTGTGATCTGTGCAGATTCTTGCAGCCACAGTAGGTCGCACGAGTTTTTCGGAGAATCAATTCAAAGCGGCGTCCCGTTCACTTCCTACCTGTGCGACGACTTCCAAGGCTTCGAGAATGGCGAGTGCAAGGCCAACACGTCCAGCATGGGCGAGCCAGCCCAACCCAGATCAGAGGGAAACTACTATCTGCATACGAGAAACGAGTCTTTGTACGCGTTGGGAGACGAATTCTAGAAAATAGTAAATTTCCACACTATACACATATTGTGGTCTATTTACTATTTACAAAATTATAACTTAAGATGCCTCATAGAATTTTGAAATGTCTTACCTACCTATTGTATTGGGGTGAAAGGTATATGGGGTTACTTTCATAGTTAACACATTATTCTTTATTTACTCGAATTGTTCGTGTAATTATTGACATTACTATGAATTCATATTTACTTACAATTAAAAATCCTACCTAAAATAATGGCTTAAAAACTGGAATTTCAAAGTAGAGTGACTGCCTTTCATAGCTATACCCCATTATACGGTATCTGACACTCCGCACCATATCTAATGTCTAAGTGGCATTTGAAATAGCTGTGTGGGAGCACTATTAGGGTATTTTGCCTTTCTTTACTTATTGGCTTATTTGTGTAACAAAAATGTTCCGTGCGAGTGGCATTAAAAATTCAATTCAATTTCATTTATTGAGAGACCAACTGAGATCATTATTGTTAATAAAAGATTTATATCTTACAATATAGGGTTAGTACTATACACAATAACGGGAATGTCAATAAATTAATGATAAATAAGAATAAATTAATTAATTGAAATTGGAAAGTGGAGTGAAAATGAAACAAAGGTGACATATCAAAATTGTAATCAAGTAAGTATCACAGTTGCATCATCAAGGTATCACAATAATAAATGTTATTAACAAACATAATAAAATCAGTCAAAGTTTTTGTTTCTACTACTTATTAATTTAATTGGAAATGCTTAACTTACTAATATCAAGTCTCCTGACCTGTAACAATGAAAACCAGAGTTAGAATAGGTCGCGAAGCGATTAGTTTCGGGGGTGATATCTATTATGTCAGAACAATACGTGGTAATTAGTGCATCATTATGCATCAGTCGGGAAAAGAAGACAGGCAATAGAATCATCATGTAAAATTTTTAGAATTAAAGAAATCTAATAAAACATGAAATATTTATGGAAATGTGTTTTATTTGATAATGTAAAATCTAAGATAGTCAAAGCCTAGGCGACAAATGTCACGTGTCGCAAGCGACGTCGGATGCTGTGACGCGACTGCGCTCGACATGTCGGGCGACATTGCGCGCCTTACATACGATGTCGCCAGCATGTCCGGCGAAGTCTGGCAACGTCGCGGCAACCACCCGCCATCGCTGGCGACACGTGTGCGACATTGGTCGCCTAGCCCTGGCTAAAATAATAAAATATAACTCACCATAAAATTAATACAGCAACCGGATGACCTAACTGTATACAGTAATAATTGGAATGAATGTACTACAAAAATATAGTCTCTTCAACATCTACATGGATGTGATATTAATTGATTAATGAGAAGGCAACATCTATGGAAATATGTTTGACAGACATTAATTTAACTACTGATTAATTTTAATCTATTTCATGACTTGCTTTGTTATAATGTCTAAAAAACTTACTTTTGTGATGTGTTCCCATTTGTCCCCGCCGGTCCCAGTCGGGACAAATGGGAATACAGCACTTTTGTTAACAATTTCGGCCCTATCGCCCTTATTGCGAACTTATTCATAAGAGTGAACTTGTATGTGACTTGGAGGCGGTTTACTAAGCTAACAGTACTTATAACCTTTTAAACTGTGGCCCACGCGTCACTGACCTGCAGCCAATGATATTATAACTCCAGATAGGTTATACGAGTTCCAAAATTCAAGCACTTAAATTGTACAAATCGTAGTTGCTTTGTAGTCACGTCCATGCACGGTACAGCTGTGCACGTGCTAACAAGTTCCCTGCACATCGAAAGAGAAGCTTATGTTTAACGAGTGTGTCACAAAGAATAATGGTATGCGAAAATGTATCAACAAAAACCGATTCATTCATAAGGAAATAAACATATAAGTACTCGTAAATTTAAAAGTGGAAAAATTACTGCTTTGCGTGAGTACACGGCCCCTGGATCGATACTCCAGCGCTCTGCCAACTGAGCCACCAAGACACATTTGGTCAAATATTGGACAGGATAGATAGAATACCACTCTTATGTATAAGTATAACCTATCTATAGTTATATAAAATCATTGCCTGTAACCCGAACTGGAGGAAATCTACAGGTTTAAGTGGTTTTAAATTGTATACTTCAATCAGGACGTATGGGCCACTGTCACCTGACTAGGTTCACTAAAATGTATGTGTTTAAGAGCTATACTTTAATCAGTTTTGTGTATAGTTTCTATTTTTCTCCGTGAGCTTCTACGGATTATCGTCTTATCTATTGTTTAAAAACCGCAAAGGCGCGTGCCACTATGAAAAAATGGTCGAGCCGCATAGGTAGCGTTTATTGAAGTACTACTCTATTGACCACGGAATAAGATTCATTATGAACTAATACAGAATTCTAACAGAATAGCTGTCTGATCTCTATTGGTGCGTCTAAGGTAGGCGACTAAACGCTCTCAAACCAGCTTAACTTGTGACACTGCGATCCGAAACAAAGATACGTATTCGAAGACCTCGCTTGCACTGGTAATGCGAGCGCACGGCTAGCTAGCGCCAAGGAAGCAATGTTATGTTTCTCGAGGAGCAGGTAAAAAACAGGGCCGGATTTTCACACAAATATATTTGGGTGGTTTTACGAAATAACGCTAACTCTTCAGACTTCTAACAAACTGACACTGTTTGTATGGTTTGCTTGAAAGAGTTAGCGTGATTTGACTCTAAACGATATGCATATTTTGTTTTATATTTATTTATTTTATGCATACACTATTATGTATATGTTACTTATTTTTTTGTTGACTCATAATATAAATTTGTATAAATGTTTTACTAAATGTGTACTCTATTGTAAATAATATCTTTATTTTAGTGTACATAATTATAACATATAGGTCTATTTTAACATTAGTAGTACGGGATTGTTAAATGGATATACATATTTATTACTATTTTACCATTGTTTTATTGTTTATTTAAAATTAGCCTGTTTAACGTTTAAAATTAGCAAACAACTGTTTAAACAGTTGATTATAAAAATGAGTATATCTCGTTATTATTGTAATTACACAAACCCATTCTGTTAGATGTGTACCTACTATTTAAATAGTGTTATGTTTTATCTCTTTAAATTAAAGAACGTAAAACCACCCAAATATATTTGTGTGAAAATCCGGCCCTGTTTTTTACCTGCTCCTCGAGAAACATAACATTGCTTCCTTGGCGCTAGCTAGCCGTACGCTCGCATTACCAGTGCAAGCGAGGTCTTCGAATACGTATCTTTGTTTCGGATCGCAGTGTCACAAGTTAAGCTGGTTTGAGAGCGTTTAGTCGCCTACCTTAGACGCACCAATAGAGATCAGACAGCTATTCTGTTAGAATTCTGTATTAGTTCATAATGAATCTTATTCCGTGCTCAATAGAGTAGTAATTCAATAAACGCTACCTATGCGGCTTGACCATTTTTTCATAGTGGCACGCGCCTTTGCGGTTTTTAAACAATAGATAAGACGATAATCCGTAGAAGCTCACGGAGAAAAATAGAAACTATACATTTATTATATTCTTTATCCATTGATCTTCCTGCAGTCCATAGAAGCTCCGTCCATCCTGAAATGTTTTTAAACTTAGTTATTCTGACTTAAACAAGTGTTTATAAATTATTATAATAATTGTGTCAGAATAAATTGGTATGCGTCATTATGCATCCGTCGGGAAAAGAAGACAAATAAACAAATATATCATCATTATCAAATCGCTTCTGATTTTTATATAAATATCAATATTGAAAAGTAACAAATGTAAACTAAAAGTTAAAAAATACCTTGAACTATTTCAGAGCGTAACTGCAACCCCGAATGTTTAAACCAAAGATTATTCACGTCAGACCTGAAAAACATAACGTTACCAATGTAGAAAACTGTTTCTACAACGCTGCGTCGTAAGGAAAAATAATATCAAATATCAGATTTCAATTGTATGCGTCATTATACATCCGTCGGGAAAAGAAGACAAAAAATTAATAAATATCATCATGATAAAATCAAAATCAGCCTTCTGCAGAACAGATTAGGGACTATGCTCTGTATCTTTTAGATATTTAAAACATTACATGATCAAATAATGTAGGTTAAAGTCAAGTCGTTCAGTGACAGATACAGGCAGTTTTGTATTTGGTTGGTTAACCAATAAATGTTATAAAATTTACAAATTGTTTGTTGACTTTTATTTAAATACCTAAAGATACAGAGTATAGGTCTGTATTTTTTTTTATTTGCACACAAATTTAAGTTAATAGACACTTCATAGATATTATTTACAGTGACAAGTTAAAAATATGATTTAAAAAACATGAATGCAAGAGTAAGTTATATTTTTATAAGTCTCGTCAAGAAAACGTCTCATAATTACCTTTTGATTTAATCTCGACATCTAGCTGAATACGGATACCTGTAAATACAACATTAACATTAGCTGATATATTCATATCGAATCACGGACCTGAAAGGAAATAAAACATTTAAATTTTAAATAGTTAAAAGATTTTAATTTGTAAAGTAGTCTAAGCTCTGACGAGCTTTGAGATTATGAACAGTATGAAGTATGGTAGCGCGAAAAGGGTAGTTAAATAGTTTAATTGAACACATTAATAATTGTGGTCATAATATCATAAGGTTTCAGAAATCTAATAGACTTAACCGCTTTTGATGGTTACAAGAATGGTACATGTAAATTTCATTTATAACTTGAAGGTTCAACGTATTCTTAATATATATTATATCAAACTTAAATAAAACGTCAACACATGTTCTGTATTCCACGATAGTTGTGTTCAGAGGGAGGCGTCGGTGACGCTATTTAATAATATGTTGTATGTTAATTTGGGTGACAAGGACAGACGACCTATATTCTTGCAGTTTTTTTGTAATAGTAGCACAGGAAGGCGCGCCCTTCTCCACTTTCATTTTTTTTTTAAACGAATGCGCCCTCGTGAATGGTACGATCTACACGTGTAGTTTTTATTAATTCTATGTTTAGATTGCTTAGTTAAATCATCAGTTTTAGAGCACAGACCAAATAATCCGAAACAGTTGTTAGTCTAAATATATATTTAGAGGAATTGTTTGATTCCAAGCGAGGACAAATGAGAATAGTTTCATTTATATCTGTCCTCAGAGGGTAAGATTTTAACGCTCATAATATACAAGAAAATACGACTGTTTCTAACAATTGTAGATTAGCAATACAAGAATAAAACGTACATTTATTATTATTAGGATTCTTAGTCGTATGTGGAGAAACCAGCTGGTAACCTGGTCTAACACGTAACAAAATGATAGTCATTGGCAATCCCACTTTTTTTTTTCGAAAGAATATTTATTCGTAATTTGTTTTAAATACTTAGGGTGGTGTATTCTCATTAGTCCCCGCCCCACGTGAACGGGGCGGGCACAAATGGGAATACACCATTGAGTAAAGTGGTGAGGACGGTGGACTATTATGGTCTGTGCGATGAATTTAACAGTAAAGATGCTCTCCTCCGTTCGGTTTAAAGTGCTAAACAAATGGGTTAGTATAAGTCCTTATAAGATTTAACATGTTATAAGATTTTATTGAGCAGGAGTACTATAATCATAGTACTTGTAAACAAAATAAATGCTTTGCATAATTGACATTTCGAACATTGCGAAATAAACTTAGTTTTTGATGATTAGATCGGCACGCAAGTATTTTTATGTCAAATTATTAAATATTAATTTTCTTTACGGTTTATTGGTGATGAAACTGATGAATCTATTGAGGCACGCAAGAACTAAAACGATACGCGCATGACCCAATAAATTCATCACCAAGAAATCATAAAGAAAATTTAAACGTATGTCATTAGATACAGCGAAATCTAAGAAATACTTTAAATGGTAAACAACTAAGTTAGCTTGTAAATATTTGTAGCATGTAGTTGTAGACCACTGCAATTATATATATAAAAAAAAAGTTTATTTAGTACCGTTACATAGGTGCCTACTCAATACACATCAAACCTTATTTAGAGAAAAACGAATTCTTTTATTCACAGGAGATATTTGCAGAATGCAGTTTCAACCTCTTTCAATGTATAGTATGGCGAAAGACCTTTGTCAGAAAAGAGCATAGGCACAGATAATCATACTAGAATAAGAAAATTATGATAGTACCCCAAGAAGAGGGATGAGAATAGTTTTTTTACTATACTTTTCCTGACAAAACTTGTTTTCAATCCTCCTTTGTTTTTTTTATATATATTCGAAGCACTAGGTATATTTAAAAATTAGGTTAACAGAACTCTCTTTTAATGCAGCAAAGAAATTTCACTTATTTTTTCTCTAATACGGAGAATTACAATGGAGAGCCACAAGACTGCAGAAGGAAAGTCAATTGGTGCAGTGCTTCGTTGTGCGAATGCATCGCAAATATGGTCAAATCGTACTGTACGATAAAAATACTGCAACAGTAAGGATCAGAAACCCTTTATGGAGACAAACTAGGTTTTTTTAGAATAAAAATGTCGCAGGGCTAGGCTGATTAAGTTGTATTCCCAATATTCCCATTTGTCCTCCGCCCCACGTGACCGCCGCCATACATAAGACGATGACAAATGGGAATGATTTCTATGAAAACACCTATTCCAATCTGTGCCCGGCGGGACAATTGGGAACACACCGCGCCTTGCCGCCTGTGATAAAAGCTGTTCGTATGAGTTTTGATGGGTACTGAAGAGTTCTTCACTTCTTGACAAACGTAACATACTATCTTAACAATAATGCAATCGCAACGTCAGGGAAACTTACCAACATTACGTATATAATGGGTTTCTTCTCGGGAGTATGGTTATTGAGGATAATGTTCTTCTGAAATGCGTAAATTTGGCAGCCGGATCTTCTTCTAATGGTATCCATCGATTCGACGACTTCTTCTCTATAAAGCCTATTTGGGTAAAATAAGAAGAGAAACTCCAGAGATAAATAGATGCCCCAAACAGCAATTCTACAAAATAACAATCGGACTTCCACTCAGTCATATTCCAACTTCACTCGTACATTTCACTTTTCTATATATCGAAAGAGCAGACTATAATCTCAAATCATTCGCTCGCCCTTCTTCCATCTATTTGTTTGATTATCAGTATGTTTTTTCATCCTTAGGTAGAACATTTCCATTGAAAAAGTCTATCTCCCATTCCTAGGGTTATCTTTTACTTACATCCCTACGCATTAATAAACTCCCCGTAGTCCTCGTCGCATGACTTGATAACCACTTTTCTTTTCAGGGTGCCCCATAATATTACTCGTTCCGTCTAAATACTCCACACACACACACACAGCTACTTTTCTCTCGCACATGCGCATTTCTAAATCCCATGACTCCAATTCTCACGGCTCAGGACTGTTTCGTCCTCAATCCATATTTTTAAATCATTCAGAATGCCATGTCGTCAGCACAAAATTTTCTAAATCATCACCTTCCTAACTCGTCCATATAATCCATATTACTATTATTACTGCAGTCACAGATCTTCTACATTCCTATTTTGACCATAGTGCCAACTCGTCAACATTATTGTACCATTAATTATCCTGACTGCCTTATATAAGTAAGACAAATAAGGCATTTTTCATTTACTTTTGCATGTTTTTTTTCAACTGAAAATTTTTGGCTTGAAAGTCTTGGCCTGTCATTTTGACCTCAACCAATATCAACACTGCGGAACATGTAGGAATGTGGACGAGTTAGCACTGTAGACCATATAGGAATGTGGACAAGATAGCAAAGTGACGATATAGGAATGTTGACGAATCAGAACAGTGGACAATAATGACAAGTTCTGAAGGTGTCGAAATAGATTTGTGGACGAAGCGGTCCTCGGTCTTAAAGCAGAACTAAGTCATTCAAACCCAGCACACACGATTATTCCGTTCAAAGCTTTTCTCATATCACACAAACAGAATCCACTCAATCCAAGACACACCCCAACTTTAGCAATTTTAATTGAATTTATTTTCTTGGGAGATCGGAGGATTTTGCACGCCTGATGGTGCAGACGAATTTGCCCCAGAGTGACACTTTACATAGAAGTAAAGATCGTTAAAACTCTGCTTTTACCCACAGTTAAAACTGGAACGGGCATTAAATCAACAACGTGAATTATCAAAACACACATAGTAAAATGCTTTGACTCTGAACATAGCAAACTTAGTTTACTGAAAAAAAGTTGTAAATTAAATTAAATTTAAAGAAATAATGTAATGTCCAACTTCAATTTCATATTATTATTGTTTGGACTGCAAATTAGGCGATGGCGCATTGAAAGTGAAGTGCATTCTTTAAAGGCATTATTTTCATTTTAAAAACGCTGTTCAAAACTTGTAGATCACTGTAGTAGAGTGCAGTGATATTATGAACGCTTGTAATTTGTTATTGATTAGTCTTTCTTTCTTCTTATCTTTCTTTATTTACTAATTGCTTTTTAGGGTTCCGTAGTCAACTAGGAACCCTTATAGTTTCAGCATGTCCGTCTGTCTGTCCGAGGCTTTTCTCCGTGATCGTTAGTGCTAGAAAGCTGAAATTTGGCATAGATATAGTAATCAATCCGAAAAAGTGGTAAAATAAAATCCAAAAAAATGTTTTTAGGGTACATCCCATAATATTAAAAAAAAGACGCTTTATCTCAATAATGTGGAATATCGTTGGATAGGTCTTTCTAAATGAATACGGGTCTACAACAAGCATTTTTTGAAGTGATTATTTTCAGATATAATCGCATCGAAAGAAAAAAATGTGTTCCCCTCACCCTTCAAACTTTTCAACCATGGGTCCAAAAAATATGGAATAAATCATGAAAGTAAAGCTTTCAACGAAAACTATAGTGGACATTATCAGTTAACTGTTTTTGAGTTATCGCAGTCTTCCCTTCTTACTAAGAGACGTATGAAACGCTGCGTAAAACCTTTTGCTTGTTATTTAAGAAAGTGAATAGTTTCAGAATCCCTCCGAATGTTCAAAATAATTTACTAATTAAGTTCAAAATACAACAATGTTACAAAATAATGTTAATAATTTAGGTAATATTATATATATCATCCATTATAATATGCACTGCATTATAATTAACTAGCATTATGTAAAGCCTGACCAGTAATATATGATCACGCGCCATATTGTAGTATAGCCATATAGTATTATATATATATATATATATTTATGTAATGTATGTATGTGTCTTTATGTATTTAAGTAGTTTATAATTAATTTATGTGTATTAGGACTCTAATTCTTTCAATTTCAATTTCTTTTAGTTTTAAACGCGCCGCCTACAATCTTTTCTGCTTTGCCCTAAGGTTGACTGGTAGAGAATGCCTCACGGCATTAAGTTTGCCTTTTGTACATTAAGTTTGTCTTTTGTGCAATAAAGTTTTAAATAAATAAATAAATATTGCGCAATTTCATTGGAACTAAATTTTTCATACTAAACTGAACTGTCCTATACATGAGACACAACAGCGCCCTCTTGACAATGATCATATATTTCTGGTCGGGCTTTATTATAATTACCTTAGCGCTTTCTGCACTATTAGTGAAAGGCGTTTGTACTAATATTGGCGGTTCAGATTGAGAAATAAAGAATGTTCAAATTAATATAAAATTACATTCAAATTTAAAGGTCATGGAATGATTTTTAAAATGAAATATTTTCCCTTTTTCATTAGACAAATAAATCATGTATTACTTCGGAAACAACAAGGATGATTATTAGTTTTTTGCGTGACGTCCGTAGATCCCTTATCCGAAGGTATGATTCATTTTGACACGTCATGAGGGACATAAAATTGCCTTTGGCATTTTTAAAGACGCCATTGCCCCACCAGTAGTTGGGTTGGTGTAATATTGAGACCTCTTACTGGTTACCTGTACATAAGCTCGCGTGGTCATAAGTCGATCCGTATGCTTGATTATTTTCCCCAATGCTGTTCAAATGCGCATGTGGCTGTCATGTGATGCTCTCGGGCAACTCCACTTTCTGTTATTACGTTATTTTTTTGTAAGACTATTTAGGGACGTTTATGTCTGTTTCTCGAAAAAAAGGAGTACCGATGAAGAGATACTCTACAGCAACAGTAGCCTGAAAATTAATTTTGTTTGTAACTACCTATTTTCAAACTAAACTAGTTTAGTTAGACCAGAGACCAATCGCGTGGGCTATCTTGATGATTCTTATATCAATCGATGTATCTTACTTGTCCCAGTGTCAAAGACATGAAATTAAGAAATAAACAATATGGCGACAATCAGATGATTTAATTTTACTTTAGCTATCGCTGTCAGGTTTATTTGCCAGAGAGCATGGAAATGACGACACCCCCATATTAAAATCCCATTCCCATCAATCCCTCGCATTCATGAATTCCCAAACCCATCCCTTCCCATCAATCAAATGAGCTCCAGCGCGCATGGGCTCATATAGCCGGTGCGGTTTCATTATATTGCAGTACATATGATCGGTCGGCTGAATTATATGTAAAATCTTTAGACCGCAATGTAGGTAACTAAAATCGCATGCGAGTTTGCGCGCCGTCTAAATGATCCTTAAGTATCTTTCGTTCAATCATGTGATTTACACGACAAAAAATACCTGAAAAAGTCATTTCCGAACGTCGTCTGTCTGTATGTCAAACCGTAGTGATCTCAACAATAGCTTGAAATGTCCAGTATATCGTACTCGGAACCTGACGCTGCGTAACATTACGTAGTTTTCAGTATTATATTTCTGTGGAGTGATTAGGTACGGAAATTGTGAATGAATATAACAAAACACTATATAATCTCCAAAAAAATGTAAGCCCATGGTGTGGTAAGACATCTGATCTGTCAAATCGTTTTCTAACAGTTGCGGATTATACAAATAAGAATATTAATAATGTCCCGAAACTGTCAATAGGGAATTAAAAGATTATTTTATGATAGCAATCGGATGATGGGTACGCTGATTGACATGTTCATGATTCGATTAAGGATATTCAGAATATCCAAATAAATCAAAACCTTTGAGGTCAAAAGAAAAAACTCCGAACGATGGGCAAAGTAATGATTAAACCCCTTTTATCGGGACAATTTCAAGGATATCTCAGTGAAATACGCATTTTTGGCTACGACGCTGTCACTATGCGACTTGGTTTAGACATACCTGTTGACAGACATTAGTTTTAAAGGAAACTCGCAAAATTCATCTGTAAATTTAAAAAAAACTACTTATTCGCTGTAATGTTGCATCTGTAAGCAGAAATAAAGTGTCCTGTGCAGACAACACACAAACATGCAAAAAAGATATTTTTTTTGTCGAATTCGATAGTCATATTAAACATTTGTACTTTTTAACCAATTCCCAAATTCTTTCCTAAAGCGTTCAGATTTGTTCTGTGCTAATCCCATACCACAATATAAATATCTCCTCAATCAGCCACGTTGTATGACTAGCATTTATAAAAAAAATGCTTTCAATATAAGTATTGTTATCTATAACAAGTTGCCAGTTCAAATAAAAACTCTTGAAGGCAATGAATTTAAGCAAACCTTAAGAAATTGGCTTCTTGATCGGTGCTTCTCTAGTACTCAAGATTTTTTTAAATAACAGTCTGCGTAAATCTGTAAACATTTGATAATTTTTATAAAAGGTTATAGTTGTTTGAAATAGTTATTAAGTTTTCAAATGAAATTATTTTTAAGATGCCTTCATGGATTTGCATGCTGCTTGTACACAGCTGAAAAGGTGAAACAAACTACTGTGTACTTACATAAGACTTGTAAACGTTACCCTTTTTATGCAAATAAATGATTGTTTGTTTGTCATATATATTGTTCCTTATGACCTCAGGAATGCGTGCTTAAAATTTGTCGGGTTACTCCAGCCCACGGAGTATATCTTACGCACCGCTGTTTTTTATTATAATTAGATAAATTCGCATAACCCCTTCCACCCGAAATAATGAGATTTGCTAACTTATTGACATGTGTTTAAAATTTACATTTACCTGTAAACAACCCTTACAATCACATTCTGACCGGGTGTAAAGGGATAACATAAAAACAATTCGGGTACGAGTTTTTAACGCGATAAAAAATAAATTAGGCAATTTTCGTTTTTAATTAGAATTCTAAAAGTAGGACAAAAATAAGATGGCTGCGCAATCAACGTTACGTTTAGCGCGTTATAAAAACTGTACGTAAGTTTATGTAAAAGAAAGGCACATCCTCATATCAGCAAAAATTATTCGATGAATTAACCCGTCCAAAAAAAGCGTGAAAACTAGACTTTTGATTTTTACTAAAAACACAATTAACACATGAAATAAAAATGTAACAGCGCAGCCACTAATATTTTAATAAATTATGCGCCCGATGCGTTGGGCAATGTGCTGTTTCAATTACATAATAATTAATTATTTTATTCCAGATTTTAATTCATTATCTTTGATGCACACAGACAGACGGATGGACGAACGGACAGACGAGAGACACCCACAGAGGCTGAGAAGTCAGTCCTTATAAGGGTTCCGTTCTTCTTCAGAAGGGTTATCTAAGCAAAAAGTAAGAGAAGCGATATTTAAATAACAACTTTAATTGGCGCATGATAGAAGCTTTTGGTATATTTCCGTTTGACCCCACCTCCCCACAGGATCTATGCGGACAGATAGGAATTATTCCTTCCTGCCGTATCAGCCGGGGATAGATTGAATTTGGATAAATTATTATATACCCCGTAGTTTTACCACAACAACACATGAGAGAGCAACACATGTGGAAATGAGTGCTGCGCTGAGCTTTATTCCCATCTGTCCCCGCCCACGTGTTCGTAGCGGGGACAGATGTCCATAATGTACAATGATTCAAATACTTTTTAAATCTCTCAGAATGAGGCACAGCAAATAAATGAGTATTTTGCTTGTTATTTATATAATATTATATATTTTTGTAACTTATTCATAGATTAGATCCAAAATAGCCAAAAATTAAAATGAAGGTTTTTGTATTCAATAGACGTAGTTAGTGTAGTTACGAAGAGTGAGCCAAACACCTAAATTAGGTATGAGAGATCGGGTGCCTGTAAAATACAAGTGATTAAAAGTGGATTTATATCATATAATACTAAAATCATTTTTCAAAATCTATATATAGATATAGGTTTGCGTTTCTGGGTCTACTTTTTCATGACTATTAATCTATGATATTGCTAGAAAAAAGTATGATAGATATTGAATTCGTGTATAAAAATAGTATTCTCAAATTGGAGCTGTTCTGTACCCCTAGTGTAACTTTGATCGACATCATAACGTGACGAACGCGTTTGCGTTAAGTCTCATTTTGTATAGGATTTTGAGGTTCCAAAACGTCCCGCTTGGCGCGCTCTTTCGAAATCCAATACAAAATGAGACTAAACGCAAACGCGTACGTCACGTTTGGAAATCGAATTTATTTACACTAGGGGTACAGGATTGTATCTAAGTAAAAAGTACAAAGTGTTAATTCGTAATAGATACAATACTAGAAGTGTGAGAGATAAAAAGCTGATACAACCAAAAATTAACAATTATTACGGAAAAAGAACCTCAAAGTACATGTTACCACAAATACTGAATAAAATTAGCTTACTACGACACAGTCCTAAATTAAGTAAATCCCTGATTAAAAGCAGGCTAAAAGAGCGTCTCCTCGATTACCTTAATGTACTCGTATGAGAGCATGCTAATAATAGGTTCAATAGGTTAAGCTGTTAAACTGTATAAAGAACTGAGCTCCTCTCGCCAATAAACGTTACAGTTTGGCGGGAATAAAAATGTATTATATATAATTTGTTTTAATTGTAATATATAAAAAAAAATAGGAATTTGTTGACCAAATTGTATATATTAATATTGATTAAATTAAAGTAAAAAGATGGTAACGCAGTGGTAAATGCCTTATTTTCATACAAATCGGGAGCCAATCAAGGACCACTGCATAGTGTTAGCCGAACGTTAATTAGAATTGACCATATTGAAATATAACTATTACAAATTGAACCGTAAACCGTAACGGACGGTTACAGTTCACGGTTCAATTTATAATGATTATCATTACTTTCGGATCACCGCTCGTACACAACATACTATTTATTTTCTGAGAAAGGCAATTAAAGATATAAATTCACAGGAAACTTGGCCAAAGGTACCTTTTATCAGAGAAGGGTCCTTATGCTTCATGTTCATTGGGACCTTTCCACCAGAAAAGTGTCCTTATGCTCCACTCAATGTTCATTAGGACGCTTCTGTGATGGAAAGCCACAAATAAAATATGCTCTTTTCGTTCTCCTTTTTGATACTTTATTCTAAAAGATTCATCTTAGAAAACTGCTTGGAACTGATTTGTATTTATTTTATTATTATTTGGTAAGTTACGCATCCATTATTATTATTATTATTATTCAGTAATATATTAACTTAATAGAGGACTCGATCAACTTGCATCCTCAAGACGAAAAAATATTTTATAGTCATGTATTTGAGAAAGATTTTTATTTATAAATTATAATATAGGAATAAGCTCTGGAGAGTATAGTTTTTACTTACTGATAAGTTTACTTACTTCCTGTGTCCGTTGATGAAAATAATCTTTCAATTACTCAGCCGTTGTGAAATGGATATTCCTCAAAGTGTGTGGAGATCAATTTCCATACCAGTATTACAGCATAATTTCCAAAAAATATTCGTAATTCCGTCAATTATTTTGCATTTAGTTGATAAAATTGATAGAATAACCTCAGAGTATATTTTTGTGATTAAAGATTTTTCATACAAACAGTGTGAAGATAAAGTATGTAGACATAAATATATAAAAAAATTGGCTGTTATAACAGTAATAGCTAAACACTCTAAAAACATTAATATGGAAATTGACTTAACATCCACCTTAACCTTTTGAATGCTTTGTCATAAACACAAACATCACTCGAACGCCAAGCTCCCGTGCGCAAGGGAGCTAATGTAAGCTTACTCGAAAGTGTGAAGATTACTTTGACAGCGTCCGCCACAACACCTATAGTTGTTCTTGGCGCTGTGGGCACGACAAGTAACGCCGAGTTTAGGTGTTCTTGGCGTTCAAAAGGTTAAACCTCCCTGGTAGCCAATATGAACGCCACCTGTAGTCGAAGTAATAAATTTTTGCATAAACCCAAATTAAAACGACCACCAGCAAAATCGATGAAATCGTCTTATGGTAGACTCGGAATGTAGTGTTGATAAGACTAGAGTTCTTTAATTCCTCTGCTTTCAGACTCGACTGTGTTTCAGACTCATAGTATAATTAATTCGTATAGTCATAATTAATTCGAAACTCGAGTTCTTTTCAACTTGTTAGAGACCAGTCTTATGTAGAGACTTGGGTCCTTTTCAGTGAACTATTTTTTTTTAATCTTCATGTAAAATTCATGGGTTAGGCGCACCATATATTAACGCTTATTTTCTTTACTACTAGGTAAGGTACTAGTATTTAGATTGAACCTACAAAATTGCTGACGGAGTCTATTCGGAGGTTCGAGTCCTTTTGAGTTGCGTTTAAAAAAGGCTCAAAAAGGGACGTGGGACTTAATACTCTGAAGGTTTATTAGCGCAGTCTCGTAAAAACGAGTAGTTCTTCAAACTTAGAGTCAAAGGACTCTAGTTCCTGCCAACACTGACGGTACGAGCTCTGAAAAGTTGTTATTATGTACTTATTCTATTCGATATCAACAAACATTTTCTGTTCCTAGTATATTAAAATAAGAGCTAATTTGTTTTAGAGAAAACAATAAATAAAATGCAGGCTTGGCGAACAAACCATAACAAAAGGATAATGTTAATTTGCATAAAGTCGTAAATTAATAGGATTGGAGTTGAATGTTTTGCATCCTGGATTTTTTATAAGTGGTAGGTAGGTACATATTTTTCTTCTACGGAGCACTGTCTTTAACACGTATTGATGCATATTATTCATTATCATTAAAAAAGCGGTTTTACATTGCCCGATCCAATATCGGATATCGGATGAACCTTGGAGAAAAGCAGCTGCTACAGAGTGCCGTATGCCGAATGGCATCAAGTCCTCTTTTCTGGTTTAAGGTTATCGGACAATGTAAAAACGCTATTTCACGGCTCCATCCGTATTTTGGATTTGTAGATGTGTCAGCCAAAGCGTTAATAATGCTGCAAATAGTAAGGGTGCGATCCCACCACACGCTACGAACTTAGGTGAAAACGTGCCTTATTTGAAAACTTGTAATAATAGGGTTACCACTTAACTTGGTCGGTTAGTGAGATGTTATTATTGTTAACTAAGGTATGGTTGAAGATTTGGATACGTGCTACTTATTTGTAAGTCCAAATAGATCCTAGATCTTGGGTATGCTACTTAATTTACGCATTCACTGCCAGCAATGCCAGGCGGGCGCTTAGTCGTAGTCGCTTTTCACTCATTCGCCGGCACTGAATGAGTTAATTCAATTGTTCTAAAGAAGACCCCATGCGTAAAATGATAAACCTGTACAAGTATTTCTCGGCCCACTGGATTCATTGTTAATACAAGGTTATGGATCGGAATTTAAAGACTTTCTTTCAGAGACTAATCGTTTTTGTACATTGTTTATTCCTATTAAAACTCCCAAAACAAAATGCTTCAGGGGATGGATAGCATAACCCACAGCCCTGTGTCTGCGCACATTTTCGTTATGATCCCAGCTAACTTTAGGATACCTAGTAGTAGATACAGTAGTGGGTGAATCAACTCTTCTTATCACTCGTGGCCATGGTTACGGTCGCCTGAGTCACTTTCAAAACCCTGGACTTTATGGTATTTAAAATAACCAAACATACATTTATATGGTCATCTACTTAGCATATTAGTAGAACGTAGTAAACATGTTAGATAATATTGTCGCCTGGCTGACGAGACAGAATAACGACAAAAAAAAAGGTTTTTCACGCAGTTACAACCTCCACATCCCTAGTAGCCAGACCTGTATGGCAAGGGTAATGTGAAAAATAATAATTGGATCGCCTAATAGTAATAAAAACTGTTATTATTTTGAAACTAGATTGAAGCAAAACGGCTGTAGAAAAATGCTCAAAGCCGCTGCCTGTTTTGACCAGTTTCAACCAATGACACGTCCCTCATACTTGGAAAACGCGGTGAAATTGTATATAATAGTTCTATACAATTTCACCATTGTATATTTAGAGTTCTAAAAATGGACGTTCCATGGGTTGATGAATATATTTGAATAAATTAAGACGAATATTTTGAGGGCTGCCCTGGCACTGCAGCGCGTCGGGTATGTTCGCCGAGTGGCGCACAGACGGCTTCCACGCTGCGTAAGAGGATTGCGTCCCTGTGGCAACTCGTGCGGGGCGGCACCAACACTTTCCTGAAGGTGATTGCGGAAAAGGCTGATAGCCCTCTTATCACTCAATGGATGTCAGTAAAAAATATAGTGCTTAATAACTTTTTAGTGCTTATGAATAAAGTCTTGTAGAAAAAACTGTGGATACCTGGTGTTGGAAATAAATATTTTTATTTTGTTATGGTGGTTTTCTTTCTGTTGAGAAAACTTAAGATATAATTAAATCCATTTAATTATTTACTTAGGTCATATTTGGTAAGAACTAGTCAGTTTAAAAGTAGATAAATATGCGCAAGTGTGAAAACAATAGTGTTATTTTTAAATTTTGTTCACGATATAAAACATGTATTCTTAAAATATGACGCAAACGTTAGTCTTAGTACTCTGACATTGGGGACCTTTTACATCTCCAGATTTAACGTATTTTTAACCATAGAGACTATACATCTCTATTGTATTGTAGTAATTATTTATTTTAAGGTTATTATAATGTAATGTTTACCCAGGTATTGGCTGTGTTATTTATAAATGTTGTTATGTATTTTTCATGTCACTATATGATGTTACTATAAATGTTGTATTGACTTGTAGAAGAGCCCTTGAGGCCTACTTAAAGAATATTTTTTTGAAAATTAGTCTACCGGTTCCAAAATAGCAGGTAACCCGACTAATAATACATTTCGATTTCAAATCGTTAATGTCAGGTTCATATTTTTGTAGTTCAAATTGAAGAGTAAAAATTTAATACTTATTCTGTATGTCTTCTTTTCAAGTCTTTTCTAAAATTTCTGACCCCAATGAATCATTATATATAATGTTATGTTTATAACGTGGAATCACGGGACAGGCTTAGCCTTGTGTGATCCACTATATTAATGTTTATGTAACTGACTTTAAAAAATATTTTTTTACTTTAAGACATAATTCTAAAATTGCAACAGGGCGTTCAAATGATAAATCCGATTTGTGATATTTAAGTGGTAATTTATTATAAAGTTGACTTTTATTTAATGTTCATAAATAATCAATGTCAAGATTTAACCCTTTATCGATTTACATTTCAGATAGTAGACTTAAATTAAAACCTTAATACAAACCTAAAATATGCAATGAATTAACTCGAATAATACGCGATAAAGGGCTAAAATATCTATACGTAGTTACCTAATTAAAGCACGCGCACACTGTCACATCTCTCAATCCAATAAACCTACTTTTCGAATTGTCTAGCAACCGCACTATTTAGTCATATAAAACATAAAACTAAGGGCCGGTTCAGACGGACTGCAACTCGACTGCAACTTGTATGGGAACTGCACGTCGACGTTGCAGTTGGAGTGCAGTCGGCATGCAGTTCCCATACAAGTTGCAGTCCGTCAGAACCGGACCTTATATATAAAACAGAGAACTACTTAATCATGCTTTGGCATGAAAAGGCAATGTCTGAGAAGGTGTGTTGTGAAAATGTTAAAAAAATTACAAAATAAGTTATATTTGATCGGTAGGTCCCATCACACGCACCTGCCATTTGTAATTTTTGTACCTTAAAGCAAGATTTTTTTATAAACCTTGGTGTTTGCACAAAGCATAGATTACTGAATTCATAATAATGGCAAAACGGAAAATAGAAAAAATAGTATTCATATCTTCAGACAAAATACGTGTTTGTTTTCAAAATATATATATGAATTAATATTTCCGCATTATTTTATTACATACGAATAATTAAATTTGTGACCTCAAATTAAAAAAATACTTTTAAACTAATTCTCCACCAAAATCGATTTATAAGAGAAAAAGAAAACTAATTGGACACCTGAATGCGTATGATGAAACAACGTGCAGTCGCTTTACGAGTGACTGGCACGTTCTGTGTCTGAGTTACCATTTATCATGAAAAATACTGAATACTTTAATGTAATGTCGCATTTCAGCAACGGAAACCGTTTATATACTTTTATTTAATACATAAGATGCCTCTAAAGTACGATCTATCTTATTCTACAATACATGTATCTCATTCATACCCCTCATTCATACTAAATAAAAAAATATCGCATAGCTAACGCGCGATAATTCGCTTACGAGTTACATTCAATTTATAACTTTTAATCGCAAGTCACTTAAGTTATTAGAGATGAATTAATGACACAGAAGTCAGTGTACTAAAAATCTGCGATTAAATTAAATATACGTAGCGGATTTAAGATGTCCCAGGATAAGTAAAGTAATTTTAGCTATGTTAAGAGCTACGAATTATATTGGAAATATTTCGTTAATATGGAATATTACGCAAAATCTGCGAAGGGGGCGCCACTAGCACAAACAGTAAACAAACCGCCTCGATGCATCAATGTCATATTTATACCAAATAATCTTTGAAAATGTCAAAAAACTGTTTACAGCATAGTATACATAATTTACTCTATGGTTTACGGTTCGTGCTAGTGCTGCACTCTGGCTGCAGAACATTGTTTGGTCGCTTTATATTTAATTTAACCGTAGACGACGTGTTAAGCGGCCGCAACAGTGTTGCAGGTCATGTCAGCAGCGGCGTGTTTAGAATCGTCGGCGTTTGTTAGGGAAATCGTCCATTTGGCGCGGGTTGTCCCAGCCGCGGCCCTGCGGCATGTCATCGTACCCACCGCGTGGGGGCATGTCGAAGCCTCCGTCCCTGAAGCCTCCGTCCTAGGTGAGCAATCATAAACTTCCCAATAGATACGAGTACGATAAATAACAAGTACATGCAATGGTGTTAAACTTCAAGCGTCCGGTAAGTTATCTTTTATAACGTCCTGTCGCAGACAAGGTACCGGAAATAATACTAATAATCGGTATAAGCCACGGTGTAGGTATACACAAATCAGTGTCTCACGTTCAGTTTGTATACGCAGTCCTACGTACACAGTATCGAATAGAGCAACCTTATTTTTCATTCAAGTCAGTAAGATAATGCGTTTGGTAACTATACGTCACGCGTCGAATAATGGTCCCTACTAACAAGTATTTCTTATTATATGAAATTTTTTATAGTTCTCTGTTGTGTATCATTGATCACTTGATCAGTCCGTCAATAGTGGGGTGGTGCAACTGGCCCTTATTATTGAAAGGCAAAAGAATCGACACTTCCGGCAAAGACAATGATAAGTCACAAAACCATTCAGGATTCGAAATGGTAGCAGTTCATAGGGTGTTATAACCCAGCGTGTTATAAGACGTCGTTTTTGGAGTGAAAGTGATATACTAGGCCAATCAAATTAGATCCATTGAAAGTGTTTTGAGAAATTAATTCCCGGTAAGCTGGAAACCGTTTTAATACCTTCATTAGATCCTAAATGCATTTAATCCGAATTTGCGCAATCCCAGATGTGCATACATTTTGGGAGCCTTAGGAGATATTTTTTTTCCTTAAATATTTTTTTCCTAATTGGCCGATGGCTGATGCATAACGAGAGGAGGTGCAATGAGAACCATGGAAAAACACATGCATTTCGCATGAACCTAAAGCCCAGCATCAGCGTCATTCCTGCTATGGTTTGCCGTAAAATTCACGAGCCTTCTGATCAGAAACACGGCATACAGCAACAGATCCTTTGCCGTATTTTCCAAACATTTGTCCTCAAGTTAATGCAATTTGTTTTGGTACGGCATTTTTTTAAAGATTTTCGCTTTAAGCACGACAATTTAAGAATACACGGCAGCCCCAAAATTTAACAGGAACACTGCAGAGCATTCACCAGGCGAGTTGCGACTGTCGCGAACAGTACAAATTATTCCTGTCGCATTGTACGCATTATATACAGTGTAGATTCTACACCATTGGTTCTTAACGTTAACTGATTGCCCGCGGGACACAGGTGTGGTCCGCGAATTCATAAACACAACAAGCCTCTGTCGAATTATTAACTGAAATAGATATCATATACTAAAGGAAAAATGACCAAGCTCTCAAAGGCGCCTAGCCCTTCGAAGATTGCACATACTTGAGCATTTGGGATGGACATTGCCGTGGCCTAGACGTCCAGGGCGTCAGCTGAAGAGGCCAGTTCCATTGCGGCTTGCGGCTTTGGTCACCCATTTCAGTTTATTGTAGTGAGTTTTTCTTGTCACGCGACGATATAGTAGTGTGACTACTTTAAAAAAATCCCTAGTTGAACCCTCTGTTGGCTTAGTTCAATAAAAGTATTATTAGCATCTAATCAGTTGGTGCAGCAAAAATATTTTTTTTTAATGGTCACTGAAAGTTTAAGAACCTTTGAACTTCGCGAACCGATGCCCACGAGCTGAGTTTCGATGTAGTGTGTAGTAATTGGGCCTAAGATACAGGCCAGTGCACACCGGATGCGTGTGCGTAGACGTGTACGTGCGCTTTGAAATATATAGATCCTTATGAGAGACGGCACACCGCTTGCGTGACGTTTACGCACGGTTCCAACGTTTTAGCGCACGCGCCATAATTCGTCGTAAAGACGGAGTAAAACAGCGTAACGCATATTATACCGAGTAGTTATCAAAGCCCTATGTTTGCATGCAAGGAAGAGACTCCAGTTACCTTATTTACTGACTCGAACGAAAAATACAGGTATACATTATAATATAGTTATTACGTCAGATTAGTAAATCACTGTCTAGTGAGATTTATTATACGTTTTTTTTTATTATAAACTTAAAGTTTAAATAGTGTTTTGTACGAATAAAATACATTTTCGACATTTCTTAAATAATGCAACGAACAGCAACAATCAATTTAATTTAGGAGTTCCTAGACTGTTCTAGTTATAATTGAATGCATTTGGCTAAAAAAAAAGAATGCAATGATATCGCTAAAATAGCACCTTATATAATACGTACAGAACTAAGTTACGCGTGAAAAAACGATATATATAAACAATAATAATAATAATATAATAAGGCAATAACGCTTAACTTGACAAAGTATGAATCAGAGCCAACAACTAATTAGCCAGCTAATTAGTCGCCTAGGTCAATAGAAAATCACTCAACGCTTAACAACTTGGCGTATTAAAAGTCAGCTCTTTAAAAACGACTGGTTCACTCAACCAAGTAATTTAAATGTAACCTAAAAAGTTAGAGAAATGAAATAAATTATGAATAAAATACTAACCTAACCGATCATCATATTCATCAATGTCGAAATTAACAAAATGACTACACGACATTCAGCCATTTGGTTGAACGTTGCGACCAATGATTTAGCTGGTTCTTCTTCAGCCAACTCATTCGCTGGCTAATTTAACCAGTTGGCTGCGACATCTACACCACCCCCACACGACTAGGTATTATTAGAACTTTGTTCTTAAACTAAACACTCTGTTTAGGAAAAACTCCGATAAAACTAATGTGAATGTTCATCCGGCAAGTTGAAGCTTAGCATTTCCGCATAAACAAATATGTATGTAAATAAGTTGGTAAACTAAGGTTTTGCCGACTGTCCTGACAGTCAATATTGTACGTGGAAGACATACTATTATG
The DNA here is from genome assembly GCF_033807575.1 of Cydia pomonella. Classification (NCBI taxonomy): domain Eukaryota; kingdom Metazoa; phylum Arthropoda; class Insecta; order Lepidoptera; family Tortricidae; genus Cydia; species Cydia pomonella. The sequence continues at coordinate 34,724,597 of NC_084704.1, forward strand.
TCCGCATCTGCTAAAGGTGCATATCCACACCGCCAGTTAACTCTTGTCGAGCAATGTTGAGCAACACTATGAAACAGTAAGCAACTAGGTAAGTTACCTGATGTTACCGTGTGGCAGCCTTTAGCACAATTATTAAGAAATGTCGAAAATAATGATAAAAATAAGTTTCCCTTGGCAGACATCGAACAATGTCATCAACAGCTGGTGTTACCTCTTCCGAAATGATTACTTTCAGAAATAAATATGGATTACATTACGTTGGTATAATTTATCTTTCAACCGTGTTTCAACGGAATTAGTCACTTAAAATATAGAAACAGTTAAATTTTAAGTGCAAAGTATAGGTGCCAAAACTGTGTTGTAAAATAGTTGGTCAAAAACATAGAATATCAGCCCCTCCTCAAAATACTGTATTTTGCTGTAAATTAGGCATATTTTTCCATAAATCACAAATAACGGAGTGACGGTAATTAATGATTAGATTATAGAGAGCATAACCTCTAGCTGCCCATGAATCAAAACTTGCCAAGATTAATGCAATTTTGATTTGTTGAAATATTAAGATTCAAATTACAATAGAATGGAAGGCCTTTTTAGAGGTATCTGGGCAGCTAGAGGAAGAGCGATATGATTTGGTATTTTATAACTCTTCTTTTTATTATTTGGGAAATTGCAACAAATAGTTGCAAACATTTACAAGATATGCTGTTAAAATTTCAATGGCGAGTAACAGTAATATTTTTAATGTAAGTTAGTAATTGCTCTCATATCGATAATAAATGTAGCGTCGAAATTATATCCCAAATGAGGAAGTGATAAATTCTTAAATATAACTATAAGTCAATAAATTTCAATTTGAAAAAAGTTAAATTTTACTCTATGAAAATAAGTGTCTAAAAATAGTGACACGGAACTGTAGAAATGCTGCTGAAATTTCATAATTAATTTCATGATGTCGTATGTCATACGACATAATATATGTAGACGAATCATCTGCACGTAGGTTCGTGGGGTAAGAGTATCTGCAAAGTATCGAAATGCGTACTCACCATTGGCTGCTGTTGGTCGAACATGCCTTGTTCTTGGCGATCCAACATGGAGTTGAGTCGCTGGGCCTGGAATTAATGATATTCGTTGTAGATACACGATTCAATGACGCCACAATATCTGTACGAAAAATTAACTATTTCACAAATGCGTATTGGGGGAGCTACTCTTTCGCTTTGTCCACGGCACAGCACCGTTGCATTTCGAGGCAGCTTCAAATACTCTGCCACGAAATGCTGGAACAATATACCGCCTCCTCTTAGAAACTCATTGTCAGTGAATTCGTTTAATTTCAAAAAGTATATTTTAAGTGTACAGAAAAACCGTAAGTAGAAGTCTGTGCTAATTATTTTTGTGCACTTACGAGTTTCTTTCTTTGTGGAACAAATTGTATTAGTAAGACAACAACATACCTGCACGAAGAGCGTGTTCTCCTGCTGGCGGCGGCGCAGCTCGTCGTCCTGGTGGCGCATGCGCTGCGTGAGGTCCTCCTCCTGGCGCAGCAGCAGCGCGCGCTCCTGCTCGGTCAGACAACAACATACCTGCACGAAGAGCGTGTTCTCCTGCTGGCGGCGGCGCAGCTCGTCGTCCTGGTGGCGCATGCGCTGCGTGAGGTCCTCCTCCTGGCGCAGCAGCAGCGCGCGCTCCTGCTCGGTCAGACAACAACATACCTGCACGAAGAGCGTGTTCTCCTGCTGGCGGCGGCGCAGCTCGTCGTCCTGGTGGCGCATGCGCTGCGTGAGGTCCTCCTCCTGGCGCAGCAGCAGCGCGCGCTCCTGCTCGGTCAGACAACAACATACCTGCACGAAGAGCGTGTTCTCCTGCTGGCGGCGGCGCAGCTCGTCGTCCTGGTGGCGCATGCGCTGCGTGAGGTCCTCCTCCTGGCGCAGCAGCAGCGCGCGCTCCTGCTCGGTCAGACAACAACATACCTGCACGAAGAGCGTGTTCTCCTGCTGGCGGCGGCGCAGCTCGTCGTCCTGGTGGCGCATGCGCTGCGTGAGGTCCTCCTCCTGGCGCAGCAGCAGCGCGCGCTCCTGCTCGGTCAGACAACAACATACCTGCACGAAGAGCGTGTTCTCCTGCTGGCGGCGGCGCAGCTCGTCGTCCTGGTGGCGCATGCGCTGCGTGAGGTCCTCCTCCTGGCGCAGCAGCAGCGCGCGCTCCTGCTCGGTCAGACAACAACATACCTGCACGAAGAGCGTGTTCTCCTGCTGGCGGCGGCGCAGCTCGTCGTCCTGGTGGGCGCATGCGCTGCGTGAGGTCCTCCTCCTGGCGCAGCAGCAGCGCGCGCTCCTGCTCGGTCAGACAACAACATACCTGCACGAAGAGCGTGTTCTCCTGCTGGCGGCGGCGCAGCTCGTCGTCCTGGTGGCGCATGCGCTGCGTGAGGTCCTCCTCCTGGCGCAGCAGCAGCGCGCGCTCCTGCTCGGTCAGACAACAACATACCTGCACGAAGAGCGTGTTCTCCTGCTGGCGGCGGCGCAGCTCGTCGTCCTGGTGGCGCATGCGCTGCGTGAGGTCCTCCTCCTGGCGCAGCAGCAGCGCGCGCTCCTGCTCGGGTCAGACAACAACATACCTGCACGAAGAGCGTGTTCTCCTGCGGGCGGCGGCGCAGCTCGTCGTCCTGGGGGCGCATGCGCTGCGTGAGGTCCTCCTCCTGGCGCAGCAGCAGCGCGCGCTCCTGCTCGGTCAGACAACAACATACCTGCACGAAGAGCGTGTTCTCCTGCTGGCGGCGGCGCAGCTCGTCGTCCTGGTGGCGCATGCGCTGCGTGAGGTCCTCCTCCTGGCGCAGCAGCAGCGCGCGCTCCTGCTCGGTCAGACAACAACATACCTGCACGAAGAGCGTGTTCTCCTGCTGGCGGCGGCGCAGCTCGTCGTCCTGGTGGCGCATGCGCTGCGTGAGGTCCTCCTCCTGGCGCAGCAGCAGCGCGCGCTCCTGCTCGCGGCGCTCGTTGGCGGCGCGCTCGGCCAGCTCCCAGGAGCGCTTCTGGCGCTCGCGGTCCTGCTCGCGCTGGCGGAGCTGCTCGCGCAGCAGCTCTGTCTCGTGCTCGTATCTGTGTACGTTATATAGTTCATATGAGTTATACCGCGCCACAGACTACAGACACGGCATTATAAAGCCTTTACAAGGAGCACGAGGACCCACGCATAGGTGCAATTTTACTTGTAAAATGCTACGATTTAAAAAGCGCAACCTAGTTGCATTTTAAACCATTTTTAAGCGCCGGTTACACCCCAAACCAAAGTTTTTGTTATTACTTTCAATTTACACGAGTATTGGTCGTAATTTTGGGCGCAACTGTAATCAGCAATCGTGCACGCATACAAAATCACAATTTGTCTTATGTGCTCCGTCTAGTATTTGAGGTTGTCTGTGTACCACGCGTAATGAACGAACAACGAACCCTGATCCATAAGCTTCCGACGATTAAGCTTTTATTTTATCATTGTAACTTGATTCAAACCTGTTTCGATAACAAATTATTATTATGTGCACAGTGTCCTGTATTATACAGTTTAAAGTTTGTGAAATCGTATCAAATCACTAAGTAACATCAGTCTAACTTATTGTTATTAGTGTTGTTAAATTTAACAAACTGACAATGCGTAACTAAATCATAGAAATAAATAGATAAAGAACCTGAGCAGCACACGGTGGAAAACACTAATGATTTAAATTACTATATGCTACGCGACAGCATTTTATAAAAACTACAGTCAAATACTGTTGACTCTCGCACAACAAAGAGACTTTAATTTTGTGTGAGCAGGTGTAACAATAAATGTCATTTCGTCATTGAGCGTGTACTAATATATTTTATTTTCATGTGATCAGAACGATAAAAAAGGAAGAAAGAAAGGAAGGTCAGATGACTATCATATTCATAAAAACTAGTGCCAGCACTTTAGGATTACCTGATCCACACAATATGAGTCCAAACCGACAGAGCCTGCTTCGCTCCGTTTCTCCGCAAGGCCACTGTTTCTGTGTGGACCCGCCTAACAGCTGCCCATAGCTGCTTCTGCGCTTCTTTAGAAGTTAGAACTGAGATGCTCTACAATGAAAAAATAGAGGTAAAGTGCAACTTACTTGGCATACTCCATCTGGGCCTCCAGTTCTCCTCCTCGGCGGCCAGCTCCTTCTTCAGGGCCTCCTCCTTCTGGCGGTGCAGCTCGTGCAGCTGCTTCCACCTGGTGCCGTATTCGTGCTCGAAGCTGTTGGCCTCGGAGAAGCGCGGCCCGAACTAGAAACACGTAATATTATCAAAACTAAAAACCTACAATATGCAAAAAGTAAAGTTGTTTTGTCTCGAGATATTAAGGACAAATAAGTTATTTTTCCTACTCCTCTACTGTTATCTGTCATTTATGCATTCATTAACACGAAAATAAGAACATACATAAAAGATTTCAAGAAAAGTCTATATTGTCTATTCCTCATAAAAGCTCTTGTGCTTTTATAAGCTATAATGTTACTGCGATTAATGGCTACCAACCTAACAAAACCAAAACAAATACACTTAAACTAAGTGCATTGCTGCCAACTTACAAAATATTCATTTGGTTGTATAGTAAAAATAATTACTTCATAAGTCAGAAACACGCATGTGACACCCGTAATATAGCAACACCCATAGACTACGAAGACCGCTTAGCGTTGCTTGTTAGTCTCCGTAGGCTACGGTGGCCAAAATTGAGAAAAAACTGTCCAAAAAATTAATTTAGCAAGTAGCAAGTACCAGGGCCTCATGGGTTACGAGGAGGTGTCGCCGACCGGCCGGCCGCGGCCCGGGGCGGGCCGGGCGCGTACAAGGTATGCTCGCGCGTCTTGGCTATATACTTTTGCTGTAATTTGTTTACCTAAATTAAGATTTATTTTTGTTGACTCGTAGGAAAAATATTGTATGCAACGTTGTATAAGTAGGTCAAAAAATTCTCGTGGCGTATTCCTTTACAATGTTCGCCTACGCCTTCGGCTCCGGCTCACATTGTAACTCACGCCACTCGCCTTTTTTGACCCTTCTTATACAACTGTTGCATAAAATACTATAATGATATTAACGTGTCTACCGCGAGTACATTTCATATTATACCTTAAATCCGACGTTTCAGCGGGGTTGTTTGTACCAGCTGTGGTCACGGATGACTGACGTCCCAGCGAAATGTCGGAGTTATAGGTAAACGTAGATATAGATATAGCTGGTGCAACCCAGCTGAGGCGTCTAATTTAAGGTGTAAAATAATGAAATTTAATCGCGGTAAACCCGTTCATATAATTAAATATCTGCACGAAACGCGAAAAACGCGCAAAAATAGCATGGGTCCCTACCCGAGACAGGCCCCTAATCCGAGAGGCAATGACAATACGCGATCTTTTCGCGGAAATCTCAAGTACCAAGCGACAAAGTGCTGGAATAATATCCCACACCAATACGAAGACTCAAATCTAAACCTTCTCTTGTCGGGAAAAGATGGCTTCTTAGCGATAAGACTGCCTGTTGCTACCTACTTACCTAGCTTTTAAGTGTTTTTCATTTATTTTTAACTGTATGGTGCAAAAAAAAAATTTACTTACTAAACCGTATTTTAGACATAAACTCAGACTCACTGCAAAAACTATGGTCTTGAACTTGAAACTTTACGAAACTAATAAAGGCGACCATTAGACCCATGTAATAATAAGAATACAGTTTTGTATCTATCTATTTATCTAATACATTTACCTAGACATACTTTAAGTAATACTTAAGTATTTTTAGTGTGAAAAAACAAATAAAGCATGATAGATAACTTACCTCACGGGCGCGTAGGAAATCAGGGTGCTTCTTGGGCAGGTTCTTCTCTGGGTAACCATCAAACTCATCAGGTTCCTCAAAGCTTTCCACAATTACTGGTCGTAGCGACCTAAAAATAGCACAAATCAATTTAATTTCCGTTATGAATACAATAATTTTCAGAAGAAATTTTACATATAAAAAAAATAGACGAATTAATTTTGATGTAATTTCCAGTTATAAGGTGGAGACCCTACCAGGTTACTGGAAACATCTTTGAAACACTTATACAAATATGTATACGCGTCCGCAATATCAGTAAATTCTAACAGCCAAAATAATGGACACATGACGATTGTATGCAAGTTTAAAGATATACTTACGAGGTCAAGAAGAAGCATCGCTCAGTGCAGTTGCGAATGGCCGCTAAAGCGCTGGGCTTCCTAGCGTACTCCACCACGCCTTCGCCAATGGACTTCCCGCGCTCGTCCACCTTGACGTAGGCCCTCTCGATCTTGCCGAAGATCTCGAAGGCGCGGTACAACAGCTCGTTGGACACGAACGGGGGCAGGTTCTTGACGCGGACTGCGCTGTTGTGGGGCGCGAATCTGACTCGCAATGTTCGGCCGTTTCGCATTTTGCCGTCCAACTCACGTTTGGCTTTCTCTGCGTTTACTCTGTAGTCCTATAATAAAAACAATAAACCACATAGAGTTAGGCACTAGGATAAAAAGAATATTTATTAAGGTCTATAATAAATTCATAGGAATTTTGCTAAATTTACTTACCATTTTAATAAATCCAAAGTTCTTCTCCTTGTTAAGGAACAATTCTGATGTTTCTCCATATGGGGCGAACAGGCCCAGTATTTCTTCTTCGGTCATATCTGATGTGAAGTTGCCAATGTACAGGCGGCTCCGGCCGTTGAATTTGAGTTCAGACTGGTCTAGGGGGGGCAAGTCAACCAGTGGTCCCACCAGATCCTTCAACTTATTGGCAAGCATTTGTTCCTAGAACAAAAAAAAATGTTTAGGCTTCATATGCAGCAGTGGTATTTTGTGTATATCATTCATTACTTAAGAGCCCATCAACATGCTCACTAGCGCCACTAGTATAATTGTGATTATTTAAATTTAACGATAGATATTTAAAAACGGGGGCCGCTACGACTGTATTTTGTATTTAGGTACCTTTTGAATACATTATACCAGTTTTTACGTTGCTGGATTTGTCAATCTAGGCGTCCAAAGTTAAAACGGCCGTTTTTGCTTTGAGTTCTTAGATCGACGAATCCAGCAACATAAAAACAAATTTGATGTATTAAAAAGGTACTTAAATACAATATACAGTACGTAACAGCCCCCTTTTTAAAATATCTATCGTTAAATTTAAACAATCACAATTATTTTCCAGTGGCGCTAGTGAGCACGTTAATGGGCTCTTAACAAGAACAAAGAGGTTGGCAAAATCAAACGTTTTTATAAATTGCACCAGCATAATAGGTTTCATTCCAGGGGATTTAGCTGTAAATGCCAAAAAAAAAAAACAATAATTTGGTACTGTTCACAGGATTGATAGAAGAAACCTATGCTGGCGTCATCTGTAAAAAAATGGTGACCCGCCAACCCAAATTGCAATGATAATATATGAAATACCTCTCTCTGTCCTGGCTTTCCCTGATTATCCTGCATGGGGCCTCGGCTTTGCCTCTGCTGGTTCCGGGCAGGGCCACCTGGGCCACCAGGGCCACCAGGGCCACCGGGGCCTCCCTGCTTCTGACCGAAGGGTCCTCCTTGGCCGCCCTGGCCGAAGTTCTTATTGCCACCAAATTTACCACCCTGGCCCTGGTTTTGTCCATGTTGGAAGTTGCCACCTTGGTTAAAGTTGCCGCCTTGGTTAAAGTTGCTGCTTTGGTTAAAGTTGCCACCTTGCTTGTTTCCACCTTGCCAGCCACCTTGTTTGTTGCCTCCGAAGTTTCCATTCATGTTCTGGGAGAATTATATGTGTCACAAAATATGAAAAGAATAAAACGTTTTTTCTAGCCAGCAATTAGTTTTAAAAGGTGTGTCAATAAATTAGGCCTGCCTTTGGGATAAATTTGATTTGAGTAAAAGTTATTTTTGCCCTAAGAACAATCATTTGAACTCAATGAAGACTACACAAATCAAATTTGCAACTCACACTTACCTTCTGCTGGTTTTGGTTGGCTGGTTTTGATGGTGGGTCATCAATTACAATTACATTATCAACACTATCTTGGGCCGCAGGCTTATTGGGGGTGGTATTAGGTTTCTGCTGCTGTGGTGCTGCTACTGGAGCATCCTGCTTCTGCGGTGTGGCAGCTGGTGATGGCTGGGCTGGTGCCTGCTGCGGCCTTTGCTGCTGTTGCTGTTGTTGTTGCTGTTGTTGTTGCTGTGGGCGCTGCTGCTGCGGTTGTTGTTGTGGTTGCTGCTGCTGCTGTGGACGCTGTTGCTGTTGTGGAGCCTGCTGCTGGGGCTTTTCAACTTGGGGAGCAGGCTTAGGCTGTCAAATTATATTAAATTTTTAAACTCCCAAGAGATGTATGCTGAATAAAATTGAGAATTGACAGGACTTTGATATCAATTAATAAACTTTACAGCAGTGTCACCCTTCAAAAATATCACACATTTGTAAATAAAATAAAAAACAGTTTTTGAACATTCAGTCCCCAGAGATAAAATATACAGCCCAAAATACCACGCCATGATTCATTTACCTCTAAAAAAAATGAAGCCATGTTATTTTAGTGACTGTAACTAACTTTGTGGTAGTAAGCAATTTTCCAAATGTTAACGAGTGCTTGGACCAATGAAAAATTACCACAATCCTTAACTTATATTAAAGGGCATGTAGATTCTTGTGTGGCAGTGGTAGGAAAGCACACAGGTGTGTTGAAAAATAAATGTATTCATATGTGGTATTTTTTGTGAGTAGAAAGTATCTCACATCACAGGGTTAATTTTGGCCGTGTAAGCATAAACACGTCTACAAAATAGTATAAAAATTGCCTGTTCCTGCCATAGGCATATCACTGCGACGCAGTTAACATAGGCGTTAGTCACAAAATTATAAAAATATGAACATCAATTTGAGTATAAATATTAGAGTATAATTAAACCTTGTCGACGTGACCGTCAGTAAGTTTAAGGTATAGTACTGACCTCGTTACTGGGGCGTTGACCTCCTTGCTGCTGATTTTGATTCCTCTGATTTTGGTTGTTTTGATCAAAACGTGTTGGTCCTCTAAATCCACCTCTATTATTTCCACGGCGACCGCCCTGTCTCTGAGGCTGGGGCGGCCCTCCAAAACCTCTTTGATTACCGTAGTGGTTCATGGCTTGGGTATGCATACTAAAAATTATAAATTACTGTTAATTATCAGCTCTCGACAAATAGTCATATATGATACTATGATTAAACTTACTGTTTTCCTGGGATTTAAAATATGTTGTGTTAATTACACTTTAAAACGTATTTTCACTTAATTTAAGTCACTTATATGGTAGCCTAACGCCGTGACGCAACGCACGCGAAAGTAGAAATCAAAATGGCGGATAGAGCGGTAGCGCGGCGCGACTGGGAGGGACGACGATTTCACAAACCAAACTAGCCAACTGAACTGAGCCAACCGGCATCCGGATCCGGCAATGCCGCCAATCGCAGGCACCGGCTGAGCAAGGTTGCCATTAATCAATATTTCAATATCGATCTTTGAATTATTGATACAAATTTGTTTTAATTTAATATTCTTATTAATGCTAAGTAATAAAGTATTTAATGATAATTGTGTGTCACTTATTTCGGCTTAATTATAATATGTAATATAATTTATTTTACATTTTAATGAGATTCAACTCAACTGAGATCAACTTCAAATGAGAAAACCTGTTCAAGCTATGAATAAAACTGACTATGCAAGGAGTAAACGATTTAAATATAACAGAAAACAAAAAAAGCGGCCAAGTGCGAGTCGGACTCGCGCATGAAGGGTTCCGTACCATTTAAGACGTATTAAAAAAAATCTACTTGCTAGATCTTGTTCAACATTTTACCACTTTGGACACACATTTTACAACTTTGGAACTGTCTCTCGCGCAAACTATTCAGTTTAGAAAAAAATGATGTTAGGAACCTAAATATCATTTTTGAAGACCTATCCATAGATGTATGGGTTTGATGAAAAAAAATTTTTTTTAATTTATTGACGTATTAAAAAAAAACTATTCACTAGATCTCGTTCAAACCAATTTTCGGTGGAAGTTTGCATGGTAATGTATATCATATATTTTTTTTAGATTTTTCATTCTGTTATTTTAGAAGTTACAGGGGGGGGGGACACACATTTTTTCACTTTGGAAGCGTCTCTCGCGCAAACTATTCAGTTTAGAAAAAAATGATATTAGAAACCTAAATATCATTTTTGAAGACCTATCCATAGATACCCCACACGTATGGGTTTGATGAAAAAAATTTTTTTTTTAATTTTTATGACGTATTAAAAAAAAACTACTTACTAGATCTCGTTCGAACCAATTTTCGGTGGAAGTTTGCATGGCAATGTATATCATATATTTTTTTTAGATTTTTCATTCTGTTATTTTAGAAGTTACAGGGGGGGGGGACACACATTTTTTCACTTTGGAAGTGTCTCTCGCGCAAACTATTCAGATTAGAAAAAAATGAAATTATAAACCTAAATATCATTTTGAAGACCTATCCATAGATACCCCACCCGTATGGGTTTGATGAAAAAAATTTTTTTTTTAATTTTTATGACGTATTAAAAAAAAACTACTTACTAGATCTCGTTCGAACCAATTTTCGGTGGAAGTTTGCATGGCAATGTATATCATATATTTTTTTTTGATTTTTCATTCTGTTATTTTAGAAGTTACAGGGGGGGGGGACACACATTTTTTCACTTTGGAAGTGTCTCTCGCGCAAACTATTCAGTTTAGAAAAAAATGATATTAGAAACCTCAATATCATTTTTAAAGACCTATCCATAGATACCCCACACGTATGAGTTTGATGAAAAAAGATTTTTTGAGTTTCAGTTCTAAGTATGGGGAACCCCCAAAATTTATTGTTTTTTTTCTATTTTTTTGTGAACATCATAATGCGGTTCATAGAATACATCTACTTACCAAGTTTGAACAGTATAGCTTTTATAGTTTCGGAAAAAAGTGGCTGTGACAGAATCGGACAGACAGACGGACATGACGAATCTATAAGGGTTCCGTTTTTTGCCATTTGGCTACGGAACCCTAAAAACCATAGCTCCCAATTGTCATTTAATCACTCAACAAAACAAACTCCATTCTACGGACTTGTACGGACTCCATTCAAATCAAAATAACATCGGGAATACGATACATTTCACAAGTTGTGTTATTTTTCTACGTTCTGCTCAATAAATAATGTACGAAATATTAGTAAAGCAATTATTTCTGTATGTTTGATGATAGTAATAAAAAGTCTTATTTTATAGTAAAGCCGCTTTTCTCCTGTGGTAGCAGAATACCTCGAACAATAAAATCAAGTTTTCAGGTACATACTCGATAAATAAATTGAAACCAACAGCATAAGCCTACAATCGTAATATTACACTTAGACAATGGAAGCGACATCTACTAATGAAGAAGATGATACTACACTACCACGAATTGAAACAAAATTT